>NC_090731.1:53829225-53856725 GCF_036898095.1 Palaemon carinicauda
AACGAGTATTGGTCTCGTAATATTATATATATACATATCTATTTTTGGTGTTGGTGGTGTGCGGTTAATGTTAAGTTTTGATAGTTTTTTTATGAATGAAGGAATTGTTGAGCCAATTCTGTTTCATGTATGTGAAGGGTTGCTATGGCCTGATTGGTAACGTCTCTGCCTGGTGTTTGCCAGTCGGGGTTCGAGTCCCGCTTAGATTTGTTAGTGCCATTAGTGTCAGCAACCTTACCATCCTTGTAAGCTAAGGTTGGGGGGTTTGGGTGAGCTTATAGATCTATCTGCTGAGTCATCAGTAGCCACTGCCTGGCCCTCCCTGGTCCTAGCTTGAGTGGAGAGGAGGCTTGGGCGCTGATCATATAATATGATCAAAAACTTATGTACCGTAGAAATGGAAGTAAAGGCAGCTGGAAATGGATATTTATGAACAATATTTAAGAGAAATATTAATGCCGTCATTTATTCGTTTTCATGATAAAGGACAAAAAATAGAAAGAAATCTATTGAGTGATTGAAAATTGACAAGTTAGATAAAATTCTTATATTGTTGAGGGATTGGGAGACAGTATGATAGAAACGACTAATGAAGTGTTTTTTCCCTTTTATTATTATTATTATTATTATTATTATTATTATTATCATTATTATTATTATTATTATTATTATTATTACAATCTAAGCTATAACACTAGACGTAAAAGCCGGATGCTATTAGCCCAAGGGCTTCAACAGTAAAAAATGTAGCCCCTTGAGGAAAGGAAACTACGAAATAGATAAAGTACAAGAGAAGTTAAAACCAATCAAAATTAAATATTGTAAGACAGAAACAACATTAAATTAGATCTTCCATATACAGTATAAACTATAAAAATAATAAAAAAAAATCTAAAGGAATAGAAATAAGATAGAACGGCGTGCCCTAGTGGAACCCCCAAGCAAGAGAAATCTAATCCAAGACAGTGGAACGCCATAGTAAAGAAGCTATGGCACTACCTGAGATTAGAGAACAATGGTTCGATTTTGGAGTGTTCCTCTCCTAGAAGAGCTGCTTACTATAGATAAAGAGTCTCTTCTACCGTTATCAAGAGGAAAGTAGCCACTAGACAATTACTGCAGTGCAGAAGTTAACCCCTTGAGCGAAGAAGAATTGTTTGGTAATGGCAGTATTGTCAGGTGTATGAGGACAAAGGAGAATGTGGAAAGAATGGGCTAGACTATTCGGTTCCAATGTAGTACTGTCTTGCTAGTCAAAGGACCCAACAACTCTCTAGCGACGGTTCCTCAACGGGTGGTTGAGAATTAAGGGTAAGCGTCATTCTACTTAGCAAGGAGTTCTTTAATAAGAGGAGTGGTAACGGAGAGTCGCGGTGTTGCAGCTCAGTTGCACCACATTGATAACACAACGAAATGCCTGGCTGTCACATATCTGGACATTTATTCAGTGACAAGGTAATTCCTCTCTCTACTGTACTTAGGACAATTATGATTATATTTGATTATTTTATTGAAATATTAATATATAAAACTGTCATATAACCATGAAAGATGATTCTATATGTTATGTTCATTTGTGAATGCACTTACAATGTTCCGACTGCGATTTATATTGTAATAAATATACCGTATAAACGAAAGTTATAAAAATATCAGTGATCGGTTTAGATTGCATAATAATTTACAGTATTTACTAGCGGTTCTGAGTTCCAATCATTAGAGATAAAAGCTATTTTGAATAAGATCTTTGCAAAAGTTTAATCCATATCATATTCATGTCATAATCATAATCATTGTAATTTAAAACGTAATGAAAGTGTATTTTTTCTTCTTGAGGGAATATATGTGATATAAAGCAAGATTTATCATATATTAATCATATGGAATCATTTAATGCTTTAAACAAGCGCAATATTTTCACATTTTCTTTCTTCAAATAAATAATGTTTTTAAATATGCATTTATTTCTTCATTATACTCATTATATTTACTTTTTTTTTTTTAGAATCCTATAATTTCTAATTTTGAAATATGATGCTATTGTGTGATCTTCTTCACCAAAGTGCCTCATCGGTGTAATTGCCATGGTTGCTTTGGAAACTATCCCGTTAAGCCATACACAAAAGTAGTTTTTTTTTTCCAAAGGATCCAAGTGAACGAAAATGATGGATTTTTGCCATGACTAATGAACAAAAGCGCTTGAGGTCTCTAAAGCAAATATCCATCTGTGCATCTCACTTTGACTGCAAATGGACTTCATGTAAAGATGGCTCATGGCCTACACAACCTCCATTAGTATTCCAAATATACTCAAATCCAGTCTTAAACAAGCTAAATTAAATCTAGGACCAACGTCTTCTTCCCTCTGTGATGCTAGAGAGGCGAAAGCACGTAAGAATGCAGATCATCTGGATAAAATTCAAGACTTTGAAACCTTTTACACAGAAATAAGTCTCAAACACCCTTCATTTTTGTTCTATAGAGAAAATGAAAACTTATATATGTCTAAAACAGATATAAAAAATCATAACGGGGAATTATTCATTCATTTTAAATATGTTGAATCTTTTAGTTTTGTTTTCCTTGAGGCTGTTGAAAAAAATATAGCATAAATGTACAAAAGGAAAAAAGAAAGAAAGAAAAAACTTTTTCCTTTGCAAAAGAATAGTCTTATTTCTAAGTGGTTTCAAGTTCAAACAATAATTACTCCAGCAAGTAAACATGAGTTTGAAAGTTGTGACTATATGCAGCACATTATTGACTTAATGAATTTGAAGACAGATTGTCAGGATTCACCTCATTTTATATTTCTCATATCTCAAATGCATCTATTTTTCAAAGCGTCTAAAATGAAACGCTTTGGCATAAATCCATTAATTTTTGCTCTTCAACTTCATAACTTATCTCCAAGTACTTACAAATTAATTCCTTACTCAGGATCTATTATTCTACCATGTATAAGAACACTGGAATTTTTTTTGATCAAATATTGAAGATGAGAATTGGAAAGTTTTAATTGAGCAGCTTAAACGAGAACAAAGGCTTGTTAATGTGATGTTTGATGAAGTTATACATGTTGAGACATTGCGTTTTTCATGGGGCCATATCATTGTCTATGCACAAAATGATGAACATATTCTTACTTCACATGCTATAGTTGTAGAAATTGCTTGTCATTATGGTGGTCCAAATTATATTTTGAGGATAATGCCTCGTGCTAAATTGTCAGCTTATCAGCTGAGGGATTGTCTACTTGAGGCGATTATTGCCATTTGTAGTGTTGGCGGGTGTCATATCAGTAATAGGTGATATAGTATGTATAGCAAACTTGGTAGTCCAGGTAAAGTTCCAATACCAACTACTGGATTGAGTGTATTTCTTGTATATGACTTTGTACACATATTCAAGAAAATCCGGTCAGGATGCCTGAAAACTTTAAATCAATCAATCAATCAAGAACATCCGAAACAACTGGATCACTGTTCAGGATCAGAGATTGGCGTTCACCATGGATAACACAGAATATTAGCACGTTGGCTTGACATTATACAATTACATGACGCAGATCGTAAGACTACAATTCGAATTACTAAAGTAACTTACACATCGGTATATCAGGTACCTCTGCACTGTCAAAGTGTTCTAGTTGTTTGACAAGTCTTCAATGACAAAACCGTTGCTGCACTTCAAACTCTTCAAATACAGCTAGAAATCAGTAAAGGTACTGTTATTTTTGTTAAGCTTATAACCAATTGGGTCAAGATGATGAATGTCAAAGATCACTACTAAGGTATTAAATTATTTGCAAAGATAGTTGCCGATTATCTTGAACTACGGAATGTGAGACTTTTCAGAGACTACAGGAAACATGCGAAGTTATTTCCTCATGTGCATGGGAAGGAGGTAAAGGCCGTACTCTGAAGATCGCAAAGCAGACTGCTAAAGCTTTTAAAATTAGCACTATGACCAATGTGGAAGCTGCTAAAGATTTACTTTCAGAACATGATTTTGAATATGCTTTGACTGGGATATTTGCTGATGAAGTTTCAGAAAAGTTCTTTGGACAGGCAAGACAAAGAAGTGGAGGCAGATTTCATATAGATTGTATAGACATTATTGCTACTGCAAAGGTTAGTAATCTACAAACTCTTACAAAGCATGGCATTATACCAGATAAAGACATATGAAGATCTTGCATATGTGTGCCAGTAAGTATTGATAATGAATCTGAACTATTTGATGAAATTTGTCAAAGTGATATTGAGGAATTTCTTAAATGTAACGACCATTTGAAACATAAAGCTGTACATATGGCAGGATATCTAGTCTATAAATTTTGAGGAAACTAATATGTTGAAGAGTATGACTGAGATATTTTATCAAGTGATTTTTTAGATAATTTAGATAGAGGTGGATTAGCAATGCCCACTATGTGGACTTTGTATTTTGTACATGCACCATATATTATTCATTAACATATTGATTTAGGATGTAATATACATTTTGCAGAGCTACTTTCGCCTATACAAGCTCCCATAGATCGCAATAATGCTGCATGTTTTTCTTTAGCTAATATAATTTTGAAAACATTTGTTAATAGTGATAACGACAGGGAGAATGCTGTAGGATGCCTTGGGCGCAAAGAAAAGCTTTCCAGCTAAATTTGATATTTTAGTTTTTATCATTTTCTATATTTTAGTATATGATAACATTTAGGGTTTCAGTATACAATAGATTTAAGATTAAAGATAAATGTTTTACATTACCTTTGTTTTGCTTTCATAATTCAATAAACATATTTATAAGTACTATTGCTAAACCTTATATTAGTTTGAATCTAAAACAAAATCATAATATTATGTTTCATACCATTTATAATTCTTTTTTACGTATGTTAATGTATTTGTTTAAGAATCATAAACAGAATAGTTTTAATGATCATATGTAAGTTTAACCTTTAGATAATGGCCAAAAATCCTTAACTGATATTTTTAAAAAAATAATTCCCTGCACTCTCTCCCTTTTCGAATAAAAATTGAAATAATAGAATTTATATAGTCCCTGAAGGGTTAAATTGATATCTAAGCATGGACATAAACAGAGAAATTACTTTTTGAGGTGAAAATATATAGAAATACATGTGCCACTTATAATAGTAGCATATATGTTGACTGAAATCTGGAATGACTCAACTTAAGGTCGTGACTCAAGTTGCAAATGCCGAGCAAGGTGGTAATAACTCCATCCACTTAAGGTCTCCTTGCTACTTAGCATATATACTTACTCAATTAACAAGGATAATGATGCATAATATGATGATTTGTGATACATTACAAACAATAAAACAAAATTGTTTGCTCTTTTAATTATTGTTACTTTCTGGGCTAAAACACTTTTACTGAAAATTTACTTTACGCAGGAAAGAATATGAAAGAATTTACTGTAATATCCTTAGTGAATTAGTAGAATTCTGCTGGTCCATAAGCACAATGCATTATGCTGAAGAGAGAGAGAGAGATAGAGAGAGAGAGAGAGAGAGAGAGAATCATTTATTTGAAAGCTTACACCTATTGCAAGTATTATTTTTCTTTTTCTATATTTCAGATTCAGCAAGCGTTGTAGGCATTAATCTCGCCAAGGGAGAATTATAAAGAATGTTCTGTATAAAGAGCTCAAAATCATTGCGATGTTATCAGTAATTATTATTATTATTATTATTATTATAAGCTAAGCTGCAACCCTAGTTGGAAAAGCCGGATGCTATATGCCCAATGGCTCCAACAGGGAAAATAGCCCAGTAAGGAGAGGAAACATGGAAAAAACTACAAGAAAAGTAATATTAAGAGTAGTAATAGTATTAATTCTTATCATTATATCATCATTAGGTTGTATTATTTGATCATTCAGTCATTTAAATATCAGTAACATAACGGAATTGTGAATTCCGCTGAATTTGGTGCAACAAATACAAAAGCTATTGTTCATTATGCACTACTAGTATGTTACGTTTTAGTGTGACATTCAAAAGGGAAAAGACGTAATTTGAAAATAGTTACACTTCCGAAAATATATTTTAACTTGATTCATAATGATTTCTCTTAGAAACTGTTTTATCAAGTGAATAGGAATAAATGTAGCTACTTCCTATAATATCATGAAAATGTAACATTCTATTACAAAGATCCTTAAACAAGAATCATTTTTGAATGAGTTACGGATCATGTGACTCAAACCAAAGGGGGCGAGGGAGAGTATATAAGAGTTAGGACAGGGCAAAATAACACTAAATCTGTTTGGACAACAAGCGAAGAAGTTGACCTTGCTTTGGTCACTCTACTGAATATTCGTTTAGGAATGATGAGTTTCCACTGTGTTCATAAAAGTGTATTCTCTGTTATTACTTCTGTTCTCTCGTTGCTCAAAGCTCGATAAATACTAGGAGTGTTTGAATATAGTACCATTTCAAAAATGTTTTATAATTTGGTCTATTCCTGGGAGAGTTAGGTTTTGTAAAATTTTAGACAGAATTATTAGAAATTGCTTTTACTGAATAACCTGTATGATCGATGTGATTGTTACTCGGTCTGTTGCGAAGGCTAACCTTTTACGTAATCTGCTGTTTACATCATGTCAAGTATTAATCTGTCGATTGAAATAAATTTTATAATAGACCACTGGTCTTATGTGAAACCAGCATCGAAATGTCTTTTGTGTATGTTACGATTTCTCCTGATTTATTACAGGCGAGTGTAGATAGACATGCAAAGATTAAGACTAAAAATTATGTGTAAAGTATCATGCGTAAATTAAAACCTGCTTTATACCGATTTACTGGACTAAGTAATATTATGTAGAAGTGTAAATTCTCTTTAGATATGTTATATACTATATTTTTTAGGCCATTTGTAACGTTTATTATTTTTTTTCTTTTTTACTTTTTTGTATAACTCTGTTACCACCTCGAGTCTGGACATTATCATTCTTAGACCTCATGAAGTTAGAATAAAAAGAGCATTTGTAACATTAAGAAATGAAACTATGAACACCAATGGATGTTTCTAAAAAAAAAAAAATAATAAAAAAGTGCCAATTTAAGAGACGAGGTAGACAAAACGTCACATGCTCCAGGTTAAATTTCCTCTTTTTTTTTTTTTTTTTTTTTTTTTTTTTTTTTTTTTTTTTTTTTTTTTAGCAATTAAAACGCAATATCTACATTTAAAGGGAAATAACCTGAATATTTCATACGAGCACCCGGACTCTAACGCGTAATTTAACCTCTTCATAAGATTTTGAAAAATGTCATTAATTTTGCTTCTGCCAAAAGAGCGATATATTAGCGCGGTAGGAATCCAACAACTTCAAAGAACATCTCAAGAAATGAAGAAGTTGCTTAATTCGAAAAGGAATTTCTCCTCATTGAAGCCAGACGTCACTTGGCTTTATAAATACTAGAAATGAAACCTAGTCGAGTTTACACTTGGAATTGAGGTATGTTGGAAATAGAAGTATTGAAAAGGTTATTTCGCTTTTCTATGGAAAACGTGAAAAAATGTTTGAAAGAAAATTTAACAATAAACTTTCTCTCATAGCCCTATCATCCCAATCAAATCACCCAAAGAAGCTGTAGATACTCTATATACAAATGGACAATTATTGTCATTGATTATGGAAACTTCATTTTAGTCGTAAACCTAAACATTTTCAAATTGCCGGATTAAAATTTATAATTGAACCCAATTTGAAGGATTCACTTTATTCACCTTACTATGATGAAATGATATCATCTAGAGACAGATTTCGGGAGTAAAACATAAAAAAGAAAACTTATCAGATATCGTTAATCTGCTTTATACTAGTGTCAAGTACGGTATAACTTTGAAGGAATAGTTAACTATGCGGTGCTATATAACGACCAATATTAATATAGAACCTTCTTATGATTGTTCACTTCTTGAACATCACTTAACTGGTATTCCTGTTAGGCTTCATTATTATTATAATTATTACTGGTTAAGCCCAGTGAGTAAAGGAAATAAGGAACTAAATAATCCATATGAGAAGTTATGAACAATTAAAATAAAATATTTTGAGAACAGTAACAACATTAAAAGATATCTTTTATATATAAACTATAAAAAAGTATGTCAGCCTGTTCTGTATAAATACCTTGGCTGTAATTTTGACCTTTAGAAGTTCTCCCGATTCAACTACCTGATTAGGAAGATCATTCAACAACTTGGTTACAGCTGGAATGAAACTTCTAGAATACTGTGTAGTATTGAGCCTCTGATGGAGAAGGCCTGACTATTAGAATTAACCTAAAAATTAGTATTACGAACAGGATGGTACTGTCCAGGAAGATCTGAAAGTAAAGAATGGTCAGAATTATGAAAAATCTTATGCAACATGCATAGCGAACTAAATGAATCTAGATCAGGAATAAGAAATTTAGTAGATCGTGAATTTCTGTCCAACAAATTAGAATTAGAATCAGCAGCTGAAGACCTGGCAGGAGAACAACACTCTAAAAATTATAGAATGAAAGAATAGATTGATCACCGAAAATCTTACAAGACTTTCTCAATAAGCTAATTCTTTTGTGCAATTTGAGAAGATACAGTCCTAATGTATTCCTCAAAAGTAAATTGGCTGTCGAGAATCGCACCTAAAATTTTAAGAGTCATACAGAATTGAAGAAATATTATCAATTCTGAGATCTGGATGTTGAGGAGCAACTGTCCTTGATCTACTCATATGCCCTATAATTTCTACTATGCACTAATTGTAGCTAGATCTCTATGAAGGGATTCAGCCACCTCAAATCTAGATTCAGGAGATGGAATTGATGCAAAGAGAGTAGCATCATTTGTTTTCTAGGTCAAACCACATGTCACGTGTATAAATTATGAAAAGTTATAGGCCAAGAACACTACCCTTAGGAACACCAGATATCACATTCCTATACTCGCTATGGTGCCCATCAACAAAAACTATTTGCGATCAGTTGCTAAAAAATTCAATAATGATACTGAGAAAAGACCATCCCACTCCCAGCTGTTTGAGTTTGAAAACAAGGGCCTCATGATTAACACGATCAAGGGTAGCACTAAAATCAAGGCCAATCATACGAACTTCCTGACCACAATCAATGGATTTCTGTACAGCATTAGGAATTGTAAGAAGGGCTTCACATGATTCAAGGCCTTTACGAAAGCCGAATTGCAAACTACGGAACAGATGATTACCTTCAGCAAACCTGTTTAAACAATCTGCCAAAAGACGTTCAAACACTGAGTGTTATGGAAATTGGGCGGTGATCAGTTGGACTTGAGCTACCACAAACACATTTACATAGTGGACTAACATTACAAATTCTCCAAGTGCTAAAAGCTCCTCTTCTTGATAACTTGTGAATAATAACAGATAAGTTAGGAGCTAAAAAATCTGCAGTCGTTATATAAACAAAGGAAAAATACTATTTGGGTCTACACCTCCATAAGAATCAAGGTTCATCAAGAGAGCTTTAATTTTACTAGATCAAAAAGCTAAACTAGGTAATTTTGCCTCGGGAAAACAGGAATGAGGAAGATTAAGGTTTTCATTACTCTGCTTACTGCCAAACATATCAGCCAAAAGGGGTTGCCTTTTCCTTTGGACAGTGAGTGACAGAGCAATCTGGTTTAAGTAAAGGAGAACTGTTGCATATACACCAAAGAGTGCAGATTTAAGGGTAGCCCACCAATTGTGTTCCTGTGTTGTAGCAGAAATGGTTTCTTTTATGGTTAAATATTATTCCTTTTCAGTTGAAGCATAAACTCTTAGCAAAAGCTCCAAGCTCAGTATAGTTATTCCAAGTCAAATCTGATATGTCACCCTTCCAAAGGTGATAGGCCTCCTGCTTCTCCAAATAAGCCCGTCTACAATCATCATTGAACCATGATTTGTCATTCACTCAGTACCTTAGCACACGAGAAGCGATATGCCTATCAATTATGTTGACTATATTCTATCTTTTATAGCGGTGCATATTTGCACTGACTCACAGGGGGTGCCTTTTAGCTCGGAAAGGTTCCTGATACTTGATTGGTAGGAAGTATTTTGTCCGAACACCTTCATTGTTCTCAAATAATTACCAAGTAATGTGAATCAAAACTTATTTACTAACCTATATTTCTTCATCACATATATGTTTTGTCAATAAACAATATGAAAGAATAAATATATTATAAAGTATCGTCATGTTAAGTCTAAATTTAATAACCTAATCCACCGAAGTCAATGACAGCAGCTTGTTTTCGGATGCACGCTTTGCAATTTTGTAATTTTTCACATATTCTAACACATATTGGGATAAATTACACTCAGCATAAGGTAAACATGTTATTATAAGCTCTCTTTGAATACCAGAATTTACCAAAAACATGGAATTAATAAAACCCTATATTTGTGAAAACTTATGGGGATGTAAAAGAACAGCCTGCAGCGGCCTGGCGGGAAAACAATCCCTTCTGATTCTCACCTAATATCTATCTATTTTCCCAGGAAAATAGATAGATATTAGGTGAGAAACAGCAATGTGGGAAAATACTAAGTAAAATATTACGAAGGGAGACAATGCAAGACTATTTAAACTAAAAGGAATAGGCCGAACTATATTACGGAAGAAAAAAAAAAACTGCGTCTATGACAGTCAGAAGGGACTGTTTTCCCGCCAGGCCGCTGCAGGCTGTTCTTTTACCTCCCTATAAGTTTTCAAAAATATAGGGTTTTATTATATCCCATGTTTTTGGTAAATTCTGGTATTAAAAAAAGTTTATAATAACATGTTTAACTTATGCTGAGTGTAATTTATCCCAATTTGTGTTAAAATATGTGAAAAATTACAAAATTACAAAGCGTGCATCCGAACATAAGCTGCTGTCATTGACTTCGGCGGATTGGGTTATTAAATGTAGACTTACCATGACCATACTTTATAATATATTTATTCTTTCACATTGATTATTGCCAAACATATATGTGATGGAGAAATATAAGTTAGTAAATGAATTTTGATTCACATTACTTGGTAATTATTTTAGAACAATGAAGGTGTTCGGACAAAAATACTTCCGACCAATCAGGTATCAGGAACCTTTCCGAGCTAAAAGGCACCCCCTGTGAGTCGGTGCAAATATGCACCGCTATAAAAAATAGACTATAGATTCTCATAGAAAGAAACAACATGATCAAAACTACTATACAATTGTGACTAATTCAAGCCCAAAAGGACACTCAAAATCCCATTCCAGTCTGTTTGAGAGTTTATATAAATCTTACTTGAGTATGATACACCAGGGACAGGCTGCTCAGTCTTCACCACTAATAAAATTATGGCATGATCAGATGTCTCAACTGGTGAGCCAACCTTACTTATTATAACACCAGGGGAGGCGGTATATACGAGGTCCAAGAAGTTACCAAACCTATGAGTAACTTCACATAGGATCTGCTCACAGCCTGATTTAGAGGCAAACTCTAAAGCTCTGAAGCCATAGTGATCAGTAGGAGAAATTGAATTTACCCACTCCGTATGGTGAGCATTGGGAAAAAAAAGAGGATATCTTTCTGTCGTCTTATTGTATCTTAGCCATAATAGTAAGCAAACAGTCGAAGATAGAATCGTCTATGTCAGGATTCCGGTAGATCAAATACAGATAGTTGTTATGCCTGCCCCAAACTTTTATTACCTGAATCTCATGACATCCACATTCATAGTAGGACTTATAAGAAGCAGAGTATTCAGTCATAATATACACCTCCATTCACCTAGCCCTAGGAGAGGCATTCCGTTTCAAAATTATTGGCTTCATAAAACCAGTTATAAGGAGCTCAGATGAGTGCCTCATATTAGGAACCAGAGTTTCTGAGAACAAAAGAATACTATACTGCATGGACGCAACTGTAAGTTCTTGAATATTTGCATGAAGACCACGAATATTGCAACACAGTAAATAACACTAACGAAGTCTAGGACGTACTGGTTCCAGATTTCCCTCAATGTCTCCAGGCAGCATGAGAATTAATGGCAATACAAAAGATTCATCATACGTAAAAACGGAGTTAACAGTAATGATAACAAAAACATTATGTATAAAAATATAAGTAAAGTGATTGATAGAACCAATAGACTATAGATAAAAAGTCGAAAAAACTGGTCACCATTGAAGAGCTGATACACCATGAAAGGCTAAATACCCTCCAGGATAGCCACTTCAACTTTGGGTACACCATTTTATCTTCTTGAACAAAAAGATTAGGGCACTTTTGTATTTACAAACACCCCCATATGTATGTATATATATATATATATATATATATATATATATATATATATATATATATATATATATATATATATATATATATACTCTTACTCTGGGGGCCTCGGACCTGGCTGATCCATTGCCGGTTTGAACACTCGTCTCCAGAGAGCCCTATCCTCCGCAAGCTCCATCCACTCCATGGGGTCTATTTCCAGGATGTCCAAATCTTCAGTTAAGTTACCCATCCATCTCTTTCTAAGCCTTCCTCTTGAGTGGTACCTATGGGTTTACCTAACATAACTCTTCTAGTCAGCCTTCTCTCCTCCATTCTAGCAATATGTCCTGCATATCGAAGTCTCTGCGATCTAATAATATTGGAGATAGTCCTGAAAGAGCTATCAATTCATGATCGTAGCTCCGTCATCCCAAACTGGTCCCCAGATCCGCCTCAAGATACTGCGTTGAAAAACCTCAAGTATATTTTCCAACTGCCTAGTGAGTGCCCATGTTTCACACCTGTATAGGACCACTGGTCGGATAATGGCGGTATATATTTGTGTTTTTGTGGGCCTAGATAAATTTCTGGATCTTAAGATGTTATCGAGTGCCCATGAACATCTTGTCCCTGCTGCAATCCTTAGTCTAACTTCTTCCTGGATCATGTTGTGTGACGTTATGGTGGAGCCAAGATATTTAAATGTGGATACTGCTTCCAGTTTTGATCCTCCAAAATCCATATCTCCAACTAGATTTGGTGTTCTTGAAAACTCCATTATCTTAGTTTTTGCATTATTTATTTTCAGGCATGTACGTTCTGCATTGTTTTTACACTGTACGTATGTTGCTTCGATGCTAGGTAGATGTTCTCCACAAAGGATATATATATATATATATATATATATATATATATATATATATATATATATATATATATATATATATATATATATATATATATATATATATATATATATATATATATGTGTGTGTGTGTGTGTGTGTGTGTGTATCTAAATAATAACTACATTTTATTTATATACTTATTTTGTGTTTATACTCTAAAGTTACCTGTAACATGAAATACGAGCTACACAAGGTTCAGTATCCTTTTAAGAATTAGAAACATTCTATTTCACGAAAAAAGAAATAAAAATGAAAACAGAAACAAATGTGGCACAAATTTTTCATGAGTTGCTTTCAAACGGATTGATTTCCTGTTTCCAACTACTTATCGGAAGAAACATGACTTTCAAATCCTCTTTATCAGTAACTCTTAACATATATTACAATAATGTTCATAATCTTAGTCTCTTCATTTGTAAGTTTAGTTTTTAGGATCTCATTCTGTGAGTCTCATGAATCTCACCTACTGCTAGATCCCCATGTTGATGCGTTTGAATAATTCCTGGCTTCTAAGATCATCAGAGAGAGAGAGAGAGAGAGAGAGAGAGAGAGAGAGAGAGAGAGAGAGAGAGAGAGAGAGAGAGAGTCTTCTACCCCAGTCTCATAGTTTGAGGAAATCTCCATAATAAATTGTCGGGTGCTGAGGAGTACGAGAACGGGTTGCAAAATACGAATAATTTTTTACACCAGATGATACGAGGCGTCGATTAGATCTTGGAAGTGGGAAACAATAGTCATTTATGCAAATTGAGACTAAAATGAACTTGTGTCGAAGTGTTCTTCATTGCATTTTGCTTCTGTGTGCTGGATTTCTTTCTCTAATATATACTGAAATAGTCTGCATACTAATATATCTATACTTTTATTTTCGTTAATAATATTATTAACATTATTACTAAAAATTCTGTATGTATCATTATAATCCTTCTTATTCGTTTTATGCCTTTTAAATAAAACATACAGCCTTTGAACATAAATTGAGATCACTTATGAAGAGCTTCACATAGCTTGTGTAACTACATTTTATTCCATTTTTTTTTCCATCCTCACCATAAGAGAATTTTAATTAGATTTCTCATCATTTCAAATAATTATGAAACATTAAGAAGTTGTTGGGTTCAAACAACACACAAAAGGTTTCATGCACCATGATTATTCCATACTTTTTATTAGACGTTTTGGGAATGAAGAATTTAATAAATGTTTCATAGATGAAAGCCATTTGGTTTTCTTTCTTTTCCTTTTTAATTACAGACTGTTAAGGGAAATTTCCTCCTTAAAATATGGTTTTGAAACTAAGGCGCTTAATTACATTCTTATATTCTGATTTAGAGAAATATGTCTTATTTGGGTTTCTCGCATAAGTAAGGATATTCAACCCGGTTTAACGTTTTAGACTCGACTGAAAAAACATGACGTATTTGTAGGAAAAGAAAGATATTATTAAAAAAAAACTTTAAGGGACAAATTACATAATTATCTTTTTATATTAAACTGTCCCACCATTAATCATTCGATTTACAGAACCAGTTTTACTAATTAACCAATTCACGTTCGATTTACGCAATGAACTTATAATTATACGGAAACGATTAGGCCGGAACATGATTCCTCTACTTCCTCATTTCTATTTAGCCGCTTACTTGGTATCAACAGTTGAAATATCGTTAGTAATTAACCGCCAGGGGTTAATTTGAGACCTCCTTCAGTTAATTAGCAATTAACCAAAAGGAGTAACCCTGCAACCCTCATCAGTTAAAAAAGAATTAAACCTATCAAACATCAAAAGTGGTTTGTGAGATGGAAGCAGTAATGAGGTCAATTGCGATTTCATTTCCCTATAATATGAACCTTGAAAGCCTTTTAATTAGATTTGTTATTTCGTGGAGTAAAGTCCACTTGGAGGAATTTTTTTTCCCAAGAAAATGTTTTAATGAGTGTTACCATATAACTATATCCTCGTTTTGGAAGATATCGTTCATTTTGTACGTAATTGAGGTAAAGGGATGAAGAACAATCAGCCACTTTTATTTATTTGTCACTATAATTTTAGTGTTTTATTATTTTGGAGGGGCTCGTGCCTATTTTTGGGTCCACGAAAATGAAGAAGGTGACGGAGAAGGGGAGGGCATCGACCCCAAAGAACCATCTGATTCTCGTCGTTCAGTTGGATAGAAAGAGGTATAGCAGCTGGTCCCGATAAGTAGAAATTCTCGGGAAGGAAATAGAAAATATTTAGTTTGAGTTGTTAGTAAGGAGGGAGTCATAAACGTCCTTAGGTGCTCATCCTTCCGGACTTCATTTGTAAAACTATTTTGTGAGCAGGGTTGTAGTGGCCGATATTGTAACGTCCCTGACTGGTAAGCGATAGACTGGGATTCGAGTCCCGCTCAAACTCGTTAGTTTCTTCTGTCGCTGCAACCTTACCATCACTGTGAGCTAAGGATTTGGGGTTTGGGGGAGCCCGTAGGTCTATCTGCTAAGTCATCAGCAGCCATTACCTGGCCCTCCCTGCTCCTAGCTTGGGTGGAGAGGGGGCTTGGGTGCTGATCATATGTATATATGATCAGTCTCTAGGGCATTGTCACTGTCCCTTGCCCCTGCCATTCATGAGTGGCATTTAACCTTAACTTTAATTGTATATATATATATATATATATATATATATATATATATATATATATATATATATATATATGTATATATATATATATATATATATATATATATATATATATATATATATATATATATATATATATATATATATATATATATATATAATATGCACACACTAACAAACACCTTTTCGAGCGACATCTCGAGAAAGTATCGACATTAATTGAGTGTATTCGTTTGTAAATAATTATCGTGATCTTAAGCCTTCACTTTACCTTGGAATATTTTACAAGAAATAATGATGATTCTGTTCTCACCTATGTTGTTTATCCTCCACATTTATTTTGTAATACATAGTACAGTTGGGGATGGTGGAGAAGGTTTGGTCTGGATTGGTACCAAGAAATTAGCGGACCTAGAGTATGCTGATGGCGCTGTTCTTATTAGAAAAACACCACAGGATTTGCAAAGCTTGCTTACCAGAATGCATGAAATATCACATGTGGTTAGGCTCAAGATGAAGAGAAGAAAGACAGAGATGATGAGAACGGAATATGCAATGGAAAATGAAATATCAATGGAAGGAGAAAGGATTAAGGGGGTGAAATAATTCAAGTATCTAGGAACTATAATCTGTAATACAGGGTCTTTAGAATTGGAGTTTAATGAAAGATCGAAAAAAAGAAAATCTACCAATGGCTAGGTTAAGTAAAATATGGATATCAAATCACCTGAAATTATATGTAAAAATTATGGTATATATCATTATAGTAAGATCGGTGTTACTGTATGGACATGAGTCGTGGTAATAAAATGAAACAATATTCAACAGCTTTTATAAATTTGAGAACAAAGCCATCAGAAGATTATTGGGAGTTAAATGTCAGGACAGGATTAGAAATGAATCTATAAGGGAGATTATTTGAGTACCATATGTGGATGAGATCATGGTAAGGGGTAGATGGAGATGGTTTGTGCATGCTCTTCGCAATCCCGAAGAGAGATTAGTTCACTAAACTTTACACGGGCTCCAGAAGGCACTAGATGAGTTGGAAAACCCAGGCCTACATGGCTGAAGAAAAAAAAATCAAAGCTTACCTATTCAAAAAGAGAAATAGCTCTCCTAGTGAAATCTAATTGATGGTAGATTTTAATGCAACAAATGTTGAGAAGGTGGCTTTAAAGGTGATACTGCACATCTTTCACTTAACATGTTTGGTTTATTTAAGGTTCTGAGAGAGAGAGAGAGAGAGAGAGAGAGAGAGAGAGAGAGAGAGAGAGAGAGAGAGAGAGAGAAAGAGAGAGAGACCCTTTCTAGGCTGAATAAAAGGATCCGAAAATCACGTTTATAAATAGAAAAAAAGGAAATATTGATACCTGCTGCATTTTCTTAGTCTCCAAAAGAGTCTTTCTTTTACAGTTATATTCAGAAACCTTACTTATTGTTTTCTTTACCGATTTCATTATTCTATTTTTTGCAGAACTATGAGAATATTTTCCATATCAAATTGTTTTTAGATATCTTGGAATTCAGGAAAAAAGTCTTGAGTAAGAATTGTTAGTTAAAGAATTTTCTTTGGCATTGCAAAATGTTTTTAAAAAGGTTGACCTAGTTTTCGAGATATCATAGCCAGCGTTTGCTTCCTTCAATCTGTAAGTGTTTCATGAGAGCCTCACATTTCATCTTTCTTCATTATTCTATTCATTTTCCTATGTTTATACCGTGGTTCTATTCATCATTCATAGTTGGAATTTACCCATATAATATACAGTAAAGACACATGCACATACACACACACACACATATATATATATACATATATATATATATATATATATATATATATATATATATATATATATATATATATATATATATATATATATATATATATATGTATATATATATATATATATATATATATATATATATATATATATATATAAATATATATATATATATATATATATATATATATATATAAATATATATATATATATATATATATATATATATATATATGTATATATATATATATATATATATATATATATATATATATACTGTATATATATGTATGTATATATTGTGACGGACCGAGAGAAGGTTGTGACTCAAAGACAGTATGAAAGCAACTGAGTGAGTTTATTAAAGAATACTCTCCTTTATATACAAAAGCTCAGGGTAACAGGAAATTTCATGTTAAAAATTAATACCGTTACCATTGAGGAAAACAGACATGTTTTTGCAGGTCCTTTTTAGTGTGAGGGGAGAGCAAAGATACAAGCACAAAATGAACTATGTACGATCGTGTGACACACGGTTGGTACATGGCTCCCCCCCCTAAAAATGACATACTAAACATGTTAAATAGGGTGCCCTGAATCTGGAGAGGTAGTAGTAAAAACTGCGCCGATTAGCGGGAGTGAGTGACTGTGGAAGTCTTTGGTTGGGGCGCGAGCGAGTGGTGGATGATGGGTGGCTTTGTTGCCCCTCCGGCTTGTCACGGGGTAGGCGTGTGTTTCCTACGGCATTCATAGGCGTGTGTCCAACGGCATTCATAAGCGTGTGTCCTACGGCATTCATAGGCGTGTGTGTCCTATGGTATTCATAGGCGTGTGTGTACTACGGCATTCACGTCAGCTTCGGTTGAAGTTGAATAGATGTCCTCTTCGTCAGGAGTGGAGGCGTTGATGGAGGTTTGGAAGGTCATGAAGTGGCAGTCCATAAGGGCGTAGGCTTTGGTCATCAAGTCCTTTATGGGTAAAGTATCGACATCGGGTACGGCAGTGCGTACAAGTTTGGGTAAACGGCTTACCCAAAGGGCACGAAGTAGGTTCGCATCACGAGGAGAGCCGACCGCGGCAGGTTGCAGGCGAGTGATACTGGTCATTGCCCTGAGGGTGAGCGAAGCCCTATGGTCCCCCAACGGTTGTTGAGAGAGCTGAGAAAACCTTGCTACTCGGGCGGCTGGCGACGGCGAGTACTGCTGCAGAAGGTATGCGTTGACGGCGTCATAGTAACGGTGAGGGGGGTTGGGGAGGGAGGTGGGATGAGCGAGTCGCTCCGGGTCACCAATGTGACGGGGTAGGAGAAGGTTGTGACTCAAAGACAGTATGAAAGCAACTGAGTGAGTTTATTAAAGAACACTCTCCTTTATATACAAAAGCTCAAGGCAACAGGAAATTTCATGTTCAAAAATAACACCGTTACCATTGAGAAAAACAGACATGTTTTTTCAGGTTCTTTTTAGTGCAAGGGGAGAGCGAAGATACAAGCACAAAATGAACTATGTACGATCGTGTGACACACGGTTGGTAATATATATATATATATATATATATATATATATATATATATATATATATATATATATATATATATATATATATATATATATATATATATATATATATATATATATATATATATAAATATACACATATATATATATATATATATATATATATATATATATATATATATATATATATATTGTATCATTATAACTCTATAATGATATCTATTAATGTTGGCTGTTTGGTTAATATAGTCTGTGCATATTAAAATTCTTTTGTTTGCACATGCGCGTTAGAGACTACTGGTGAAGGTGGCCAGGACGGTGGCAGTCTTCGGACATACTGGTTGAGGTTTGTGGTGGTGATGGTCACGTGATCAGTTGCTCCTGATATGAGGTGGGTATTACTTGGTTTAGTGGTTTTGTGTAACCTAACGTGTACGATTATTCATATTGCTTATGAATACTTTTCAGTACGATTTTACTTATTGTCAAAGTGGTTACGAGTTATCACATATTATGCATAAATTGTGGGATTTTAACTGGTGTTCAATAAAGTTGTCTTGTTACTAAGATTTGCACCAGGAGGCGTGTTGGTATAACTCGGTAATTGGTGTTATGACATTTAAAGGATGTATTGTTATATTTCACTATTTGTGCGTTGGGACTGTGCTATATCATATTATTTATTGGTTACTATGTGTGTGTAGTATTTTAAGTTTTGTAAATATTTGCAGTTAAATAAAAGGACGGAAGCGCCGTTCGAGAAGAGGTTAATTGGTTGGGTTTAATGATTTCCCAGGCCGCCAATGTCGTAAATGATGTAAGAGCTAAATTGTATTAATTAGCTTATGATTCTAAAGGTATATTTATATTTAAATAATGGAATTGAATTTATTGCTAGCTACTAATATTTGAACAAATTTTGTTATCACTGGACATGTGTAAAATTTTAAATGATTCTGTATAATGGTGGAATTTTGGGATTGAGCATTGATGTATTGGCTGAAACAAATTTTTTTTTGTATTTTAGGTTGAATCCTGATCTAATAAAAGACGTGATGCAACAACGTGTTTGATGACCTGGCGAAACACACACACACACACACACATATATATATATATATATATACATATATATATATATATATATATATATATATATATATATATATATATATATATATATATATGTATATATATATATATATATATATATATATATATATATATATAATATATATATATATATATATATATATATATATATATATATATATATATATATATACATACATATATATATATCCTTGACTGGAAATTTGAATGCCATAGTATGTAAACGAATGCTATTCCATCTAATACCAGCTTAGTCACCCTTATTTATGCTGAAATTTTATCAATGGGAATCAGATATAGGATTTTGATATCATTTTGATCTATAACTGAATCTCTCTCTCTCTCTCTCTCTCTCTCTCTCTCTCTCTCTCTCTCTCGTTTTCGTTTTAAGACAATTGTTCCTCCGTACAGTGACTGATGTAAGGCGTATCATTCTTAACTCTCAAATGGAATTGCCTTTCTTAGAGACATTATTTGTCGGATAGTCTTATGGCTATTTTTCCCAAAGCCCAAGTTTTTTAATCCAATCATCATAATCTTATTATAAATCCATAGCTTAAGTTAATCCACGTGAAATTTGTTTCTTTTAAGAATTGGCTCTATGAAAAACACTAAATTTCACTCATTCGTTACATTGTATAAAGAGAAACAGATCAAAGGAATATAATATTTTTATGCCTATCTTTCTTAGACGAAGTTCCATTATTCTATGGATACGCGTCAATATGAGAAAAAAAACCATGTAGGCTATGCATTTATTCTCAAATTTGTTCATATTATTTTTGCCAATTTTCTTCACTAGAGACATTGAAAAAATATAATTGTGTTTATCACTGTCCTAGGAATATTTAGTAGTAAATTTAAACATTATGAAATGGAAGAAAAATATGTTGAATAAAAATTTCGCTTTAAAAATTTTTTCTGTCCAACACCGTATATGACGGCCTTAATTTTTTGCATTGAGATTTGGAAGAACTTTACCGTCTATGAGGCGCAGTAAATTTGTTGCAATTACATTGCTAGTAACCCTGGCGTTTTTTAATTAGATTATCAACTGATATAGAAATTAATCAAGCTGAGAGACAGATACAAAGGAGCTATTATGAAGCTTACACTAGCAAAAGTATATTCAATGATAAAAAAAAAATAATCTTGCTATGAAAAATCTATTTCTATAATTCCGTTTATAAGATACCATGCCTTATATTACATGTTGTTTAATCTCTAATCTTAATCGATAAATCTTTTATTGAACACTAATTGCAAACTTAGGAATATTGATATTTTTGAGAAATATTAAAATAAAGGTAATAGAAAAAGCTGCCCTTTTCTTGAACCAAATATATTAAATATAATAAATAAGAAGCCTTATTCAGAATGAAATATATATCCGGTCCTCCTCTAAGGGCGACCAATTCATGCGATATATAATTTATCTCTTAGCAGCCACGCCCACACACCAGCCCACACACACAAACAAGATACCCGAATGTCAAAGGTACCTTAGTCTGAATGCTACATAAATGATGCTTAAATTCCCAGAATAAACACAAAAGGGAATAGACGGGTATGTCTTTGAAGATTTACGAAGCTATAACTCACATCGATAGTACATTTTCCCCCGACTGTCATCAAAAGAACATTGATCATACTGGTCTTTCATGTAAACAATTCTCCCAGGATGGCTGGTAAAAGGCAATATCATGTGAAACGTCTCCCTGGAATCCAGTCCTACTATAGTTGTCTTTATGGTTAAAGGTTACAGCATGGTAAAACTTCGAAATGAAATTCTAATCTTGTTCTTTTTCTATTGATCTTTTTAAAGATGTCTTTTCGTCTTCATATTTTGATGATTTTTAATTAAAACACATTTTACTGGCAACGCACCTCAAGAAATACTGAAGGATTAGATAAGAAGTCTAATTGGGGAGCTTGAAGTATAAACTACGATCCAGTTCTCTCTCTCTCTCTCTCTCTCTACTCTCTCTCTCTCTCTCTCTCTCTCTCTCTCTCTCTCTCTCTCTCTCTCTGATATAAAGGTGTGAAATTTGTCTTCATATTCATTCTTTACAGTGCGTGGAAAGATTTAAAAAAATCATTGATATTTATATACTTTATCATAAGGAACCTTAAATTCATCATTATAACACCTTGAATAATATTGTTACATTGTTCTAAATATGGTAAATTGGTTCTAAAGACATCATAATTAGAAAGGAAGTTAATAAAAAAATAAATTAGAAGATCAACATTTTAGAAATATATCGTTTGTAGTTAACACCGAACTTATGTGTAACAATAAAAGGAATTCAAATCTAAAAGCGAACTGATGCATCGCACATCGAATGTCGCATCATGAAATTCCGCGGTGGAGTTCTATTAGAAAAATAACCTTCAAATATATGGTGGAGTTTAGGTTGAAATAGGTTACCATACAATTATGGAATAGGGACATAACGAAGAGCATCATACTGCCAGCCTATTGAGCTGTAACTAAAAGATTCCAGTGACAAGAAAGCTAACGGGGGTCAATCATCAGCAATATCCAGACTGTGATGTCCAGTAGATGGGAATGGTTTATCCGTGTGAAGATGCAATTTGGTTACATAACATCACAACATACAATCATTGTGTCTACTCTTTAATTAAATGCAGTTCTTATTCAATATATATATATATATATATATATATATATATATATATAAATATATATATAGATATATATATATATATATATATATATATATATATATATATATATATATATATATATATATATATATATATATATATATATCTATATATATGTATATATACATATATATATATATATATATATATATATATATATATATATATATATATATATTAATCTATTATGCGTTATTCTCATTAAATGTCCTGTCCATGTCCATTTTCTTTTGGTTTATGTTGTTAGAATATCTTCTATTTAAGTGTGTTTTCATATGCATGTTGCTATCTGTCTCTTGGTGTTTTATCATCATTATTCTTTTCATATTTCTTAAGCTGTAGCTAGCTTATGTTCTAATACTTTAGTAAGGCTCCAAGTTTCTGATGCATAAGTTAACACTGGTAGAACCATCTGATTTAATACTTTTCTTTAAAGAAAAAGTGGCCTTCTACTTTTCCTAATCTCCTTTTGTTTACCAAAAGCTCTCCTTCACATGCTTATCCTTCTTTTGATTTCGGTCTTGTGACCTGCAGAAACACTTACTATATGTACTAAGTATATATATTCATTAACAATCTCTAGAGGTTCATCAATAACCCTTATTAGTTGTCTCATTGAACTTTTTCTTGGTTTTACTATTATTCATTTACAGTCCTACATTTCAGCTTTCTCTATTCAAGTCTTCTATCTTCTATTCCAATTCCTCCCATGATTCACTAAAGACAACTATGCCATCTACCAATCTTAATTAGTTGAGGTATTCCCTAGTAATGTTAATGCGTACATTCCCAATGAAAATTATCAAAAACTTCTAGGTAAGATGTGAATAATCTAGGAGATAGTTTCCCTGTCTAACTCATTTCTCAATAGGTACTTTCTAACTATTTTTATGTACTTTATATGAATTCTGTACTAACTCTATAGATATCTTCAAATGTTCTAATCTACTTCTTGCTTTTGAAGGGCTTTCATTGTTGCTGAAGTTTTGACAGAACCAAAAGCCTTCTGATAGTCTATAAATGCTATCCATAATGGTTTGTCATACCCTGTTGATTTTTCCATTAGCTGGTTAATTACATGGATATTGTACGTTGTTGAATACCCATTTCTAGGACCTCTCTGCTCTATTGGTTGATTAAGGTCTGGCTGTCTTTATACTCGGCCTAATATGATCTTTACATCATATTAATGAAAGTAAATTTAATTGACAGTAATTTTTCAGGTCTTCTATGTCTCCGTTGCTGTTAATATACATATGAATATATATATGTGAACTTAAGGCAAAAGAAAAACATATTTGGTTTGTTGTAGATGGGCAGAGTATCCCTCTATGCATCTATTATGTCAGCCTGTTCATTATAGTATGGCATCCCTATGCTGTCAGGCCTCTCCTGATGGATGAGTTATTAAAATCCATTCAGACCTCACTAAAAGTAGTGGAAGAAGAACAAAATGACATTAGAACTCGTCTATAATCTCTAGAAAGTGAAAAAAAAGATATAAAAATAGTGGAATAAGACCCAAGCATGGGTTTGATAGTGATGCGTCTGGGGAAGATGTTTTTGTGCATGACCGCAATGGTGGAGCAAAGTTGCCGTCTGCAAAAAGGAATACCGGCCCTTCTACCTCTAATGGAACAGCCGGAAATATATCTCAGGCTACAGTAGCTAGAGCTAATCAGTGTAGTATTCAAGATGAATATCAAGCAATAAAGGACAAAGTGTCTGGTCTAAAAATACCACAAGAATTACGTGTTGGTACCTCAACGTCTGGTATCAAGCGAGATGAACAGATAACTGCTAATGTTGTTGCTAATAGCGCGAAATACATGGAAACTACTATAAAATTACCGTGGAATCTAGATCAGCAGGCGTCACAAGATGACCTGTTAGAGTTCTTTAATATTCAGAAGGCGCACATTGATTATTTATGCCAAGAAAATTCGGCATTGGTGGTGTCTGGTCAGTTTGGCGCCAAAACCGCCCACTGTTCAAAAATTTGTCACGGGGGACAACTAACCTAGATGACAAACAATTACATTCATTACTAAAAGCAGTGCAAATAACTAGTAATGATCCAAGTACTGGACCAAAATATAGAGACAATCAGAGAGGGTGCTTCTACAATAACTCCAACAACTACTGTGGGGGATATTGCAACAGCAGAGGCCGCGGTTACAACAACACCAACAACAACAATTACTACATGCGTAATCAGTCACAAAGTGCTTCCAATTACTCCTGCAATAAACATGAAGGCATAAATAATAATAACACATAATAATGTTTAATGTAATGTAATCTAGTGCTAGTGTTATGCAAATCGTGTTTGGTTATTTGTCACCAGTGAAGTGAATGACCGTGTTACATTTCTTTTCCCTTTTTTTCTCAATTTTCTTAAATTTACTTTGTCCCTTTAAGAGTAACTGTAATAGATATTGTGTGTAATGTGTAATTTGGTGAAAAATATACATTCTTGGGAACAATAACTGGAACCCGTGAGTACATAGTAGGCTGACTAAAGTATGGAATGACTATACCATTTTTGTCAGAACCAAATCAGTGTTAATTCGCGAACTATACTTCTGGTGGAAGAAGAATGTTCTATTGACTCTAAAATAGTGAATTACCTAAATGACGGTTTCATTAGTAAAGTTTCAGAAAAATCCCAATGTGTGTCACCTATTGGATGTACTAGAAAGAAAGGAAAAGAAAAATACAGATTGATTAGTGATATGAGATTTGTCAATCAGTTTATATAAGTACCAAAGACAATATATGAAGACTTATCGTATTTACCAAACATTGTAAATAATGGTGATTCTTATGTTAGTGTTGATCTGAAAGACGGTTTTCATCATATACTTATTAGACGTGACTTCAGGAAATATTTTGAGTTTAAATGGAGAAACCAATATTATGTTTGGAATGAGTTGAATTTTGGATGTTCTATTGCACCACATATATTTACAAAAGTTTTGAGGCCATTTGTGAAGTATTTAAGAGAATACAACATCAGGTTAATACTTTATGTTGATGATTTCCTGTTATGTGGCCCTAAAACCACACTGTTACTAGATACTGAAGTGGTAGTAGACACACTTGCTGACCGTGCTTGGAAAATCAACTTTGAAAAATCCATATAAATTCTTAAGTCTACAATAGAATATTTACGCCTACTCTTAGAAACTCAAGATAATGGAATACCAATGCTAAAGGTACCTAGTACTAAGATTTCTAAAGTTAGAAAAGACATTAAAAGGGTGTTAACTCAAAAGTCAGTGTCTGCTAGAGTTTTGTCAAAAATCGCTGGCCAGTGCAATTTTATATGTAAAACAGTGTTATCAGGCAGATTAATGCTAAGAAATGTGTACAAGTTGATCAAACAAAAAAATACATGGGAATCTCAACTAGAACTGGACTCATGTGCCAAGAAAGATCTCTTGTGGTGGTATGAATCATTAGCAAAATGGAATAGGAAAGTACTATTACCCTCAGAAGTCGACGGCCAGCTGGTGACAGACGCATCCCAACTTGGTTGGGGAGGGCATTACAAGGGACAGACAACTCAGGGTTTCTGGGACCCAGAGATGTCTCACCAACACTCCAATGTAAGAGAGTTGATAGCGGTTCTTCTAAGTGTAAGAGCCTTTCTTCACAGTCTAAAAGGAAAAACGATTCAAGTTTTATCAGACATCACTACAGTAGCGTACATCAATCACATGGGTGGTTCAGTAGTGGAGTTGACAGAAATTGCGAAGTTAATATGGGCCGAGGCTATACAAAACAATCTAACAATTATTGCTCGTCATTTTAGCAGCAAACTAAACACCCAGGCGGATATGCTATCAAGAATGTCGGACAAACACGAGTGGATGTTGTCAAGACCGATGTTCCGGTTTTTGGACTCGATGTGGGGACCTCACACAATAGACAGGTTTGCATCTGCGACATCTACATAGCTACCAATCTACAACACAAGATTTCTCGACCCAAATGGTATGAAGTTGGATGCTCTGGCACAAAAGGATTGGGAAGGGGAGAAAAACTTTGTAAATCCACCTATAAGACATTTAGACAAAGTTCTTTCAGTAATAGAAGGTCGGAGAGCACATGCTACAGTAATAGCCC
This sequence comes from Palaemon carinicauda, assembly GCF_036898095.1. NCBI lineage: Eukaryota > Metazoa > Arthropoda > Malacostraca > Decapoda > Palaemonidae > Palaemon > Palaemon carinicauda. The sequence continues at coordinate 53,856,293 of NC_090731.1, forward strand.
CATGGTGGCCAGCTCAGACATGGTTCAAAACTCTAACCCAGTTGTCAATATGTCCGTGTCCAAGAAAGCAATCATTTAACTGAATCATGCTATACCAGAGCCACTACGAAACAGAAGATGGAAAATGTTAGCTTGGAGAGTTTGTGGAAACGACAGGCACTTCAACAGGGGTTGTCACTTCAAGCAGCATCAAGACTGAAATTTGGCTTGGCGCAATCAACAATGAATAATTATATGTATCTTGGAAAAATTAAATATTTATGTGATAAATTTGGGGAGGATTTTCCACCGTCCACGTCTAGTGTATTGGCAGAATGTTTATTGACTATTTCATCAGAGAGTGACAGACCTTCATCAATGCTTAACTGTATATTGTCCTCACTATCTCATGCATATACAGCACATTACAAAATTGACATTACTAATGATGTGT
>NC_090731.1:53861725-53879225 GCF_036898095.1 Palaemon carinicauda
TTTCTAGGTAAACCTACTAAAGCAATAGATTCATTTAATATTTTACTGGTAGCCTGGCTAGATAGAGCACCATATGGGCTCTTCAAAGATATAAAAACAGGCCCATAAGGCTTTCTAAAGTTCTATGAACTATTCAAATAACATCTCATGGTACGAGCAGGACATAAGTTAATTTAACTTGAAGGTGCTACATCAACTACAAACCCATGCCTCTTACTATCATGTTTATTACCATAAATAATTATAGACATGCTACTATTTTCATTAAAGATTACCTGATCATCTTTAAATGAATAGTTATGAACTTTACCTGACCCATCGACCATCACCGCATTGGGGGCAATGTCCAAGGGCCGTAACATATTAACAATGGCTAATAAACAAATACCTTTTAATCTAACTTTTTTACATCATTAGTGTGATTATCTCATTTAATGAAAAAATTTGAAAATGTAAATTTTCCCCGAAGGTTGAACATTTCTTAAAATAACATTTTTATGTACCTTCTTTTCGAAAAATGGCTTGATATTAGAGGAAGAAAAAAATAGCTGAGGAAATCAAGGATATTTAATGCTTAGCAAATAATATGGGAAACACAAAATGGTATTTTTTTTTTCGAAATCTTTAGTGAAATGCTCCTAATCTGATTTGAACACTAGTAATCTGAAATTGATCGTATATCTACACAATTCCATTATTACATTTCCAAAGAAAAGTTATAAGGAAGATCATAGAGTACTTCACATTCCTTCGAAAGCCATATAACTACTTTTATGATCTCTTTTCTCATAGATTATCTAATATATATATATATATATATATATATATATATATATATATATATATATATATATATATATATATATATATATATATATATATATATATTTTTATACTTATATATATATATATATATATATATATATATATATATATATATATATATATATACATATATATATATATATATATATATATATATATATATATATATATATATATATATATATATATATATATATATACACATATATATTTCAGCTGTTTTTCCTGGAGAATTCAGCAGTTTCCCAAAATATAGAATAGTTATGAATTATATACCTAAATTATTTCACACAACAATGAGCGCTAATTACTTAATTTTTATGACTTCCACTTACCCTCATTACCTCATTCATATTCTCAATTAACCTCATTTCTCTTCTCTTGCAAACACTATAAAACACTTTTACCACCTGCAGTTTCCCTTTAATGTCCTCTAATCAGTACAATCTCTTCTGCATGCAGCGTCTATTCCATATTCCATTCGAGACTTTTTTTATGAAACTGTTTCACCCCTATATATACTGAAAAAATTTAAGAAAAAAATATATTAATTACGGATAGGTTGTTTTGGCAAGGCTATTCTTCCATAATAGACCCTAAGGATTCCCAGACACAGACAGTTTAAGGTTCTAGAAGAGTCGATAAGTCAGACGCGACGGTCTTAGGAATGATTAAAAAGAAGTCAGGAATATATAGAAACGATCTTGTGAGGTGTTGGTTGGTTTCAGCCTATCTGAAAGCGATTGATAAAATCCTCTAATTTAAACAAAAGGAAAAAGGTCAAGTCCACACTAATAAGTGCAGGTTTCCTGTAATACTATACAATATAAATTTTTTTAGTTTGAATCAGCAGCCATTTGAAAATTTTGACTATAGCAAGACATGGGTGAATAAAACAAATAGGAACTTTTCAGTTTAAGACACTACATAATTATATATACATTATTTCTTCAGATATTTTATCTTGTGAGTGTTCAGGAAGCTTTTTGATTACCAGCCTTTTATTATTATTAAATCATCAAGTTACTGATTTTAAATTTAGGAAAGGAAGAAAAGCCTCAAGTGATTTTTCAAACCAAATTGAAATTGTTTCTTTTCTAACTGGGCTATTTTTCCTGTTGTAACCCTTGGGTTTGTTGCATCCTGCTTTTCTAACCAGGGTTATAGGGTGGATAATAATAATAATAATAATAATAATAATAATAATAATAATAATAATAATAATAATAATAATAATAATAATAATAATGATAACAATAATAATAATAACAACAACAACAACAACAATAATAATAATAATAATAATAATAATAATAATAATAATAATAATAATAATAATAATAATAATGATAATCTGTCTCTCTATCTACCATGGCCCTTCCCCAAAATTTGGGAGGTAGCTGATATCCCCCCCCCCAAAAAAAAGGGCCTTTTTTTCCCATGTTCCTCCTTACCAAACAAGGGTCTCAACCGAGTTTGGTTGGTAATGCTAGGGGACTGCAGCCCACCTTCCTTCGTTTCAACCCCAAATTATTATCCATTATTATTCATTTGTGGGTAATAATAATAATAATAATAATAATAATAATAATAATAATAATAATAATAATAATAATAATATAGGCATTTCAATTACCTCATTATCCATATTGTTGACCACTTCTTAGTAAAAGAAGTATATCAAACTTTATTTCCATTGTGAGCTAAATGGTGCACATTTACATTAAGTTACTGCTGGTATAGTGCAAACATTTTGAAAATGTTGTTATGCTAGGCTAGCCTAGGGATATGGAATACTTTCTTGTTCGTTTTGCGTGATGATAGTTATAGTAGAAATAGTTATAACTATTTTCTTTTTCAACTTTCAACTACCATTTTATACTCACCGATGGTGCCAAACCCAAGCGGGTGGCGTCTAATGAGCCGGTATGAGAGTGAAATCGAAGTCGAAGATGGCCTTGAAACTATTGATGATAAAAGCATCGACTCTGATTCCTTCTTTAATATCAATGATGAGGAACTTTTAACCCAACCTGCACTTGGTGAATTAAAAAGGCTGATTTCTATAGTGAACTAAGTGTATTTTGAATGATTAACTGTCATGAAGGCATTGTATGTATTTAAAGATACCGCCTACCTAATTTTTATCTTGTTATAAATTATTTACCTTCAATTATTTCATCAGCATCTGTGATTCGTGTGAGGTCTGAAAACCTACCAAAATTGAACACCCAGTCCCAGGAAGATGGAGACAACCAAACACCCTCCATTGAAGAGAGTCAAGAAAACTTGTACCATCCTGACTGACTTTGTTCACAGCACTCTAGTATCCACTCATTCCCCTTATGCATACTTCCAAAGCCTGCTCACGCTGCCTGTTACAGAAAACATTGTTTACCAGACAAATCTCTGAAGGCAAAAGAATGTTGGTGGTGTTCATTAGCATCATCATTTACATGGGCGTCGTCCATATGCCTAGGATTGAGGATAACTAGTCACAATGGACTAGAATGCAACTACAACGGGTGGCAGTTGTAATTTTAAATAATATGTTCTGGCTGCAGACGTCCCTGATTCATTTCAACAATAATGAGAATACCCTGACCACCACGAATCGGTTCATAAAAATTTGCCCACTCTTCAGTGCATTGATCAGATAGTTCCTAAAGGAGGCTGAGACACCTACACAGTCGATGGAGGAGATCATGGTGGCCTACTGGCACCAGGACTAAATCCTTTTGTCAATACATTCAGAGCAAGGTAGAAAAGGGGGTACACAAGCTGTTCTGCAAGACTATCAGTGATGGTTTCATTCATGACATTCTCCTCTACCAGGGAGAGACTACATTCTACAGCCACCATGCAAGTCTCACAGAGGAGGAGTCTGCCCTTCAGATCAGCAGTAAGACTGGTTTAACTCTTGTCAAGACTCTGAAGTAATCACACTAGTCTGCTATATATGCAGACAACTTGAGGGTACACTCGGGCATAATATTCTCTCTAATTTCTCCTCCTCTTGTTTTGTTAAAGTCTATATAGGAGATATTTATTTCAATGATGTTACTCTTCTTAAAATATTTAATTTTTCTCTTTTTCTTTTCCTCACTGGGCTATTTTCCCTGTTCGAGCTTCTGGGCTTATAGCATCCTGCTTTTCCAACTATGGTTTTAGCTTAACAAGTAATAATAATAATAATAATAATAATAACATTGGTTTCCTGGCGTACTCAAAGTCCAGTTTGGTTGTACATATTCTATGTGGGCACATCAAAGACCATCAGGATTGGTTATCCTCCACTCACCTCAGTCAAAGAAATGAACAAGAAAGCTGTTACTAGGGAGAAACATAAAGCTTACTGTTCTATAGGGATTCTTACCCTGCAGTGGAAGGATAACTATCATTTCATAGAATGATGGGGTTACAGCAATAAAGGCAGTGCTTCGTTATAAGCAGCAGATAAGGATTACTATGGGAAAATTGATGGCATTGACAAGAGCAACATTCTGCCCTACCTCTACAATACTTTGCAGGCCAGGTGGTGGTATATAAAGCTCATTTGGGTACCTTCTAGACTTATGCATTTGGAAGGCCAGGCTGCTGTACAAAAAAGAATGCAAGGCCTTGAAGAAGAAGGCCATGCCTCCCAAGAACACCTGGGGACTAAAATCAGAACATCTATTTTTGCATCGGGAGCTAATGCCAGTGCCAATCAGGGAACAGGAAACCATTATACCTCATGAGAGCCAGTGGTATGACACCAAACAGTAGTAAATGCCAGTTTTTTTCCTGATAGGAAGATTTGCAAGTTGTATTCCAGGATGACAAACATTCACCGTATATGATGGGCGAGCACCACTTGCCAAGTGGTGCTCTGGTTATTAGGTACCAGAAACTGCAGCATCTACTACCATTCATTTCCAGATAGTAGACCAAATTATTGCACTAGTCCCCCCCCCCTTTCATAAGCAAAGTAATGCCAGTAATGCTAGTAGTGCCCAGTACCTGATCTTTCCTCTTTTGGGCTATTATACTGCAGGCCTTAATTTTTTTGTGTAATATCACCTTTGTTTATATGTTTAATTGTATATATTTACCTCATATATATGTTTAAGATACTTTACGGGCTACTTTGATATTCTTTTAATTGTGTATTTGTATATTCTGTCTTTTTCTCAATATATTAATTGGTTTCAATTTAAAATAGTGGTGCAATGGACTTTTATCTGGGGTTCCACTTCTATGGTCCACTAAGCCTTGTGTCCGAGAGCTTTTTTAGGATGATCCCCTGTATATGTGTATTTGTGGTGCGTTACCAAATCAATTTTGACGATATTTTTTTTTTCACTGAACGTATATACTCTGATCTGCTGTTTGTGGTTGTTGTCACATGGTACAATCATATGTTTACTCAACAAAATTGTATATTTTAATCTTTTCTTTCATGTGTCGTGTATTAGTCAAGTAATTTTTATGTTTTGTTTAGGTACCTTAGTAAGTTAGTAACTACTAAACGGCTATTTTAAGTCTTGTTTGTCTTTTCTAAGTGTTACCTGGTAAATGTAGGTTGTAATTGTAATGTTAACATATTTTTTACACGTTTTGTTAATACATTCATTATTGCACTAGAATGAAATTTTCTTCTATAGAAAATTCCTTTATTTGAAGAATTGCATTAAAATAGCTTTTTGACCAAGTTGAGACAAAAATGTGGTAAGTGGTGCTAAGCCGTTGGTTTGTAATTTTTTAAGTAAAAAATTTTCACAATTCTTTACATCTTTTCTTTACTCCAAAACCGAGGGATTAGCATGTTTAAAGGTTTAAAGGCCGCTCATGGATGGCACAGGCAAAGAACAGTAGCATTGCCCTAGCAAGCAGGACAATGCCCTAGAGACTAACCATATATTAAATGATCAGCACCTAAGTCCCCCTACTCATCCAAGCTAGGACAAGGGAGGACCAGGCAATGGCTGCTGATGACTCAGAAAATAGGCCTATAGGCTCCCCCAAACCCACAACTTTAGCTCAAAAGGAGGGTAAGGTTGCAGATACTAATGGCACTAACGAGTCTGAGCGGGACTTGATCCTCCGACTGACAAACACCAGGCAGAGAAGTTACCAATCATGCCACAATAACCCTAAATCCAAGGAAGTATTCTGCAAGGGGTTTTTTTTATGCAACTTTGTAACGTCAAAAAGGATTTTAAAAAATGACAAAAGTAAGAATGTCTTTAAAACGCATATAGAATAATATAGAAAGGGGGATTTTTGCATCTCCATTATATCTATAAGTGCTGTTTTATGATTAAGCATTGTATTGTACTGGAAGTCATCTGTACTTAGTAACAGACTATTCATTTCAGAAACATAATGAGAGAGAGAGAGAGAGAGAGAGAGAGAGAGAGAGAGAGAGAGAGAGAGAGAGAGAGAGAGAGAGAGAGAGAGGGTAGAACTACCACAAGATTATGTTGGCATTAATGACCTTAGTCTCTCTCTTTCTCTCGAAATTTCTTTTCCTGAACATCATATAAACAGCCTTTTCTATGCAATTCTTTTGGTTGCAGGAAAATTTAGTCTTTCCTAATGATAATGATTAATGATAGCGTTTTTAAGTTTTATGAATCTGGGTATCCTGTTATTCTCTGTATTGTCTTGTTTTAAATTTCAATGTAATACTATCATGTAATATTTGTTTCCTTTTTGTAAACAGGGATTTTCTATGGAAACTAACATTTCATTACATTTTCTAAACCATTCAACCGTACAAATTTGTTCTTAATTGGGTTTACATATCCCCTTACTTGAAATTTGTGTGAAAGCTTGCCTTAACAGAAATTTTTGAAGGTAGGAAACTTCACCCTTTTTTTTTACATTTATCAATCTGGATCAACGTCATATCAAAGGAATGAATTAATCCGTCTGAGATAACGATGAAATTCTGTAGTTTTGATACATTCAATAAAGTTTTAATTGGAGAGAAACATTTAGAATAAAACATATAAAATTCTTTCAGATTGCAAACTATATTCTTTTTTACATAATCATTAACCAATCTTCACGAGAAAAAAGGAGAAAAATAGGTTGATCTTTTTACTCCTTTCTATTGCCGCAGGCATATGCCATTAAAAAGACATTCAGATCTCCATAACAATCATATGGAAACTTAAGAGCAATAAAAAAATTAGGAATTGAAATTGTCTGAAAAGACTGGCATTAGTGTCGGCTTAGAAAAAAGGGAATATTTTGAATTTCGGGAATTACGTTGTATTTTTTTTTTTCTGATAAAATATTTTACTTGCTTTGTTTGACCGCACTTTGCTCATTCGGTTTTATAAATTTTTTTTTTCATGAAATTGTTCCTATTTCTTAAAATCTAAATTTGTTATTCTTTATCTAATGAATACCTTCGATTTTTTTTTTACAAATAAGTTATTCAAATTGAAAGCTATCTATGATTATAAAATTTTACGAATATTTGACATGTTGAGAAACGGTGTATAAAATTTTCTAAAAATTAAAAGAATGCCCATTGTTTGATATGCTTTTTTCCATCTTGTATTAAAGTTCAATTCTTAGGCCCCTGTAATAGAGATTATAGTTCCTACATACATAAATGATTCCACCCCATTAATCCTTTTCCTTCCAATGATATTTTATCTTCCATTGCATATTCCATTTTCATCATAGTTGGCTTTCTTTTATTCATCTTGAGCTCAGTCTCCTGTGATATTTCCTGTATTTTGGTAAGCAAGCACTACAAATCATGTGGTTTTCTGCTAATAAGGACAGCGTCATCAGCATATTCTAGGTCAGCTAATTTCCTATTACCAATCCAGTACAATCTTTCTCCCCCATCTCCAATTTACGAGTATCTACATATTACAAAATTCATGAAGAGGATAAACAACATCGGTGACAACATATTCCCTTAGAGTCCTCTGCTGTTCACTGTAAATTTATTTGATAGGACTCCCCTACATAAACTTTGCACTTGCTATGAACATGAACAGACTTAATCAAATCTACATATTCAAAGAGGAATTCCACAATAACGCAAGACTCTCCACAAAACTGGCCTCTGCACATTATCAAAGACTTTTTCATAGGCCAAAAAATGCCATCAAAAGTGGATTTATATATTCTACACATTGCTGTACAACATGTCTCAAAATAAAAATTTGGTCAGTATAACCTCTACTTTTTCTATGTAGACATAGATACAAATATACGTACAAAAAGTAATTTTATGCGGGTTATTTTTCTACATTTTCACTTTTCGTCATTTATTAATTTTAATGGAAAAAATGATTAGCAATTTAATGTTTATTTGCTAAAAAAAATATAATGTTCCAATAAGAAATGAACCGATTCATGCTCTTTCTACAAGCTACTATTATTAAAGAGTTTTTTTTTTTTTTATGAAAATAAGAAATACAAGTAAAAATTCATGGAATATTGAAATATATAAGCCATTATGTTTATATGGTAATTTAGAAATGTCATAAAGTAACGAAACTGGCCAACTAATGACCATAATCCGAAGGTCATCGATATTTCGATTTTCCTAGTCTCTTCCGGCTCCAGCAAATACGAGTATTTGTGTCTGGTATTGGGTAAGCTTTGCTGAAACCATCCAACACCTCACAAGATCGTTTCTGTATATTCCTGACTTCTTTTTAATCATTCCTAAGACCGTAGCGTCTGACTTATCGACTCTTCTAGAACCTTAAACGTTCTGTGTCTGGGAATCATTAGGGTCTGTTATGGAAGAATATGCCATGCCAACACAACCCATCCAAAATTAATATAATTTTTTCTTATATTGATAATTTGTGATATGCCAATGTCATATTTTGAATGTGATTTTGCCATAAATTGCAATTTTAGAAATAACATTTAACTGAATGTGAAGTCAGGAGATTTACTGGTTTTGTGTGAAATTAGGTATAAACAAGGGTGAGTTTACTCTCTTTGCTTGATCAGCTTCTATATGGCTGAAGCAATATAGGGGTTCGAATAAAGACAAGTAGATTGAGGAGTAAAGCAGTTTGATAAAAAAAAAAGCCTCGAATGGAATATGGAATAGACGCTGCATGCAGAAGAGATTGTACTGATTAGAGGACATTAAAGGGAAACTGCAGGTGGTAAAAGTGTTTTATGGTGTTTGCAAGAGGAGAGAAATGAGGTTAATTGAGAACATGAGTGAGGTAATGATGGTAAGTGGAAGTCATGAAGATAAAGTAATTAGCGCCCATTGGTGTGTGAAATAATTTAGGTATATAATTCATAACTATCCTATATTCTGCGAAACTGCTGAATTCTACTGGAAAAATAGTTGAAATATAGAATATATATATATATATATATATATATATATATATATGCTATATATATATATATATATATATATATATATATATATATATATATATATATATATATATATATATTAAATAGTCTATGAGAAAATAGGTCATAAAAGTAGTAGTTATATGGCTTTCGAAAGAATGTGAAATACTCTCTGATCTTCCTTATAACTTTTCTTTGGAAATATAATAATGGAATTTTATAGATATACGACCAATTCCAGATTACTAGTGTTCAATTCAGATTAGGAGCATTTCTATGAAGATTTGAAAAAAATATACCTTTTTGTATTTCCCATATCATTTGCTAAGCATTAAATATCTTGGATTTCCTCGGCTGTTTTATCAAGTTGTTTTTCTGAAAGAAGGTACATAAAAATTTTATTCTAAGAGTTGTTCATTCTTCGGGGAGAATTTACATTATACAAGTCAGCAACCTGTGCATAGCAAAAGTTATCAGAGCCTTTCTTTGCATCTTTTCACCCATGCATTTGTTGAAAGTATATAAACATGTAATAAAGAATAACCAGGAAATATACATCACATACTGTGAATCTCTCATGACAAAAAAAAAAAAAACACACACACACACAAGACATAATGGTATATATTTTTTTTCTATAAAAACTAGATTATTGTCTTCCGTAAACCCCTCAAAAAAAAAAAATCTATATTAAGCAGCAATTCACATAAATTACAATGGAAAACGCAAAAAAAACTCAGATAAAAACATAAAATCAAAGCATGAAATACAGTTTAAATAAAAAAAAATTCTCATACGAAGAAAAATTTCGTAAACGTTTTCATAATGACTCAATATTGAATGGTTCTTGACTTATTATTGAATGTTTTGTATATATATTTATATATATATATATATATATATATATATATATATATATATATATATATATATATATATATATATATATATATATAAACACACACACACACATATATATATATATTATATATATATATATATATATATATATATATATATATGTGTGTGTATATATATATATACATATATATATATATATATATATATATATATATATATATATATATATATATATATATATATATATATATATATATATATATATATATATACATACATACATACATACATACATACATACATACACACACACACACACACATATATATATATATATATATATATATATATATATATATATATATATATATATATATATATATGAATTTATTTCTCGCAATCTTTAAATGATAAGGGTTATGTAGCTGCAAAATAAGATCTATAAGCAATGATACCTTAAAAAAGACGAGTTTTGTTCCTCCTTTCTTCATACACTCAAGTGTTTTGACAAAAAAGAACAATATCTACTATTAGTCTGTGCCTAGAATTGAATAGATAATATTGTGAAAAAGAATTAAATGTTGACTACCTTATGTACTGTGAAAATATATACTCACAAATGTTTGATATATATGGAAAAAAAGTTTTTTTTTTATCCTTACTCGTAACTCCATCTGAGACTTGAAAATAGTTAATAGCAGATGACATTCTTTAATAAATATCTCATTATTTATTACCTTCATGAAATTTTAAATAACCTAATATAATATAGAATACTATGATATAATTAAATGTATTATAGTATAACGTAATAGGGCATGGGAACTGTTTGGAGATTCTATGGATAATTTATAAAATAATAATAATAAATCTACGTACAAAAAAGTTCATTCGGTGGTAAACAAGTAAAACTCTGCCCAATGTGTCCCTCAGTAGAGTGCCTGAGGCTCAGACTCTACGACACGAACTGGCACCAAGGAATGTGTTATTCCTTGGTGCCAGTTATTGACGTCATCATCACTTCTTTTAACTTCCCAGTGTTAACTGGTAATAACTGGTGTTCGACTAACACTGTTCGACCTTGTGGATACATATTTACGAACTAATAAAATATGCCTGAACTTTCTATAAATAGCTAAACATTCTCTTCCAGTGGTGTTATAATTTTCTTCAGCTGCATACGACACCAAGCTAGCATAATAGAAGGATCTCATTATCGTTACCACTTTCTGCAAAAGAACCGCTCCTAATCATGTACAGTACTTGAACCGTCACATACTCGATAAAAATCTTTGGCAAAGTCTTTGTACACTAAAATAGGATCTTGCATTAACTTCCCTTTTAATGATTTAAGTGCTATCTCTTGTTTATCCTTCCATTCATAATCCTTTACTTTTTCGTCCACTGGGTTAGTGCTTGGGCTAATGCTGCAAATTCCTGGATAAAAGGGCCATGGTATCTTGCATGCGTCGTCATTCTTCATTAATCACGTGGAATAATGACCTTAAAAGCTGACACTTCTTTGCCTTATTCTTTAATCCTGCAACTGTCAATCTTTCTAGTACAATTTTTAAGTTATTTGCATGACTTTCTATATTATTACTGAATATAATATCCTCATCTAGATAAACTAAACCTTTTCTATATCTCCCAAAATCTGTATCATTAATCTGACAAATGTTAGTGGAGCAGAGGTGAGACCACAAAACATCAACTCTTTTTGTGTACTAAAGTTGTTAAGATATAGAGTCCTTGTACTGATGTGGAGATGACGAAAGTCGACAGCCTCATGGACAGCCACTTCACCACCTTCAAAACCTCCATCAATGCCTCCTCTCCTGACGAAGTGGACAACTATTCAACATTTACCGAAGCTGACATGAATGCATTAGGCCACAGACGCCCACCACGTGACATGCCGGAACGACGACAAAACTGCTCATGACCCACCACTTGCTCACGCCAAAACCAACAGCCTCTACAGCCACTTACTGACTCCCATTGGCTGTAGTTATGCTACTACCACTCTAGGATCAGGGCTGCTGTGGAGAAATGTTCGAACAGTTGTCAGTGGCCAAAAAAGCGTGTAAGTGGTTCTAGGACAGTTTGACACTGGAAATTTGGATACTGGGCATTTTGAAACCAGACATTTCGCTACCCGACATTTTATAACTACTTTTTCACTACCGGACACTTCGATACCACTATATATATATATATATATATATATATATATATATATATATAGATATATATATATCTATATCTATATCTATATATATATATATATATATATATATATATATATAGATATATATATATCTATATATATATATATATATATATATATATATATATATATATATATATATATATATATATATATGTATTTATACACACACACACACATATATATATATATATATATTTATATATATATATATATATATATATATATATATATATATATATATATATATGTGTGTGTGTGTGTGTGTATGTGCATATATATATATATATATATATATATATATATATATATATATATATATATACATATATATATATATATATATATATATATATATATATATATATATATATATATATATATATATAAATGCAAGTGACAATATTGGAGTTTATTCCAAGTGCCACACTGTTCTTATAATTGGTTATTTAAATAATTGCAAAACTTCTTGTAATTTGTTGTTAAAATATTTTTTTCAAAGACCGGCTATTTATGGTGAACATTGGTCGGAACCTAAATATTCTCAGTCTTTTCTATCACTCTCAGTCTACTACTAACGTTTGGCCGTCAACTACGGCTACTAAATTTGCGGATATGTATGTATATATATATATATATATATATATATATTTATATATATATATATATATATATATATATATATATACATATTTATAAATTATATATATATTTACATATATATATATACATATATATATATATATATATATATATATATATATATATATATATATATATATATATATATATATATATATATATATATTTAAACTTTTATTATTTCACCCATGCCACCTTCAATTGCTTCGAAAAAATGGAAAGAAATTAGTAAATGATCTAAACTATATACATGATAAACTCAAAACTAATATGGATGGCTCAAAGAAGTATTGGCAGTGCGAAAATAGGTTGAGTAAAGCCCACGTATACACCTATATTGGTGATAGCGACAACAAAATCGTTTAGACTGTAGGTGATCATAATCATAGAGCTACAGCGGCCAGAGGGGAATCGAAAGTAGCACATCATCATATGAAAATAATGTCTGATTCTAAACAAGATGCTCCTCGGACTATAATATTTAAAGAAACCCCAAATCTGAATGTATGTTCTATTTCAGAATTAGCTTCAGTGTCATCGTTGACTCGTAGTATCAGGCGTATCTGGAACAGTATGACCCTTCAAATAAAATCCAATATCTTCGTGTCATTCCTCATATCATTAAACATTTTTAACTAGATAATATTGTTGCTTATTTTTTTTTTATAATTGTAATATGATTTCACAAATAAAGATTTTCAGTCTTTCATATTTTCTATTTGTATTTTTAACTCTACTTTTAATAGATTAGATTATATTGATTAACCTAATCTAGGCATCGCAACATCTAGGTCATTAAACGTCAGCTACCGTTTTGAATCTCACCGCCACAGTGAGATCCCAAGTAAGTGCGCCCTGGAATTCACTTTTAATACATAATTTGGTTTTATACCTTATATATATATATATATATATATATATATATATATATATATATATATATATATATATATATGCATATATATATATATATATATATATATATATATATATATATATATATATATATATATATATATATATATATATATAGAGAGAGAGAGAGAGAGAGAGAGAGAGAGAGAGAGAGAGAGAGAGTGGTACCGAAATGTCCGGTAGCGAAAAAGCCTAGTCACAAAATGTCCGGTAGCAAAATGTACGGTATCAAAATCTCCGGTATCAAAATGTCCAGTATCAAACCGTCCTCTGTAAGTTGGCCATCGCTTGTGGCGGTGGCCTCTTCTGTCACTAATCTTTTCTTTTTACATGATGTAGGTACGGTGTGCGATTTTTGGTAGACATGGGTGCTTGCCGTTCTCTTCTGCCAAAGCCACTTGTCAGGACAAGATGCAGTCTGTCTAAATCTGCCGACGTCCACCTAGTTGCTGCCAATGGTTCCGCCATCTATGCTAATGGTTAAAAGAACTTCACATTATAATTTAGAAGCACCAAATATCACTGGAAGTTTCTAGTTGTTGATGTCATGCTGCTAGTCCTCGGCCCGGATTTCCTTTCACATTATCACATCCTGGTCGATGTTGTTCACTGATGGCTAGACAACACAGACTCTTACTCATACACACCTCATCAACCAGTCTCCTCCGACCTTGCTCTCCACATCTGCAGAGCCATGAGTGCCTATACTCACCTTCTTATGATGTACCCGAAAGTCCTCCGCCCAAAACGTCTCCAAACACTCACGGTTCCCGCCAAACACGGTCTTTATCACCATTTCAAGATGACGGGGCCTCCAGTGTTTGCCAGATTCAGGTGTCTGTCTCCAGGTCGTTTGGCAGCCGTTGAACAAACGTTCGGCGAAATGGAAGAAGTCTGCCTTTGCAAAAAGGTCTCCAGCACATGGTCGTCACCCTTAAACATCTTCCTGAAGAAAAATGGCTCCCTCTGACTGTGTGGGGATGACATGATTTTGAACATGCAGATAGAACCAAATCACTACCCCCTTTCAAACATCATCAACATGATCTCCTACTTGCACAAAGCAAAGGTTTTCTCCATATTCAACCTTCTGAAGGGGTATTATCCGGGGCCCATGAACCCAGAAGACATCCCCAAGACTGCTATCACCACACCTTTGGTACACACAACTTCAATTACTCCTGATTTGGCCTTCGTAATGAATGGGCCCCTTTTCAACGTTTCTTGGAGGGCAACTTAGGGGACCTCCCATTCTGTGTATGTTATGTGGATGACATACATGTGTTCTCTTTCTGCAAAAAGGAACACCTCCGTCACCTACACATTTTGCTCGACCACCTACAACACAACGGCCTTACAGTCCGGTATGACAAGTATACCTTGGTGCCAACAAAGTATCATTCTCAGGGCACTGCATCACTCTGAAAGGAGTCCAACTCCTCCCTGAAAAGGTACTTCAGAACTTTCCTATGCCCTTGACCATCAAAACACTGCAAAAATTCCTGGCCATGATAAACTTTATCACCGTTTCCTGCACATCCCTCCATTGGGAAGTTGTCCCCTTCGACGACTCTAACACCAGCTTCCTCTGTGACACCAGTACTGGTAAATCTGGACCGTGGATACCTGCTCCCATGTGCCGACAGGTGTTTGATTTCATTCATGGCCTTTCACATCCCTTGCGCCGAGCTACTGCACAGCTACTGAAGACGATGTTCCTTTGACATGGCATTACTATAGATGCTAAGGATTAGGTCTGCACCTGTACTTCATACCAAGCTTTAAAAGTGCATTGGCACATGATTTCAGGAGTGGGCACCTTTTCTAAACCTCAGCTTCACTTTGCCAACATTCACGTTGACATTGTTGGGCCCCTATCCACATCCCAAGGACACCGTTACCTGTTCACCTCCAACGACCGCTCCACTCTTTGGCCTGAAGCCATTCCCATGGAAACTGCAATGTCCTCCTCATGGACATCTGCCTTACTCTCTGGATGGATAGCAATATCTGGTATCCCTAAGCATATTACTTTTGATAGGGGTACCACTTTCACCTCTAAATTGTGGACATCATTAGTGAATCTCTTGGTAATCCCTCTACATCAGACAGCCGCCTACAACCCTGCTGCCCACGGAATGTTTGATGACCCTCTGTAAGGACTTTATCTGGTTTACCTAGCTTCCCTGGGTCCTCTTGAAACTAAGGACCACCCCTAAAGATGCATTTTGATGCCTCGGCCGCTGAAATGAAATATGGTGACCCGTTGGTCATCCCTTCAGAATTTTCCCCATATGCAACCTTCTCCGACAGTCTTCAGTGCCTACGTTACGTTGTGGGAAAATTTACTCCCTGCCGCTTAACTTACAAGCTCCTAGTGAAGTAACATATACCAACAGATATGTACAAGTCATCGTACGTTTTCTTGTGTAACGATACCAGCAAACCCCTACTAACACCCCCTTACACGGGGCCTTTGCTTGTGATCTGTCGAACAACGAAGTCATTCTTACGGAAAATTGGTTGCAAAGAAGACTGGGTCTCCATTGATCGTCTTAAACCTGCATACCTCGTGCAAGATGACCTGCCTCTTCTCAAGAGCAAGGTGCCCCATTTCACATATGTGTGAAATGGGGGGTGAAGCTATGTACCGGACGTATATCATACACGCTCGTACTCTGTAACGGTTTTGATTTCTATCGTATCACTCACTTTTCCTTGCACTTTTAATAGACCAACCGGTGCTATAATGCTAGCACAAGCTTTATCATGCTTGAGTTTTTCTGACGTTCTTCCTCGTAAGTCGCTGTATATAAACTCAATGATTGTTAAATAAAGTTTAGTTGCATTCACCTCACCTCTCAGTTATCACCCAATGGCACCTCGTATATACTCGTCTAATGGTATCTGTCAATATGCATTGAGTAACTCTAACGATAATATCTTTGCTCCCCCTGATTGATGATGAAATGATGAAATTTTTAACATGAATGTTGTACTTAAAATGTAAAATTATTTTATAGAAGAATAAATATAATGTAATAATTGAAACATATTAAAACTTAAACAAAACCATGAAATTTAAACTTCCTACTGTAAGTAAAATTGGGACTAAACCACTCAATAAAGAAAAAAAAAAACCCAGACTACACAAATCCTAACCTGAAAGAATTTATTTACCTTGATTTAGAAATGTTAATAAATAAGATAGAAAATTGTGTCTGTTTTATAAACAATAAAATTTATCTTTAAATATAGTCCTTATCAATCCTGAAATGAATAATAGAAATTGAAAATGTTCCCAAAAGAAGTTTCCACGTCAAATGACTGAAAATAAGGACAAGAAAAATACTTGCAGGTAAAACGTATAAAAATGATACTTATAAGATTAAGTTATGGTAGGGAAGAAGGATTGAAAAACGCAACATAAAGGGCCTAGAGGACTGAAACAATCACTAAAGCAAATATACCTTACATATCAATCTTCGCAGAAAGACTTGTGGTGATGTCCGAGACAGAATATCCATGCCTGGGATCTAATAGATGTTCTTATCAATGCATGCAGGATCTCCTGTGTTGATCTCTGAATAGCTGCTGTCTATATTATGGTTGTTATCAATATATCTGAATGACTTTCCTTTAGAAAAGGAAAAAGAGGAGGAGTCAGCCAAACAATCATCA
>NC_090731.1:53886725-53899225 GCF_036898095.1 Palaemon carinicauda
TTCAATAAACATGAAGAAGAGAAGATAGAATAATGTACCTGAGTGTGCCCTCAAGAAAGAAAACTCTACCCGAAAATAGTGGATGACCATGGTACAGAGGTTATGGCACTATCCAATACTAGAGAACAATGCTTTGATTTTGGAGTGTCACTCTCCCAAAAGAGCTGCATAGCATACATATAAAGAGTCTCTCCTACCCTTACCATGAGGAAAATATCCATTGAACAATTATAGTACAGTAGTTAACCCCTTGAGCGGAGAATTGTTCGGTAATCTCAGTGTTGTCAGGTGTTGTCAGGTGTATCTTTACTGTCTGGCCAGTCAAAAGACCCAATAACTTACCGTGAGGACTTTGCTCATCCAGGTAAAAAAAACAAATGTAATAAAAATGGTAACTGATAACTAAGCTCATTCATATTATAATCTCAGACCAAGAGTATCACAAATAAACAAAGACTTATTTGATCTGTGTTATAAAGCTAAGATACATTGCTTTTGTGCCGAGGGTTCTGCTTATCCAGACATTTATCCCTGTGTCCAGAATCATACAGGAAGACTTCATGTGCTCAAAAAAGAAAATATATATATATATATATATATATATATATATATATATATATATATATATATATATATATATATATATATATATATATTTAAATATTGTTATCAATGGCGGTCATTATGCCACCTTCTTGCAAATAAAAAGACCCTGCCAGCAAGGATGAGTCAAAATGCCATGAGCGTTGGGACCCTGCGTAGAGCCTCACCACATGTCCAACCACCCTATACTAGTCTACTCCCTTTGAAGTCTCATTTCCAGACATCTTTTACGAACCACGTGGCGACGTCGAGATCCCAGGAGAAAGAGGAGGACTATTGATGGGGGTGCCATGACACATGACAAGTCCTGACCAATGGGACAACAGTCAGGCCAAATCCCCCCCCCCCTCACTTGGGGGCAAAAGGGAGTTCAGTCGGCCTAGGAGCGGCTGGGCATTCAGCCTTCGCTACCCAGCCTCCGTGAGAGAAACATCACCTCTCTCCGCCCTCAAGACATCAAGGATGCAGGACCTGTGCATACCCTCCACAAGGGAGGAACCAGAGTCCTTTTTACTAAGGTAAGGTGTCTGATTTTCAGATCCTCATCATCCTTACCCAACCTCCCATCCCTTCCTAATCACATCCCATTTTATCCTTTTATCCTTTAATGAAAGATCCTACCCACTGATCCTTTTTATCCTATTCCTTATATCCCAACCATGTGTGCCGTTTGCTCATAGTCTTAATTAATTCACCCTGTGACAGTGTTGATTCCCACGTATAGTGTTTAAATCCCTAAGCTTTGCACTTTAATTTAATTTGCTTAAAAGTTTTAACCACACGACTTCATCATGTTTCAGCCTGTAGATGTAAGTGTTCTCTTAATAATTTAATTTATTTCCCTTTCCAGGGAATGTGATTGCTGTGCTGAATTATCATCCACGGTCCATCAAACTCCAGGCGAAACTCCTTGTGGCTTAAATTAAAATATAATTATCTGTTGTGCTCCCCCTTTTTGCTAATTTTTATTTAAATGTTGTAAATATATTTATTTGTCAGTATTCCTTGTTTTATTGCTGACTGGCGACCTTTCCAGACTCACAAACAAGGCCGCGTAACAAACTGGCGACCTTGCCAGGATTTGCTAAGACAATAATTTCAAATTATTTTTATTGAAGTCAAATTCCCTCACTTTTCTGTCTTTAGCGATGAGACAAATCTCAATTTCATTTTAAAGTAAATTCTTTTATCACTGGAGTTGGAACCTTGGAGGAAAACAGCAAATGCATTTTATTTTCATTGTTAAAATCTTGTTTTTTTGTGCGTGTGTTCGCACCACGAACCCTTTTGTTTTTAAAAACCACGTGGTAGGTTCAATTCCGTTGTTCAGCAGGATAGCCAACCGCGTGAGAAGAATTTGTGCTCTGTTCGTTCTGAGTGGCAATTATCACAGTGATTAACAGTTATTAAATATATTTTGCATTATGTGAATGTGTTATTTTATTTTAAAAAAAAAATACGTGAAGTGAAATTTACGAAATTTTAGGAAGAAACGTGCCAGGTTAAACACGCGTTAGGCCTAATTTATGTGTAGGGTAACGGTAATAACATGTGGTATTTCTTATTTTGAATTTTTCTTTTGATAGTAAGGGTATGTAATTTCATTTTGTTACTTTTCCGTGGGATATTATTTTCATGTACATTTTTGAAAGGGGTAATTTTCGTACGATTGTGTAAAATTGTTAACCTAAATATAAAGGATCTACGATATAAAATTCAATTTCATTTTTCAGTCATCGTATACGATCATTTAGATAGAATATTTAGGAAGTGTAATTTCTTAAACTCATTTTTTTTACGAAAGGGAAAATATGTAAAGGGGTTGATTTTCTTAGCGAAGCATTAAGCAAACTCGGTAACATTGTTTGTTTTATTTAATTTATTACGCTTTAAGTATAAATACAAACTTTGCTTTAAGTCACAGAGTTGCAAGTGGTAGTGTTGCAGAAACACACCCACAAATATTTACAAATCCATTTTTTTCTTATGACTAGCATACAGGGTCGCATATCGTGGAGATTCCAGTTTTTTTTATGACTAGTATAGAGGGTCACACATCGTGGAGATTTCATTTTTTCTTATGACTAGCATAGAGGGTCACACATCGTGAAGAGTCCATTTTTTCTTATGACTAGCATAGAGGGTCACACGTCGTGGAGATTCCATTTTTTTCTTATGACTATCATAGAGGGTCACACATCGTGGAGATTCCATTTTTTTCTCATGACTAGCATAGAGGGTCCCACATCGTGGAGATTCTATTTTTTTTCTGATGGCTAGTATATAGGTTCACACATCGTGGAGATTTCATTTTTTCTTATAACTAGCATAGAGGGTCACACATCATGGAGATTCCGTTTTTTCTTATGACTAGCATGGAGGTTCACCCAGAGTTGTGATTCCATTTTTCTTATGACCAGCATAGGGGTTAACCCATAGTTGTGATTCCATTTCTTTTTATGACCAGCATAGAGGTTCACCCATAGCTGTGATTCCATTTTTTTGTGACTAGCATACAGGTTCACCCACAGTTGTGATTCCATTTTTCTTATGACTAGCATAGAGGTTCACCCATAGTCGTGATTCCATTTTTTTTTATGACTAGCATAGGGTCATCCATAGTTGTGATTCCATTTTATTCTGTCTAGCATAGAGGGTAACCCATAGTTGTGATTCCATTTTTTTTCTGACTAGCATAGGGTCATCCATAGTTGTGATTCCATTTTATTCTGTCTAGCATAGAGGGTCACCCATAGTTGTGATTCCATATATTTCATTGACTAGCATAGAGGGTCACTTATAGTTGTGATTCCATCTTTTATTGTCTAACACAGTTTTATATATATCGTTACTTGTTTTGGACGCATTGCAACTAGACAGCCTGCGCACGTACTCATTGGCATGCTCCCTGTTTTTCAAGTTAGGCTCCTGGTCAATTACTTGCGAGGCTTACTATTTGGAGATAGTTCTTTCTCGAGAGGCATTTTTTACAGCCAGTGCACATTTTGCCCAGCTCCATCTTTATCCTTTCTTCCGTGAGACTCTTGCGTAGGCTAGAGCGTCTTTCCCATCGGTGTAATTTCTTGCACGGTCAATATCGTACAATGTGCTGTTGAGTTTGTTCTGGTCGCTGTCCCCACAAGAAATTAGCAAAATTGCTGCTGCTGAAATCAGTGCGTTTATGGATTTGGAAGAACGACAAGGCTATGAGGGAGAGGCATTTTGAAGGTATGTGCGGGAACTCACGGATAAAGCCAATGTCCGGAGAAGAACGGAGCAAGAAAGGATGCAGTATGTGAGAGAAAGAGCGAAAGCATATGAATTAAAGAAGCGGGAAATAGACACCCGATTAGCACTGCTCAAGAACTCGCCCCCTCAACCCCATGTTGCCAAAGTCCAGCAGGATAAATGGAGGGAGGTCCAGTGCATGGAAGGAGTCACCAAAGAACTCCCTACAGTGGAGCTCAAGATAACCAAGCCCCAGCTCCATAGGAAGTGCGGACTAAGGGTAGTGAGCAGTCTCAGATATGAGGGCTGCGACATACCCTTGGGTCAAGAGCCCATGAAAGCCGTACAGCAAGGGCCCCTCAGGTGCAAGAAGGCTGCTAAGCAATAGCCTAAAACTGTGAGGACGCGATCTGCAGAGGAAGATGACTGGCTGGTTAACATTGACCTTGTTGAGGTAGCTAGGCTAAGTGAGGAGGCCCAAGAGTCTTCCTCCTCCAGCAGTGAGTTTGAGCCTCATACGCCAAAAGTTAATTCTGGTGAAGGTGTGCTGTTTTCCACCACTTGGGATAGGGCTACTGCAAGCACCATGCCAGAGGTCTCAGAGGAGGGCCAAGAGTCTCCCTCTTCCAGCCATGAGTCTGAGCCTAGTACCCGAAAATTCTCTTCGGATGAAGCTGTGATAGTCACCACCACTCGCGATAGGGCTACCTCAACCAACAGGCCAGAGGTCTCAGAGGAGGCAAAAGAACGGATTTTGAGCGAAGCGAAAAATCTATTTTTGGGTGAGATGGCCATGTCGTCCTGATGGAAGTTCCTATAGGGTAGCTTCCTAGGGTATATTACAACTACGGCGATATTCCCAGAGAATTTACCTTAAGGTACCCAGAATTCTAACTCCTGGAGCGAATATCCCTAATAAAAGAACCAGGGATATCGCGAAATATCAGAGGACATATTCTTGACACGCCACATGGCAATCTGCACCCCGAACAGAGATATTACTTCGAAGGGGTCAATTGGCAAGAAAACGAAAACGAGAAAGAAAAAGGAGAGCCGCTCGCAAGGCTCTCTCTTCTCCCGTTTCGTAAGCGGGCATTGCGCCGATCCTGGCGCCATCTGTATTCCTTGTAGCGATACACGAGGTGCTACAGATACTGTATGTAGGGAGGGGACCTACAGCCCTTTCATAGAAAGGGAAGGGCGGGTCCATCAGGACGACATGGCTATCTCACCCAAAAATAGATTTTTCGCTTCGCTCAAAATCCGTTTTTTGGGCTCAAGCCATGTCGTCCTGATGGAAGTATACCAGAGCATTACTGTATCTGTGGATTCTTAAAACGTGCCGTACTCCCCGGAGGTATTTCCCCGGTCGACTAGACCTTGAGACCTAAGATGTTACCGTTATACATCTTTTCAACTAACCATAAACCATGTTAGAGCTTCCTGCCCCCTACAGGGAAGAGTCCTACTTGACTCTGGAAAAGTCTCGAAGAGTACATATACCTATGTATGAATAACAGGCAAGCCAATATAGTGGTCTCACCCTATATTATGTAAAGCATAGTTTGTAAAGAACCACTACGTCAATATGAAATATCGACCAGTTCTCCGTTCAATACTGTATTGGACAAAGGTTTATATCCGCATAGGAGGAAACTTGTATATCCGCCACCGTCCCCTTAGGGGATGGAGTCCTCCCGCTAAGGGAAAGCATAAACCAATGCAAAATTAGCTTGCATAAAGGAACAATCTATTAGAATTATCCCAGATAAATATACATAGAATGAATGCTCAATTATTATCAATAAATTGACACAGGTGAAGGAGACGCAAGGTTCTCAAGAACAAGTTTATAGACAGACAATAAATAAACAGGTTAACAACAATTATATATATATATATATATATATTATATATATATATATATATATATATATATATATATATATATATATATATATATATATATATATATATATATATATATATATATATATATATATATATATAAGAGGAGGATAACCAAATATTTAAGCATAAGCATGATAGTAAACAGAAGCTTGTTTATCTGAAAGAAAAAACATTAGTGCCACTTTTAACATACCGAGGTATTAAAGTTATAAAAGTCTGTATTACTAATCAGTCACATTAGCGTTAGAAACGCTCGGCACACATGTCTGCACTTATGCTGAGTTCACCTTTGAAAGTGGAACAGTCAACGTGGGCAACCCGGTGCCCTCACGCTTAGTTTGTAGCACAGTATGTAACTACACACTCACCCTGGAATTAATCGTCCCAATTAAATCCACTGTTCCTCGCAGAGTTAAACAGCAGGGTTAACGACGCAACCCACTGCTACCACAGACCTCTTTAGTTGCTCCACTTGCTTCGCATAGTGGCGAAAGAACACTCTGGAAGACTTCCAGCCAGTGTATGAACGAAGATGTTCAAAATCCATACAATTAAAGAAATTTAAGGATGAGGCAACTTTCCTCGGATCGTGACCTGCGGGTGTACTGTCAGGATCCGCTCTGCGAATAAAATATGTGATTTTCGCCCTGAGTTGTTTCAGTGATAAATTTGAGCCTGATGTTTCTCCCCTGAATAGTTGACCACCCTTGAAGTCTGAAGTTCTACGAAGATAGACCTTTAGGCATTCTACTGGACATAGAGATGCATCTTCTTTCAGAGGGCAGATTCTCCAGGGACCCCACCTGTTGGTGGGTAACTCGTTCTTGGCGAGAAACATAGGATCCGGAAACAGGTTCAGCTCTCCCCCATCCAAGAACTGAACACGACCTTCCTCTTTCGATAGGGCTACAATCTCACTAACCCTGGCCCCGGACGCGAGTGCAAATAGGAAAATAACTTTTTGGGTCAAATCCTTTAACGCACACTCCTCATTGTTCAACAGTGAAGCGAAATGAAGAACTTTATCTAAAGACCATGAAATGGGCTTTGGAGGTGCTGAAGGTCTGAGCCTAGCGCAGGCTTTCGGAACTGTATTAAAGATCTCGTTAGCGAGGTCGACCTGGAAGGCATATAGAATGGGTCTTGTCAAAGCAGACTTACACGTAGAAATCGTGTTAGCTGCCAGCCCTTGACCATGTAGGTGGATGAAGAAAGATAAGCAGAAGTCCGTTGAGATCTCCTGCGGATTCTTCGCCTTGACAAAGGCCACCCATTTTCTCCAAGATGACTCATATTGCCTTCAAGTAGATTTGCACTTATGTTCCTCTAGGAAGTCTATGCTGTCTTTCGAAATCCCGAAACGCTTTCTCACCACTAAGGAGAGAAAATCATGAGCTGCAGGGTCCGGGTTTTCTGTAATGAAGCGCAGACAGTCGACTTCTGGACTCGCTGTTCAGAACTGGATCTGGTAGCGGTAGAAACTTCAACCGTAGTTCCAATGCCAGAGGGAACCACACGCTGTTCGGCCACTTGTGGGCCACTATTGCCGCCACCCCCTTGAAGGATCTCAGTTTGTTGATGACCCTCAACAGAAGGTTGTGAGGAGGGAACAGATAAATCCTGAACCATCTGTTCCAGTCGAGGGACATCGTGTCCACTGCTTCCGCCAAGGGGTCCTCGTACGGGGACACGTACAGGGGCAACTTCTTGTTGTCTTTCGTCGCAAAGAAGTCTATCTGCAATTCTGGGACTTGACTCAAGATGAAGGAGAACGATCCTGCGTCTAGGGACCATTCCGACTCTATCGGTGTGAACCTGGATAGAGCGTCCGCTGTCACATTGCGGACTCCTTGAAGGTGAACTGCCGACAGGTACCACTTCTTCTTTACCGCCAGTCGGAAGATGGCCAACATCACCTGGTTGAGAGGTGGCGACTTTGATCCTTGTCGATTCAAGCATCTCACAATCACCTCGCTGTCCAGCACCAACCTTATGTGGATCGAGCGACGCGGGGAGACTTTCTTCAAGGTAAGGAGCACTGCCATAGCTTCTAGAAAGATTATGTGAAATGTCTTGAATAGATTGGACCAAGTCCCTTGGGCCTTCTTCCGATGAGAATGACCTCCCCACCCCTCCTTCGAGGCGTCTGTGTGAATAGTCACTAACGGGGGAGGTGGCTGAAGAAGTACCGACTTCTTTAGTAGTCTGGCTTGGGACCAAGGTCTGAGAAGAGTACGTAGACGAAGCGGAACTGGTCTTCTCAGATCTCTTCGCGCGTTTGATGCATAACTTCTCCAAACTCCGGTTGCATCCTTTAGCTGTGCTCTTAGCACCGGGTATGTTACCGAAGCAAACTAGAGAGAACCCAGTACTCTCTCCTGTTCGTGTCTTGATATCCTTTCGGAATCCAGAAGTCTCTTGACAGAACCAGCTATCTCCTTCCTTTTCTTCGCCGGGATGGAGAATTGGTGTGACATTAGGTCCCAGTGGATTCCCAACCACTGGAACTTTTGAGATGGAGAAAGTCGAGACTTTTTTCTGTTGATCTTGAAGCCTAGATACTCTAGGAACTGGATCACCTGCAGGGAAGCTTGCAAGCATTCTGTCTTGGATGCTGCCCACACCAGCCAGTCGTCCAGGTAGGCTACTACCTGAATTCCCTTTAGGCGTAATTGTTTGAGAGCTACGCTCGCAAGCTTCGTGAAGATCCTTGGGGCTATATTTAGCCCGAATGGCATGGCTCTGAAGGCGTATAGTCTTCCTTGTAGCTTGAACCCTAGGTAGGGGGAGAGTCGACGATTGATTGGAACGTGCCAATAGGCGTCTGACAAATCTATGGAGACGGTAAATGCCCTCTTGGGCAGTAAGGTCCTTATGTGTTGCAGTGTTAGCATCTTGAACTTGCAGTTCACTATGAACTTGTTGAGTGGCGACAAGTCCAGAATGACTCTGAGTTTTTCCGAGTCCTTCTTGGGAACACAAAACAGCCTCCCTTAGAATTTGATGGACTTTACCCTTCGGATCACTTTTTTCTCCAACAGATCTTGGATGTACTCCTCCAGAATGGGGGTGGAGTGTTGGAAAAACCGAGGGCACGGGGGTGGAGTGCTGTACCAGCTCCAGCCCAGTCCATTCTTGAGTAGGCTGTGGGCCCAGGGATCGAAGGTCCACCGATCCCGAAAATTCTGAAGTCTCCCTCCTACCGGTATCATCTCACTTGGACTGTTGTCCTGAGGTCTCGCCTCCCTGACCGCGACCACCCCTGAATCCCCTTCCCCTTGAGGGGCGCCTAGACGAGCCTCTGGCTGCTCCTCTAGGCTTTGTTCGAGAAGAAGTTGACTGCCCTTCGAACGTTGGGTTGAATGCCGGGGACTGTGTCGACACGGCTTGGGGTACCCACTGGAATGTGGTTGGGGTTTGTGCCACCACCTGGGGCACTGAAGGCATCGGCAATTGCTGTTGCTGTTGCTGTCTAAATGGCTTGGCCGGCCGAGAAGGTAGCCTAGTCTTCTTAGTCTTCCTCTTTGGTTGGGGACCCTCATCCGGGGAAGACTTTCTCTTGATAGACAGGCCCCACTTCTGGAGAAGGTTCCTATTCTCCGTGGCGGCCTTATCAACAACCTCCTTGACCGATTCGCTAGGGACAAGGTCTTTGCCCGAAATGTTGGAGGAGATTAGTTTCCTTGGCTCATGCCTCACCGCAGCCGAGGCGAACACAAACTCCCTACAAGCTCTCCTCGCCCTGACGAAGCTGTAAAGATCCTTCGTCACTGTGGCCAGATGAGTCTTGGCCACTACCATGAACATCTCATGGACCTTGGGGTCACTTGCCATCGTCTCAAGAGTGGTCTGAAGAGACATTGTGGCAGCCAGTCTTTCTTTCGTCTCGAGCTCCCTCCGCAAAAGAAAGTCAGACAGCTTAGGGAGGTTCTCACCGAACTGACGTCCAGCAATATTAGCCTCCAACATCCCGACTGAGAAGGTAAGATGGACGTCCTTCCAGTCCTTGTGGTCCATAAGTAGGGCCAGCGACAAGGGTTTACACTCCTCCAAGGAGGGGCATGGCTTGCCAGCCTCGACTGCTTTTAACACAGCCGCAAACCCTTTCTGCAAAAAGGGGAAGGCTCTAGCAGGATAGGACACAAAGGAAGGGTGCTTCTTACTCAATGCAGCCACCTTTGAGTTCGTGAAGCCCCTCTCTTTCATTTAAGATGAAAGCAAAGCTTGAGCCTTAGCATGGTCCATCACTATGACCTCCTTCGGCTCTGTCTCCTCCTTTGAAGCTGGTTCCTTCCTCAAACGGACATAACAATCCGGATATGCCCCTTTGCTGGGCCAGAATTCTACCTCCTCTAGGGGAACTGAACCCAACTTATCCGACATGACAATCTTTCCGATCGTCATCGGCATGTGCTCAGCATATCTCCACGGGTTAGCATCTGAGCACAAGGGAAGGTCTTTCAGGTTGAGCCTCTTCTGGGGCCCACGTGATGCTGCAAGCTTCTGCATCTGCAGTTCCATTGCAGCCGCCTTCTCATTATTCTCCTTCTGCATTTGTTGGATCATTCCAACAATGGAGGAGAGGGCCTGTCCCAGCTCTACTGGGAGAGCGGACGATGTTGAGGGAATAGGTTCAGGGACCTGAACCGGAGCAGCCGACTCCTCGTTGGCCTCTTCCTCTACAATGTCTAGGGCTTGATCTTCTTCCTGGCCTTCTGCCAGGAGGTCTTCCTCCAGACGCTCTGACACGTCTGACATCCTGTCGTCCAACTGGATGTCCTGCAAGGCAACCGCGACTTCAACATCCACCGGGATCTGAACTAGGGGGATCTCCTCTTGAGGCTGGGGAATCACTACCTCAGCTGATGCCCTGGGAAAAAGGTAAGCCCTCATCTTCTCACTTGGAAGATAAGGTCCAGAGGTGTTCTTCTGGAAGCCCCTTACCCAGGCACGAAGCTTCTCCCTTGCTAAATCCCTTGATTCCGCCGTCCTAGGGGAATCAAAAGCCTCAGTAATCAGGTTAGAGCACACGGTACATACCTGAGGGTCCCAATACCGGAGATCACCCTTGGAGACAGCGCATGCTGCGTGCCTCCTACATAACTCATGTCCTCAGAAGTTCTTCCTGCGGACATTGCAGAAAACACTTCCGCACTTCGGATGGTCCTCCTGTAAAGAGAGGAAATTTCCATGAGAATCAAGTGAACTACGTATCACTGGGTATGCAGTTTAGCATAACAAAACAGAAAGGAAAGACACACACTTGTGTTTCCCGCACAGTCAAATGTTGCAGCCTTCCAGATAATAAAATCGTATGGTTAATCTGTCCTAGAGTAACCGATGAAAAATTTCCAGAGGAAACAGGTGTAGCTCACACCTAAGGTATGATTTTAAAATACCGGATGGTAGACAAGAAAGAACTCACTTTCTTATCTGTAAGGCAACACCAAAGGGCTGTGCAAGACAACACAAAAGTGTTAGAAAACACAGTGTTGTAACAATACTATACTATAGTTTTCTCCCTACAGTATATGCTATACTGAAGAATACTGGTACAGTATAGAAGGTAATGTGCCGGCCGGCATTCACCATAACTAGCTTTAAAGTATACTACTTAACAGCTATAAGGCGGCAGAACGCTGGTTCAAATGCATGTGCTGGCCGGCAGTAACTGCCGGCCGGCAAACCAGAGAACTCCGACTGTCCGACTGCCGGCCACATAGGCCGGCAGCCGGCTAGGGTACAAAACTAGAAGAAAACAGAAGGGATGCCGGGATAAGAGAGTGTACTACCTCAAAGCCCGGCAATCCGAAAGAGTGCATACAAGGAAGGGGAGAATCTAATTCAGGCTTCCTGACCAATGTCGTCTGGCTCTACAGACAAACATGGATGAGGGACCAAGGGAGGTCCGGGCAGCACTCAAAGCAGAAGACCTTTGCCGGCCGGCACATTCTGCCGGCCGGCAAGGGACTGAGTCAACTCCACATCCTAACCTATACTAGGTCCAGATGTAGAATGACGTACAATACTGTAACGGCTAGGCCATTACAGAGAAAAGAGGGGGAAGGGACGAAGAGGGTCCTACCAACCTTGCTTTAGTCAAGAATCACCCGCAGCCAAGAAAACTCATCTTAGCCTAAGGGAGATCCGAGGAGGGAGGCCAGCAATACTTGCCAACCCCCACTGAACCAAAGCAAGGAAGGTGTTGCTATTCCCAGGGAAAGGATCTTATCCTCGCCACTGAGAACAGCAACAATGTCTAGTCTGCTAGATCACAAGAAGAAGGAATCATCTCGTACAGAAACCTTCGGAAGTGTCCTAAGGAGGTTAAGCCTCCTATGTCTGCGTCAGACTAGCGAGGGAGACTCTACCCCAAGCCAGACAAACACAGTCTCAGACTAAGAACTCTGATGTTCTGCCCCCTCTGTGAAGCCAGACTTACTGGAACAGGAAGGAACAGTAACACCCCAATATAGTTGTATCGAAAGTTAATTCAGATAAACCACTAGGGTTAAGCCCAAGGCTTAAACAGAGGGAAAGGGATTGCATACCTTCTCCGAAGAAAAGAGAGCAACCAGGGAGTATGAGAAAGTATACTAAGGCCCCATAGGCAACTTAGCCTAGGCGCCAAGAGAATCGATTACCTAAATCCCCGAAACTCACTCGTATACTATCTTGGAAAAATCAACATAATCTTAAATGTATAAAACTGCCTAAAGCTTCAACAAAATTTTAAAACACTCGGAAATCCAAAAATC
>NC_090731.1:53904225-53906725 GCF_036898095.1 Palaemon carinicauda
TGTCTACGTCTGCCGACGTCCGCTTGGTAGCTGCCAACGGATCTGCGATACTCACGTATGGTTATGAGAACCTCACATTATCGTTCGGAAACGGTAAATTTAATTGGAAGTTTCTCGTTGCTGACGTCACGTTGCCAATCCTCGGTGCGGATTCCTCTCTCATTTCCACCTTCTGCTCGATGTCGCCTACCGACAATTGGTGAACACAGGCTCGTACTTGTTAACACCTCTTCAACCCACCCCCTCCAACATCGCTCTCCACATAAGCGCACCCACAGATGCCTACACCCACCTCCTCACAACGTACCTGGAAGTTTTCCATAAAGAACTTCGCCAAAAGCCCACGGCTCCTGCCAAGCACGGTATTTATGACCATATCAGGACGACGGGACCCCCAGTCTTCGCAAAATTCAGACGTCTGGCACCGGAACGATTGGTAGCCGCCAAACAGACGTTCGCCGAAATGGAGGAAATGGGCTTTTGCCAAAAGGCCTTCAGCCCATGGTAGTCACCCTTACACATCGTTCTGAAGAAAGACGGCTCCCTCCGTCCATGCGGGGATTATAGGCGCCTGAACATGCAAAAAGAACCGGATCCCTACCCCTTCCCAAACATTGCCGACGTGACCTCCTACCTGCACAAAGCGAAGGTTTTCTCTATGCTCGACCTCCTGAAGGGGTATTATCAGGTGCCTATGAACCCAGAAGACATCCCCAAGACCGCCATCACCACACCTTTGGTACATACAACTTCAATTACTCCTGTTTTGGCCTTCGTAATGCTGGGGCCACATTTCAACGTCTCATGGATGGCATCTTAGGGGACCTCCCCTTCTGTGTATGTTATGTGGACGACATACTTGTGTTCTCCTCCTCAAAAGAGGAACACCACCGTCACCTGCGCATCGTGCTCGACCGCCTGCAACAAAACGGCCTTGTAGTCCGGTACGACAAGTGTACCTTTGGCGCCAACGAAGTGTCATTCTAAGGGCACCGCATCACTCCTGAAGGAGTCCATCCCCTCCCTGAGAAGGTAGCAGCCGTTCAGGACTTCCCCATTCCCTCAACCGTCAAAGCTCTGCATGATCAACTATTATCACCATTTTCTGCCAGCCATTGCTGCCACTCTTGCTCCCCTCTACGCCTCCCTTAAAGGCAAGCCAAAAGACCTGAAGTGGGGTCCCCTTCAAGAAGCGGCCTCCTGCAATCCAAAGAAGGTCCTATCAACCGCTGCGGCTCTCACTTTTCCTATCCCACATGCCCCTCTCCGTCTCTCCACCGATGCCAGCGACGTTGCTATTAGTGCAGTACTCGAGCAGGTGGTCAACGGCTTGCCCCGCCCATTGGCCTTCTTCAGCAGAAAACTGTCCAAGGCAGAATCGTGTTATTCTACCTTCGATCTGGAATTGCTGGCATGGCACTTAGCTGTCCGTCACTTTCACCATTTCTCAGAAGGTATGCCCTTCGTCATTCACACAGACCACATGCCTCTGGTGTACGCCTTCACTCGACAGACTGACGTCTGGTAAGCCCGTCAACGCCGACATATCTTCGCCGTGGCTGAATACAATTGCACCCTTCAATACGTCCCTGGGAAAATGAATCCCGTTGCCGATGCCCTGTCAAGAAAGACGTTGGCTGCCGTTCAACTGGGATTGGATTACAACGGCCTGGCTCAAGCCCAACGACAGGATCCAGAGTATCAAGCATGTAGGAAATCCTGCACGTCCCTCCGTTGGGAAGACATCCCCCTCGAAGACTCCAACACCACCCTCCTCTATGACGTCAGTACTGGTAGACCGCGACCTTGGATCCCTGCTCCCATGCGCCGGTAGGTGTTTGATTTCATTCACGGCCTTTCACAACCCTCGTGCCGTTCTACTGCACAGCTGCTGAAAACGAAGTTCATTTGGCACGGCATTTCTAAGGATGCTAAGGATTGGGTCCGCGCCTGTACTTCTTGCCAAACTTCCTAAGTACATCGACACACGAATTCAGGAGTGGGCACCTTTCTTCAACCTCAGCGTCGTTTCGCACACATTCACGTCGACGTTGTAGGTCCCCTACCCACATCACAAGGATATCGTTACCTGTTTACCGTCATTGACCGCTCCACTCGTTAGCCTGAAGCCATTCCCATGGAAACTGCAACGTCCGCCTCATGTACATCTGCCTTACTCTCAGGATGGATTGCAAGATTTTGTATCCCTGAGCATATTACTTCTGACAGGGGTAACCACTTTCACCTCTCAATTGTGGACATCATTAGCGAATCTCCTGGGCATCACCCTACATCACACAACGGCCTGCAACCCCGCTGCCAATGGAATGGTTGAACATTTTCATCGCACCCTCAAAGAAGCTTTGATGTCCCGCTGCAAGGATTCCAACTGGTTTACTCAGCTTCCCTGGGTCCTCCTGGGACTAAGGACCACTCCTAAAGACGCCCTCGATGTTTCGGCAGCTGAAGTGGTGTATGGCGATCCGTTGGTCGTCCCTGC
>NC_090731.1:53921725-53926725 GCF_036898095.1 Palaemon carinicauda
TTAGCAGAGGTAGTAAGTGCGATACAAAACATTTTAGAACCTTTGCCAGAAGAAAAAAGGACTGGGAATAACGGGGCCGATTCCGAGAAGTTGGCAGCCATGAGAGAAAGTTGAGCCCCGAAGAGTGGTAAGAGGGAATGCAGTCAGCAGATTAGCAGACTCTTCAGATGTTGGCACTGTGCGGGAGAGGGGCACCGACGAGTGGAGTGCCCCACCCAAGGATCCCCCCGCTGTTACACTTGTCAGGCCTACGGTCATCTATCTCGAGAGTGCCCATCAAAAAACGGCCAGGGCGGGCGGGCCTGGGCACGTGCACACCTCCCCCTGCCCAACGTCCGAGGAAAAGGGAACAGTGGAAGGGGGAGAAGAGGGCGTTTGATGCCCCCCCCCCCCGCATGACATCACAAGCAGTAGCCAAGTAGCCAAGGAAGCAGTGACGACAGCCGTGACAGAGCAGGCACTGGGACATCCATTGGTACCCGGGACCTCACCCCCGCAGCACAAGGGAGAGGACCAGGGGGCAGCGGCATGGCAGCTGAGGTCATTGGCCCGTGCCCCATATCTCGTAATGGCCGTCTGGGAATGTTAGCAGTTAGGATTGACCTGCAAGATAAATCCATCCGAACGCTGATTGACACGGGAGCCAGTGTTTCATTGATTGAAAAATAATTCTCCTCAAATCCACTACAGCCAGTAACATCCATTGTTCTTGACACGCCAGAGGGAAATAAACTACACATAAACCATACAACAATCGTCAAATTCAATGTGGGGTGTGTGAAGTTTACCCATGATTTTTTTGTCTTGCTCACCTTGGGAATTCCAGGAATCGAGGCTATCTCAGGAATAGACTTTATCTCTAATAACCAAATTTGTATTTTTGGGAGAAGAGATACAATATCAGTAAAAGCAGGAGGGTTTATTTTGCCGATAGAAAGTCATGAGACAGTAAGTGCATGTGTTAGCTTGGAGAGACATTTAAGTAGGGTAACAGCTGTACCTGAGAAAGGGGAAGTGTTGTCCCCCCAGACTCTTACGAGCATATCTGTGACCCCGTGTCGCCCTCTTGCGGAAGGAACCAAGGTAGTTGTTAAACCCAATGATAATTGGGCCCATATGATATTAGAGAGCTTGACAGAAATTAAAGAGAACAGAGCTGATGATATAAGGATAGTTAATTTGTCAAATAAAAGAGTTGTTTGAGGAAGTGATTTTGTGTGTGAATTCGAGTTATGTGAAATTTCTTATAATGGGATGTTGGAAGCCACAACTCCAGCCAGCACAGACGAACGCACTCAGAATTTGATTATGCATGCGCAAAAATTATGTCCCTCAGAATATCAGCCTATAGTTAGTGACATTGTCAATAATTATTCCGATGTAATTGCAATTTGAGAAGAGCCACCCGGGAGGATTGATCGATTTCCTTTAGCATTGAAATTGGGCAGGCGGAGCCAATCAGGTCAAGGGAAATTAAGAGAACAAGGGATAATCAAAGAGAGCGAATCCCCCTGGGCTTCTCCAATTGTAGCTGTTAGGAAAAAGGATGGCTTGGTAAGATTGTGTGCTGATTATAGGAAATTGAATGCAGTCACTAAGGATAATGCATTTCCATTCCCCTCGATCGAAGAATTACTTGTGAAAGTACGGGATAGCAAATATTTTACAACAATTGATTTAAAATCTGGATACCATGAAATACCCATTCAGGAAGACTAAATGTAAAATGGCATATATAGCTAACGATCAATTATTTCAGTTTAATTTTCTTCCTTTCAGTGTTAAAAGTGCTCCAAGTCATTTTTCTAGAGTAAAGATGGCTGTTTTGTCGCCCTTAATTGGCCATAATGTTCTTGTTTATTTAGATGATATCATAATTACAGGGAAAACGGCCGAAGAACATAAAAATAATATTCGTAAAGTTTTAGAAGCATTGCGACGTAGTGGTATGAAAATAAATTTGTCGAAGTGCCAATTTTTCTGTAAACACGTCGAATTTTTAGGTCACACAATAGCCCCAGAAGGTATCCAGCCCTGACCCAGTAAAGTAGCGGCTATTAGAGATTTCCCCAGGCCACGTAACTCTGAGGAAGTAGCTGGGTTCCTTGGGCTTGCTGATTATTACCGTAAATTCATAAGAGGTTTTGGAGAGATAGAAAGACCCTTAGATTACTATTATAATTATTGCTTGCTAAGCTACAACCCTAGCTGGAAAAGCAGGATGCTATAAGCCCAGGGGCCCCAACAAGGAAAATAGCTCAGTGAGGAAAGGAGAAAAGGAAAAATAGAATATATTAAGAATAGCAACAACATTAAAATAAATATTTCCTATATAAAAATAAAAATTATAACAAAACAAGAAAGAGAGAAATTAGATAGAATAGCGTGCCGAAGTGTACCCTCAAGCCAGAGAACTCTAACCCAAGATAGTGGAAGACCATGGTTGAGAGGCTATGGCACTACCCAAGATTAGAGAACAATGGTTTGATTTTGGAGTTTCCTTTTCCAAGAAGAGCTGCTTACCATAGCTAAAGAGTCTCTTCTACCGTTACAAAGAGAAAAGTGGCCACTGAACAATTACAGTGCAGTAAGAGGAAATAGTTTTAAATAAATAAAGAAACAAAAAGTAATGAATTGGGGAGGGGAAGAAGAAAGGGTCTTTAACCATTTGATAACTGCCTTGACTAGCAATGAATTACTTGCATATCCTAGATTTGATCGCCCATTTTTAGTGACAACAGATGTGAGTAGCTTAGCTATTGGTGGCGTAGTTTCTCGACGAGATGATAAAGGCAGAGAGCGACCCATTTGCTTTGTTTCCCGGGCGTTAAAATGGGCAGAAAAGAATTATAGTGCATATGATCGAGAGGCTTTGGCTATTCTTTGGGTTATAGAGAGGCATCGGTTCTTTTTATTAGGTCAGTCGATTGAGTTGCAAAGTGATCATCGCCCCTTACGTGATTTGTATTAAAAAAATTATTTGACCTATCGTCAAGCGAGATGGATTGAGAGATTGTTAGAGTTTGATATAAAGGGTTTTCACCGCATAGAAGGTTAAGCTAACAAGGTAACTGATGCTCTCTCTAGAGATGCAGTAATAGGAGTAACAACTATGGCACAAGAGAGGAACGAAGAACGTAACCAAAATATTGAAGACCACCATCAAAATAGAGAACGGGATGAAAATTCTCCCGATGAGCATTCAGAAAACGGGGTGAGAGAGAGAGAGAGAGAGAGAGAGAGAGAGAGAGAGAGAGAGAGAGAGAGATACGAACGGCAAAGGGGAATACATGTGTGTGACCGAGGACATGATTAGGGGTGTCCAGAATGAATGCCCTGATGATGCAGGTTTGATTGACTCGGGAGGTTGGGACATAAAAGAACTCCGAGAGGGACAGAAAAAAGAGGAATGGATGGAAAGAGTGCGAGCAGTGATTAAAGGGGAATCGGAGAGTTATCTGAATAGGCCTCGTGAGAAATTTTTTATTGAAAATGATGTCTTATATTGTGCGTATGAGAAGAGGGGAGGGGAATTTTGTGCACGGGTAGTTCTTCCTCCCTCTTAAATTAAACGAGCCATCCACATTGTACATTCAAATCAGGTATGCAGGGCATTTAGGGATTGATAGAACATTAAGGAGAGCACGTAAATCCTTCTTTTGGTTAAGTATAAAAAATCTATAGAGGATTGCATAAAAGGTGGTCATGCTTGTAACTCTTTCAAAGAACATAAAAACAATGTACCGGAAGCCAGAAAGGGGCCTGTGGTTCCTATTAAATTTTACAGGGAGCATATGGATGTAGTAGGACCATTTCCTACTCGTCTAAAGCACTTTCATCTAAAGCCCTTTTGTCTAAAGCACTTTTGTCTAAAAGGACTTTGGTCTAAAGGCACTTTGGTCTAAAAGCTCTTTGGTCTAAAGGCAATTTGGTCTAAAAGCGCTTTGGTCTAAAAGCGCTTTGGTCTAAAAGCACTTTGGTCTAAAATACATAAAATGCATAAAAAGGTAAAATGATAACAAGTCAAAAGTAATAAAAATATTTTATTAAGATATAAATTCATCGGATTAAAGATAAAATCTTAACTATTACAAGAAAAGTCATTAAAAATACTAATAATGCAATACAAAAAATTGGTTAAAGATAAAATCTTAACTATTATAAGAAAAGTAATTAAAAATACTTATAATGCAATACAAAAAAAATGCGAAATAAAAACAAGTAAAAAATTATAAAAATGTAAATAAGAGACAGTATTTAAAAAGAATTCAAATTATGTGGAATGCTTCTGAGGTAATCTTCCAATAAACGATTCTGGTAATCAGCAACAACATTGTAAATTCTTGCTCTCTTCTTGCTACTTTGGCGACCGGGACACATCCGATCTTCACATCGCCAATAAGAAACTGTTTTGGTTGCGTTATTCCTCGTGTAATAATAACCATTGTAACATAGTTTATCTTTTCCTCGCGTGGTTTTAACGAAGTTTATAGTAGTTTCCATTTTGGGGGTTCGAGCTGTAACTAAATAACCAAGAAAGTATTTATACCAAAAAAAATCTTAACGAGGAGGAATGGTTATTACCCGTTCCGTTATTCCTTTATGCCAAATTAGTCATTAGGTAAAAGAAAATTCCCCCAAAAAATTATTTAGCCGAATATGCTTTTAGACCAAAGTGCTTTTAGACCAAAGTGCTTTTAGACGAAAGTGCTTTTAGACTAAAGTGTTTTTAGACCAAAGTGCTTTTAGACGAAAGTGTTTTAGACGAAAGTGCTTTAGACGAAAGGGTCGTATCCCCATAAGTATATATGTGTATTTGTGGATGCATTTACTCGGTATACTCATACTTATGCAATGTTGGATAAATCGGCAAATTCATTAGCCCAGGTGCTGTGCTCTTTCATTACTAGGTTTGGTTGCCCGAAAATTTTTATAAGTGATAATGGTCTTGAGTTTATAAATAAGTTGGTGAAATCGGTCACAGACTTGATGAAAATTGA
>NC_090731.1:53931725-53936725 GCF_036898095.1 Palaemon carinicauda
ATAGGTAATTAGTGGCAGTTGTCTCGTTGTCAAAGCCACGCAAGGGCTTGATTAACAACGAAAAACCAATAAAAGGAACCTTATCAAAAGGTATGATTTAATTTGTGATCCATTTCTATCTCTTTACAAGATGGCTACATTAAACCACAAAATTATTTATGGTTTATTAAACGGTTTATGTTTTTTAGCTATTTAGAAATGGATGGTTTGGTAAAAGAAAATTAAGTCCTAAACCCCCTTCAGAAACTTTGTATTTTCTTTTCTTACTTACAGTAGTATATCACTACTAAAATAGGAAAAGATTCCATCACAAAGTCTTCTGAAATTTTATTTTTAGTCCTTCGTGATTTAGTTTCCATTGTGAAGCGAACTATTGGAATGTTAATTTAACTCTTCAGCTTACAGAGATGAAAATAATTATTATCATAAGAATTCGTATATCCTTTTGATATCATTAACGGTAGTTCGTAACATATTGAATATTTATCTTTGGTTTACACAAAAAAACATAATGTTTCATCATGATAAAATACAGAATCCCAATGCATCTAAATACTAAAAGAAATCCAAAATACTAGAAATAAAAAAAATAAAAAGATAATGGGATAAATTATGAAAAACAGTCATTTAGATAAATACAAAATACCTTATCAAAGGGTTTTACACAGAAAAACGAGATTTACTCGTATAATGGTTATGTTGATATGAACTGTTGATGACATTTTAACCACATCTTTTCAATGGCTTTTGTGGTCACTATTTTGTTGTTTGTTGTGTATTTGCTGATGTACGGCCTTTTATTTTAGTGGTAAGTCCCATATCCACCATTTTTTGTTCGTTTATGTTGGTGATTATATCATAACACACCAAAAATGGATGAAAAATATTGCTGGTTTGGTCATTCTTTATTACGTGATTATAGAACAGAGATGATCCATGCCCGAATCCAGTTATCTGTTCTTTTTCTTTATAATTTATACAGAAGATACTATGGACACACAATAGCTCTGCATTTTGAAATAGTACACATGCAAATACTATGTTGATTATCCGTCAGTTATCAAATCCCGGGGCTGCGATATTGCTTTGTTTTGTGGTTCACAAAATGTGACAAAAATTAATGTTACGATTGGTTAAAATTATGGTCTCACAGATTTATGATGTATTCATATTTTCTGAGAAACTTGGAAAGCAATCTTTGAATAAAGGTCCTTATGAACAAGAGCTGCCTTCCGTAACCTAGCTTTTTTATTCGAGCCACTGATTCCAATACAAATCTTCTTAAATAACTGTTAATTTCTACTTTACTTGTTTCAATTTCATCATTTAGCACATTTAGCTGCAAGTATCTATTTTGTATTCCTTAACTAAACTCATCAGATTTTTTCCTTGTTACAGGATTGTTTATTTTCTTCTTCAAATCAACTTTATCACTGAAAATCAAATCTATTAACTTTGCAATTCTCAATTTGGACTTCTTCATGCCCATTCATTTTTATAAAAAAATAATGTGTTCATGATTTTAGATTTTTTTTTTTTCAGGAAACTATAAGCATGTCACCTCTCATTTCTTGTGCTTACTCCAAATTTGTGTACTGCCTATTGCCCAACCTTCTTATGACCTACTTTAGCATTGAAATCGCCGAAAACAAATGTAAATTGATTCCCGTGTTTTTTTCATAGATATCTCCTCATCTTCATAAAAAGTTTTATTTCTTCCTCTGTATGGGATGGTGCTGGTGCATACGTTTGAATGATCTTTAATTTATACTTATTTAGTTTGATAATTAATCCTACAACTCTGCCATTAGTGCTACAAAATTCTTCTTTGTTACCTGAATCCAATTATATCCCAATTTATTTATTTCAGCTCTTCTAGTACCACAGCAAGGTCTTCTCCCCTAGCTAGGGCTCTGACGTTGTATGTTGCAAGGTTCAGTTTCCAATGGTGCCTTCCTTTAGTCCAGAGATTTTTACCATCCCATGCATTGAAAGGTAACTGCCAGCCACCATAGGTATCTGTTCCGCTGGGGACTGGTGGCAGATACGGGGTTATATTTTTATGTTTGGGTTTTGTCCCGTTTTCATCAACACACTGACTACTGCAGATTAGTGATGGTGCTCACAGCAAACCAACTTAGCATGGGTGGTCCTGACTATCATAGCTTTGCTGATCATGGCGAGGCGAAAACGCTTTCACTTCGTTAAGGTATTCTCGCTCATATGCAATCTTCCTTAGCAGGAAGATAACTTAATATAAAGTAATCCACATAAAGAAAATTAAAAGACTATGTGTATATGTAAAAATGCTCTACAGTTTCGTCAGCAAATGGACCTCTTCTTGTAGCGTTTATTATGAAAAATATTAGATACACAAGTTTGTAAAATGTACATAGTTTCGTAGTGAATAAACATTTTTGCTTTAAAAAATATCTCGATGTCGTGAGAGTTTGTGATTAATATTTGGTTACAAACTGTGACGGTGCTGAGTGAGGGTTGTGATAACGATGTCCTTGTGATGTGGGTAGAAGCCTACAACGTCGACGTGAATGTATGCGAAACGACGCTGAGGTTGAGGAAAGGTGCCCACTCCTGAATCCGTGTGTCGATGTACTTTGGAAGTTTGGCAAGAAGTACAGGTGCGGACCCAATCCTTAGCATCCTTAGAAATGCCGTGCCAAATGAACTTTGCCTTCAGCAGCTGTGCAGTAGAACGGCACGAGGGATGTGAAAGGCCGTGAATGAAATCAAACACCTGTCGGCGCATGGGAGCAGGAATCCAAGGTCGCGGTCTACCAGTAGTGACGTCACAGAGGAGGGTGGTGTTGGAGTCTTCGAGGGGAAAATCTTCCCAACGGAGGGACGTGCAGGATGTCCTACAAGCTTGATACTCTGGATCCTGTCGTTGGGCTTCAGCCAGGGCGTTGTAATCCAATCCCAGTTGAACGGCAGCCAACGTGTTTCTTGACAGGGCATCGGCAACGGGATTCATTTTCCCAGGGACGTATTGGAGGGTGCAATTGTATTCAGCCACGGCGGAGAGATGTCGGCGTTGACGGGCGGACCAGGCGTCAGACTGTCGAGTAAAGGCGTGCACCAGAGGCATGTGGTCTGTGCGAATGACGAAGGGCATACCTTCTAAGAAATGGCGAAAGTGACGGACAGCCAAGTGCACCGCAAGCAATTCTCGATCGAAGGTAGAATAACCTGATTCTGCCTTGGACAGTTTTCTGCTGATGAAGGCCAATGGGCGGGGCGACCCTTTGACCACCTGCTCGAGTACTGCACCAATAGCGACGTCGCTGGCATGGGTGGAGAGAAGGAGAGGGGCGTGTGGGATAGGAAAAGTGAGAGCCGCAGCAGTTGATAGGGCCTTCTTTGCATTGCAGAAGGCTGCTTCTTGAAGGGGACCCCACTTCAGGTCCTTTGGCTTGCCCTTGAGGGAGGCGTAGAGGGGAACAAGAGTGG
Organism: Palaemon carinicauda; assembly: GCF_036898095.1. Taxonomy (NCBI): domain Eukaryota; kingdom Metazoa; phylum Arthropoda; class Malacostraca; order Decapoda; family Palaemonidae; genus Palaemon; species Palaemon carinicauda. The sequence goes on from NC_090731.1 coordinate 53,935,194, forward strand.
CGGCAATGGCTGGCAGAAAACGGTGATAATAGTTGATCATGCCCAAGAATTCCTGCAGAGCTTTGACGGTCGAGGGCGCGGGGAAGTTCTGAACGGCTGCTACCTTCTCAGGGCGTGGATGGACTCCTTCAGGAGTGATACGGTGCCCTAAGAACGACACTTCGTTGGTGCCAAAGGTACACTTGTCGTACCGGACTACAAGGCCGTTTTGTTGCAGGCGGTCGAGCACGATGCGCAGGTGACGGAGGTGTTCCTCTTTTGAGGAGGAGAACACAAGTATGTCGTCCACATAACATACACAGAAAGGGAGGTCCCCTAAGATGCCATCCGTGAGACGTTGAAACGTTGCCCCAGCATTACGAAGGCCAAAACAGGAGTAATTGAAGGTGTATGTACCAAACGGAGATGTGATGGCGGTCTTGGGGATGTCTTCTGGGTTCATAGGCACCTGATAATACCCCTTCAGGAGGTCGAGCGTAGAGAAAACCTTCGCTTTGAGCAGGTAGGAGGTCACGTCGGCAATGTTTGGGAGGGGGTAGTGATCCGGTTCTGTTTGCATTTTCAGGCGCCTGTAATCCCCGCACGGACGGAGGGAGCCGTCTTTCTTCAGAACGATGTGTAAGGGTGACGACCATGGGCTGGAAGCCTTTTGGCAAAGGCCCATTTCCTCCATTTTAGCGAACGTCTGTTTGGCGGCTGCCAATCGTTCCGGTGCCAGACGTCTCAATTTTGCGAAGACTGGGGGTCCCGTCATCTTGATATGGTGATAAATACCATGCTTGGCAGGAACCGTGGGCGTTTGGCGAGGTTCTGGACGGAAAACTTCCGGGTACGACGTGAGGAGGTGGGCGTAGGCATCCGTGGGTGCGCTGATGTGGAGAGCGAGGTTAGAGGGGGCGGGTTGAAGAGGTGTCGACAAGTACGAGTCTGCGTTGACCAATCGTCGGTGGGCGACATCGACCTGAAGGTGGAAATGAGAGAGGAAATCCGCACCGAGGATTGGCATTGTGACGTCAGCAACGAGAAACTTCCAATTGAATTTACCGTTTCCGAACGATAATGTGAGGTTCTAGTAACCGTAGGTGGGTATCGCAGATCCGTTGGCAGCTACCAAGCGGACGTCGGCAGATGTAGACAGACTACGTCGTGCCTTGAAGAGTTTCCTTGGCAAAAGAGAACGACAAGCACCCGTGTCTACCAAAAATCGGACGCCCGTTCCTGCATCCTGTAAAAAGAAAAGATTAGAAACATGGGAGGCCACCGCCACAAGCGATGGCCTACTTACACGTTTTTTGGCCACTGACAATCCTTGACACATTTCTTCGCGGTTGCCCCGAATCTGAAGTGGTAGTAGCAAAATTGCGGCGGATGGGAGGTAGTAAGTGGCTGTAGAAGTTGTTCGTTGGGGCGCGAGCGATTGGTGGGTGGTGGGCGGCTTTGTCGCCGCTTCGGCACGTCACGGGGTAGGTGTGTATGTCCTACGGCATTCATGTCAGCTTCGGTTGACGTTGAATAGGCATCCTCGTCGTCAG
>NC_090731.1:53941725-53949225 GCF_036898095.1 Palaemon carinicauda
ATACTCATGTATCATCTGATTGGGGAAATCATTTGATCCTGGATTATGACATGCAAAATCCAAAATCGTATTTGTGCTGACTGACACTTATCATAAGAAAGGAAACGTAGATATATAAATATATAGATAAAAAGATAGATAGATATATAGATAGATAGACAGATAGATAGATATTTAGATAGAGAGATAGAGATATATGTTAATTTAGATTATGAAGTAAATAAACCATGAATATAAAATTAATGAACAATTCTCTCTCTCTCTCTCTCTCTCTCTCTCTCTCTCTCTCTCTCTCTCTCTCTCTCTCTCTCTCTCTCTCTCTAATATCTTTTATGATTTTTTTTTTGCTCCTTCGAATCAAAAACCGTGCCACAGACAAGCACTCCGAGTGCCAGATCTGGCACGCGTGCCATAGGTTGCCGACCCCTGCTCTACACTTTTGTGCCGAGTTGGAATCTAGTTCACATTGATTAAGCGCTGCCGTTTTGATATTAATAGAAAGTTCATACACATAAATGTTGATAAATATGTTTTATTTTTTTTTTCTATGAAAAATTTAAATATCGGAAACATGGCATTTTGACTTATATATTAAAACTTCGAAACAATAACTGTTCGCTTTAGCTTATTTTTCCAAATAATAGTTCCCAATGTTTTGCGCCCATAAAGCTCTACATATTCTCAAAATTTACTGACCCTTTTATGAGGCATCTCCAATATCACATACGAGTAATTTTGTGTTTGTCTAGTTCCTTTACACCAGTAGTTACCAACTACTTTTGGTCATTACCCCACTTTTTCCAAAATCTTGGCTAGCGCCAAGCTCGTTACCCCCACATCATTTCTATCATTTTGTACATAATTAATGTCAAACAAAAGTCTTTCGGTTGGTCGAACCTTCCTTTACTCGTATATTATTTAGGCAAGTATATCAAGAAGTACTATTACTTCTGTTGAAAATAAAAAAAAAATCATACATATAAGGTTGAAATAAATAGAGAGAATATATAATTGAAATAATGTTCATCAGGGTGAAAAAAAAGATAATTAAATGAATACATACTTTTGCTGGAAATAAATAAAATAATTTCATGTGAATAATCACACCTTCAATTGAAAATAAGGAGAAAATATATCTGTACTTAACAAAAATCTTCAGTGGTGTTAATAATTACACCGGCGGTATGAGATATTTTCAGTAATGCAAGGAGATAGTATTGTAAGGGAACTTCTGATGTCATTTTCTGAGTTCAATCTATTTCTGTCTTTGCTTCAGATGGTCAAAATACCTGAAGAGCCAGCTTCACACATGTAACTTGAACCAAATGGTAAAAGCATCTCGACTGATTCTAAACTCGTCAGAGAGAAAACTTTGTTATAGCTAATCCAAAATTAAAATAATTTCATGGGGTTAAATTCCTATTGTAGGGGGTTGCTAGATTTTATTTCAAGTATTTTTTTTCTTGGTTCATCTGGCAGATGTTCTGTGTTACATGTAAATGGATTCGGAATCCAAGCATTGATGAGTGGGTTAATTTCATAGAAATATTCTTCCAGGCTATTAAAATACGCACTCATTATTCACTCCATACCACTCGAGTGTATAGAATCTTTATCTTCCAGAAACTTTAACAAAGGAAATGCAGCTATTCTGCCAGTTTTCAATTTTGAGTCCCCAAAATCCATTTTGCTACAAAATTCTTGGACTTTTTCATTCAATCAGATAACATTTTCTTCTGGTCCTTGCAGTTATGTGTTCAGGGCATTTACATGCAAAAGTATGTCCACTAAATAGCACAGAATAGAAATCCATTCTGGATCTCTGTTCCCCTGCTGAATTGTGCCCCTCATCGTCCAAATACAGTTCAATCTCAGTTTTGAAATTATACTGAAATAGAACGACATTTAATTGAGAAGTATGCCTTGCCTGATGCAAGGAAGGGAGACCTAAAAGAAAAATACAAATCCAAATTACGGGAAGGTGAATCCGTTCTTAGTTTTGCAACTCGCATTTTTCGGGATTGCGATTCGTTTGCTACCCGGAGTACCAATCTCCCAGAAGGTGATAAAAAGGCAATTGTCCGTAAACATATTCGCAGATTAGTAAACCCGTATTTATGTGGTTATTTGTACCATGACAATCGCTCGTTAGCAGAGGTAGTAAGTGCGATACAAAACATTTTAGAACCTTTGCCAGAAGAAAAAAGGACTGGGAATAACGGGGCCGATTCCGAGAAGTTGGCAGCCATGAGAGAAAGTTGAGCCCCGAAGAGTGGTAAGAGGGAATGCAGTCAGCAGATTAGCAGACTCTTCAGATGTTGGCACTGTGCGGGAGAGGGGCACCGACGAGTGGAGTGCCCCACCCAAGGATCCCCCCGCTGTTACACTTGTCAGGCCTACGGTCATCTATCTCGAGAGTGCCCATCAAAAAACGGCCAGGGCGGGCGGGCCTGGGCACGTGCACACCTCCCCCTGCCCAACGTCCGAGGAAAAGGAAACAGTGGAAGGGGGAGAAGAGGGCGTTTGATGCCCCCCCCCCCCCCCCCCCCGCATGACATCACAAGCAGTAGCCAAGGAAGCAGTGACGACAGCCGTGACAGAGCAGGCACTGGGACATCCATTGGTACCCGGGACCTCACCCCCGCAGCACAAGGGAGAGGACCAGGGGGCAGCGGCATGGCAGCTGAGGTCATTGGCCCGTGCCCCATATCTCGTAATGGCCGTCTGGGAATGTTAGCAGTTAGGATTGACCTGCAAGATAAATCCATCCGAACGCTGATTGACACGGGAGCCAGTGTTTCATTGATTGAAAAATAATTCTCCTCAAATCCACTACAGCCAGTAACATCCATTGTTCTTGACACGCCAGAGGGAAATAAACTACACATAAACCATACAACAATCGTCAAATTCAATGTGGGGTGTGTGAAGTTTACCCATGATTTTTTTGTCTTGCTCACCTTGGGAATTCCAGGAATCGAGGCTATCTCAGGAATAGACTTTATCTCTAATAACCAAATTTGTATTTTTGGGAGAAGAGATACAATATCAGTAAAAGCAGGAGGGTTTATTTTGCCGATAGAAAGTCATGAGACAGTAAGTGCATGTGTTAGCTTGGAGAGACATTTAAGTAGGGTAACAGCTGTACCTGAGAAAGGGGAAGTGTTGTCCCCCCAGACTCTTACGAGCATATCTGTGACCCCGTGTCGCCCTCTTGCGGAAGGAACCAAGGTAGTTGTTAAACCCAATGATAATTGGGCCCATATGATATTAGAGAGCTTGACAGAAATTAAAGAGAACAGAGCTGATGATATAAGGATAGTTAATTTGTCAAATAAAAGAGTTGTTTGAGGAAGTGATTTTGTGTGTGAATTTGAGTTATGTGAAATTTCTTATAATGGGATGTTGGAAGCCACAACTCCAGCCAGCACAGACGAACGCACTCAGAATTTGATTATGCATGCGCAAAAATTATGTCCCTCAGAATATCAGCCTATAGTTAGTGACATTGTCAATAATTATTCCGATGTAATTGCAATTTGAGAAGAGCCACCCGGGAGGATTGATCGATTTCCTTTAGCATTGAAATTGGGCAGGCGGAGCCAATCAGGTCAAGGGAAATTAAGAGAACAAGGGATAATCAAAGAGAGCGAATCCCCCTGGGCTTCTCCAATTGTAGCTGTTAGGAAAAAGGATGGCTTGGTAAGATTGTGTGCTGATTATAGGAAATTGAATGCAGTCACTAAGGATAATGCATTTCCATTCCCCTCGATCGAAGAATTACTTGTGAAAGTACGGGATAGCAAATATTTTACAACAATTGATTTAAAATCTGGATACCATGAAATACCCATTCAGGAAGACTAAATGTAAAATGGCATATATAGCTAACGATCAATTATTTCAGTTTAATTTTCTTCCTTTCAGTGTTAAAAGTGCTCCAAGTCATTTTTCTAGAGTAAAGATGGCTGTTTTGTCGCCCTTAATTGGCCATAATGTTCTTGTTTATTTAGATGATATCATAATTACAGGGAAAACGGCCGAAGAACATAAAAATAATATTCGTAAAGTTTTAGAAGCATTGCGACGTAGTGGTATGAAAATAAATTTGTCGAAGTGCCAATTTTTCTGTAAACACGTCGAATTTTTAGGTCACACAATAACCCCAGAAGGTATCCAGCCCTGACCCAGTAAAGTAGCGGCTATTAGAGATTTCCCCAGGCCACGTAACTCTGAGGAAGTAGCTGGGTTCCTTGGGCTTGCTGATTATTACCGTAAATTCATAAGAGGTTTTGGAGAGATAGAAAGACCCTTAGATTACTATTATAATTATTGCTTGCTAAGCTACAACCCTAGCTGGAAAAGCAGGATGCTATAAGCCCAGGGGCCCCAACAAGGAAAATAGCTCAGTGAGGAAAGGAGAAAAGGAAAAATAAAATATATTAAGAATAGCAACAACATTAAAATAAATATTTCCTATATAAAAATAAAAATTATAACAAAACAAGAAAGAGAGAAATTAGATAGAATAGCGTGCCGAAGTGTACCCTCAAGCCAGAGAACTCTAACCCAAGATAGTGGAAGACCATGGTTGAGAGGCTATGGCACTACCCAAGATTAGAGAACAATGGTTTGATTTTGGAGTTTCCTTTTCCAAGAAGAGCTGCTTACCATAGCTAAAGAGTCTCTTCTACCGTTACAAAGAGAAAAGTGGCCACTGAACAATTACAGTGCAGTAAGAGGAAATAGTTTTAAATAAATAAAGAAACAAAAAGTAATGAATTGGGGAGGGGAAGAAGAAAGGGTCTTTAACCATTTGATAACTGCCTTGACTAGCAATGAATTACTTGCATATCCTAGATTTGATCGCCCATTTTTAGTGACAACAGATGTGAGTAGCTTAGCTATTGGTGGCGTAGTTTCTCGACGAGATGATAAAGGCAGAGAGCGACCCATTTGCTTTGTTTCCCGGGCGTTAAAATGGGCAGAAAAGAATTATAGTGCATATGATCGAGAGGCTTTGGCTATTCTTTGGGTTATAGAGAGGCATCGGTTCTTTTTATTAGGTCAGTCGATTGAGTTGCAAAGTGATCATCGCCCCTTACGTGATTTGTATTAAAAAAATTATTTGACCTATCGTCAAGCGAGATGGATTGAGAGATTGTTAGAGTTTGATATAAAGGGTTTTCACCGCATAGAAGGTTAAGCTAACAAGGTAACTGATGCTCTCTCTAGAGATGCAGTAATAGGAGTAACAACTATGGCACAAGAGAGGAACGAAGAACGTAACCAAAATATTGAAGACCACCATCAAAATAGAGAACGGGATGAAAATTCTCCCGATGAGCATTCAGAAAACGGGGTGAGAGAGAGAGAGAGAGAGAGAGAGAGAGAGAGAGAGAGAGAGAGAGAGAGAGAGAGAGAGAGAGATACGAACGGCAAAGGGGAATACATGTGTGTGACCGAGGACATGATTAGGGGTGTCCAGAATGAATGCCCTGATGATGCAGGTTTGATTGACTCGGGAGGTTGGGACATAAAAGAACTCCGAGAGGGACAGAAAAAAGAGGAATGGATGGAAAGAGTGCGAGCAGTGATTAAAGGGGAATCGGAGAGTTATCTGAATAGGCCTCGTGAGAAATTTTTTATTGAAAATGATGTCTTATATTGTGCGTATGAGAAGAGGGGAGGGGAATTTTGTGCACGGGTAGTTCTTCCTCCCTCTTAAATTAAACGAGCCATCCACATTGTACATTCAAATCAGGTATGCAGGGCATTTAGGGATTGATAGAACATTAAGGAGAGCACGTAAATCCTTCTTTTGGTTAAGTATAAAAAATCTATAGAGGATTGCATAAAAGGTGGTCATGCTTGTAACTCTTTCAAAGAACATAAAAACAATGTACCGGAAGCCAGAAAGGGGCCTGTGGTTCCTATTAAATTTTACAGGGAGCATATGGATGTAGTAGGACCATTTCCTACTCGTCTAAAGCACTTTCGTCTAAAGCCCTTTTGTCTAAAGCACTTTTGTCTAAAAGGACTTTGGTCTAAAGGCACTTTGGTCTAAAAGCTCTTTGGTCTAAAGGCAATTTGGTCTAAAAGCGCTTTGGTCTAAAAGCACTTTGGTCTAAAATACATAAAATGCATAAAAAGGTAAAATGATAACAAGTCAAAAGTAATAAAAATATTTTATTAAGATATAAATTCATCGGATTAAAGATAAAATCTTAACTATTACAAGAAAAGTCATTAAAAATACTAATAATGCAATACAAAAAATTGGTTAAAGATAAAATCTTAACTATTATAAGAAAAGTAATTAAAAATACTTATAATGCAATACAAAAAAAATGCGAAATAAAAACAAGTAAAAAATTATAAAAATGTAAATAAGAGACAGTATTTAAAAAGAATTCAAATTATGTGGAATGCTTCTGAGGTAATCTTCCAATAAACGATTCTGGTAATCAGCAACAACATTGTAAATTCTTGCTCTCTTCTTGCTACTTTAGCGACCGGGACACATCCGATCTTCACATCGCCAATAAGAAACTGTTTTGGTTGCGTTATTCCTCGTGTAATAATAACCATTGTAACATAGTTTATCTTTTCCTCGCGTGGTTTTAACGAAGTTTATAGTAGTTTCCATTTTGGGGGTTCGAGCTGTAACTAAATAACCAAGAAAGTATTTATACCCAAAAAAATCTTAACGAGGAGGAATGGTTATTACCCGTTCCGTTATTCCTTTATGCCAAATTAGTCATTAGGTAAAAGAAAATTCCCCCCAAAAATTATTTAGCCGAATATGCTTTTAGACCAAAGTGCTTTTAGACCAAAGTGCTTTTAGACGAAAGTGCTTTTAGACTAAAGTGTTTTTAGACCAAAGTGCTTTTAGACGAAAGTGTTTTAGACGAAAGTGCTTTAGACGAAAGGGTCGTATCCCCATAAGTATATATGTGTATTTGTGGATGCATTTACTCGGTATACTCATACTTATGCAATGTTGGATAAATCGGCAAATTCATTAGCCCAGGTGCTGTGCTCTTTCATTACTAGGTTTGGTTGCCCGAAAATTTTTATAAGTGATAATGGTCTTGAGTTTATAAATAAGTTGGTGAAATCGGTCACAGACTTGATGAAAATTGAACGCAAAATGGATTAGTGGAATCGCATAATAGGGAAGTAGTGCGAATTTTACGTTACCTAGTGGCTGATGACCCCCTGTGTTGGCACGCCATGCTTCCTACAGCTGAGCTAGCTTTGAAAATTGCATATAATGCTTTGCTCAGGGACACGCCTTTCTTTTTAGTGTATGGACAGGATCCTGTGTTACCATATACGGTACTCATTAATTCGCAATAATTACCAAATTATTCAACTGAGCAATACCGTTTAGAATTTTTAAATCTGTTGAGGGGAGTAAGGAACACCACTGAAAGGTTTTTGAAAAGAGCTAATGAAAATCCCAGCTCAAAGTATGATGGTGGGTTCAAAACCGCA
>NC_090731.1:53954225-53959225 GCF_036898095.1 Palaemon carinicauda
AACTATTGGAATGTTAATTTAACTCTTCAGCTTACAGAGATGAAAATAATTATTATCATAAGAATTCGTATATCCTTTTGATATCATTAACGGTAGTTCGTAACATATTGAATATTTATCTTTGGTTTACACAAAAAAACATAATGTTTCATCATGATAAAATACAGAATCCCAATGCATCTAAATACTAAAAGAAATCCAAAATACTAGAAATAAAAAAAATAAAAAGATAATGGGATAAATTATGAAAAACAGTCATTTAGATAAATACAAAATACCTTATCAAAGGGTTTTACACAGAAAAACGAGATTTACTCGTATAATGGTTATGTTGATATGAACTGTTGATGACATTTTAACCACATCTTTTCAATGGCTTTTGTGGTCACTATTTTGTTGTTTGTTGTGTATTTGCTGATGTACGGCCTTTTATTTTAGTGGTAAGTCCCATATCCACCATTTTTTGTTCGTTTATGTTGGTGATTATATCATAACACACCAAAAATGGATGAAAAATATTGCTGGTTTGGTCATTCTTTATTACGTGATTATAGAACAGAGATGATCCATGCCCGAATCCAGTTATCTGTTCTTTTTCTTTATAATTTATACAGCAGATACTATGGACACACAATAGCTCTGCATTTTGAAATAGTACACATGCAAATACTATGTTGATTATCCGTCAGTTAACAAATCCCGGGGCTGCGATATTGCTTTGTTTTGTGGTTCACAAAATGTGACAAAAATTAATGTTACGATTGGTTAAAATTATGGTCTCACAGATTTATGATGTATTCATATTTTCTGAGAAACTTGGAAAGCAATCTTTGAATAAAGGTCCTTATGAACAAGAGCTGCCTTCCGTAACCTAGCTTTTTTATTCGAGCCACTGATTCCAATACAAATCTTCTTAAATAACTGTTAATTTCTACTTTACTTGTTTCAATTTCATTATTTAGCACATTTAGCTGCAAGTATCTATTTTGTATTTCTTAACTAAACTCATCAGATTTTTTCCTTGTTACAGGATTGTTTATTTTCTTCTTCAAATCAACTTTATCACTGAAAATCAAATCTATTAACTTTGCAATTCTCAATTTGGACTTCTTCATGCCCATTCATTTTTATAAAAAAATAATGTGTTCATGATTTTAGATTTTTTTTTTTTCAGGAAACTATAAGCATGTCGCCTCTCATTTCTTGTGCTTACTCCAAATTTGTGTACTGCCTATTGCCCAACCTTCTTATGACCTACTTTAGCATTGAAATCGCCGAAAACAAATGTAAATTGATTCCCGTGTTTTTTTCATAGATATCTCCTCATCTTCATAAAAAGTTTTATTTCTTCCTCTGTATGGGATGGTGCTGGTGCATACGTTTGAATGATCTTTAATTTATACTTATTTAGTTTGATAATTAATCCTACAACTCTGCCATTAGTGCTACAAAATTCTTCTTTGTTACCTGAATCCAATTATATCCCAATTTATTTATTTCAGCTCTTCTAGTACCACAGCAAGGTCTTCTCCCCTAGCTAGGGCTCTGACGTTGTATGTTGCAAGGTTCAGTTTCCAATGGTGCCTTCCTTTAGTCCAGAGATTTTTACCATCCCATGCATTGAAAGGTAACTGCCAGCCACCATAGGTATCTGTTCCGCTGGGGACTGGTGGCAGATACGGGGTTATATTTTTATGTTTGGGTTTTGTCCCGTTTTCATCAACACACTGACTACTGCAGATTAGTGATGGTGCTCACAGCAAACCAACTTAGCATGGGTGGTCCTGACTATCATAGCTTTGCTGATCATGGCGAGGCGCAAACGCTTTCACTTCGTTAAGGTATTCTCGCTCATATGCAATCTTCCTTAGCAGGAAGATAACTTAATATAAAGTAATCCACATAAAGAAAATTAAAAGATTATGTGTATATGTAAAAATGCTCTACAGTTTCGTCAGCAAATGGACCTCTTCTTGTAGCGTTTATTATGAAAAATATTAGATACACAAGTTTGTAAAATGTACATAGTTTCGTAGTGAATAAACATTTTTGCTTTAAAAAATATCTCGATGTCGTGAGAGTTTGTGATTAATATTTGGTTACAAACTGTGACGGTGCTGAGTGAGGGTTGTGATAACGATGTCCTTGTGATGTGGGTAGAAGCCTACAACGTCGACGTGAATGTATGCGAAACGACGCTGAGGTTGAGGAAAGGTGCCCACTCCTGAATCCGTGTGTCGATGTACTTTGGAAGTTTGGCAAGAAGTACAGGTGCGGACCCAATCCTTAGCATCCTTAGAAATGCCGTGCCAAATGAACTTTGCCTTCAGCAGCTGTGCAGTAGAACGGCACGAGGGATGTGAAAGGCCGTGAATGAAATCAAACACCTGTCGGCGCATGGGAGCAGGAATCCAAGGTCGCGGTCTACCAGTAGTGACGTCACAGAGGAGGGTGGTGTTGGAGTCTTCGAGGGGAAAATCTTCCCAACGGAGGGACGTGCAGGATGTCCTACAAGCTTGATACTCTGGATCCTGTCGTTGGGCTTCAGCCAGGGCGTTGTAATCCAATCCCAGTTGAACGGCAGCCAACGTGTTTCTTGACAGGGCATCGGCAACGGGATTCATTTTCCCAGGGACGTATTGGAGGGTGCAATTGTATTCAGCCACGGCGGAGAGATGTCGGCGTTGACGGGCGGACCAGGCGTCAGACTGTTGAGTAAAGGCGTGCACCAGAGGCATGTGGTCTGTGCGAATGACGAAGGGCATACCTTCTAAGAAATGGCGAAAGTGACGGACAGCCAAGTGCACCGCAAGCAATTCTCGATCGAAGGTAGAATAACCTGATTCTGCCTTGGACAGTTTTCTGCTGATGAAGGCCAATGGGCGGGGCGACCCTTTGACCACCTGCTCGAGTACTGCACCAATAGCGACGTCGCTGGCATGGGTGGAGAGAAGGAGAGGGGCGTGTGGGATAGGAAAAGTGAGAGCCGCAGCAGTTGATAGGGCCTTCTTTGCATTGCAGAAGGCTGCTTCTTGAAGGGGACCCCACTTCAGGTCCTTTGGCTTGCCCTTGAGGGAGGCGTAGAGGGGAGCAAGAGTGGCGGCAATGGCTGGCAGAAAACGGTGATAATAGTTGATCATGCCCAAGAATTCCTGCAGAGCTTTGACGGTCGAGGGCGCGGGGAAGTTCTGAACGGCTGCTACCTTCTCAGGGCGTGGATGGACTCCTTCAGGAGTGATACGGTGCCCTAAGAACGACACTTCGTTGGTGCCAAAGGTACACTTGTCGTACCGGACTACAAGGCCGTTTTGTTGCAGGCGGTCGAGCACGATGCGCAGGTGACGGAGGTGTTCCTCTTTTGAGGAGGAGAACACAAGTATGTCGTCCACATAACATACACAGAAAGGGAGGTCCCCTAAGATGCCATCCGTGAGACGTTGAAACGTTGCTCCAGCATTACGAAGGCCAAAACAGGAGTAATTGAAGGTGTATGTACCAAACGGAGTGGTGATGGCGGTCTTGGGGATGTCTTCTGGGTTCATAGGCACCTGATAATACCCCTTCAGGAGGTCGAGCGTAGAGAAAACCTTCGCTTTGTGCAGGTAGGAGGTCACGTCGGCAATGTTTGGGAGGGGGTAGTGATCCGGTTCTGTTTGCATTTTCAGGCGCCTGTAATCCCCGCACGGACGGAGGGAGCCGTCTTTCTTCAGAACGATGTGTAAGGGTGACGACCATGGGCTGGAAGCCTTTCGGCAAAGGCCCATTTCCTCCATTTTAGCGAACGTCTGTTTGGCGGCTGCCAATCGTTCCGGTGCCAGACGTCTCAATTTTGCGAAGACTGGGGGTCCCGTCATCTTGATATGGTGATAAATACCATGCTTGGCAGGAACCGTGGGCGTTTGGCGAGGTTCTGGACGGAAAACTTCCGGGTACGACGTGAGGAGGTGGGCGTAGGCATCCGTGGGTGCGCTGATGTGGAGAGCGAGGTTAGAGGGGGCGGGTTGAAGAGGTGTCGACAAGTACGAGTCTGCGTTGACCAATCGTCGGTGGGCGACATCGACCTGAAGGTGGAAATGAGAGAGGAAATCCGCACCGAGGATTGGCATTGTGACGTCAGCAACGAGAAACTTCCAATTGAATTTACCGTTTCCGAACGATAATGTGAGGTTCTAGTAACCGTAGGTGGGTATCGCAGATCCGTTGGCAGCTACCAAGCGGACGTCGGCAGATGTAGACAGACTACGTCGTGCCTTGAAGAGTTTCCTTGGCAAAAGAGAACGACAAGCACCCGTGTCTACCAAAAATCGGACGCCCGTTCCTGCATCCTGTAAAAAGAAAAGATTAGAAACATGGGAGGCCACCGCCACAAGCGATGGCCTACTTACACGTTTTTTGGCCACTGACAATCCTTGACACATTTCTTCGCGGTTGCCCCGAATCTGAAGTGGTAGTAGCAAAATTGCGGCGGATGGGAGGTAGTAAGTGGCTGTAGAAGTCGTTCGTTGGGGCGCGAGCGATTGGTGGGTGGTGGGCGGCTTTGTCGCCGCTTCGGCACGTCACGGGGTAGGTGTGTATGTCCTACGGCATTCATGTCAGCTTCGGTTGACGTTGAATAGGCATCCTCGTCGTCAGGGGTGGAGGCGTTGATGGAGGTCTTGAAGTGGCTGTCCATAAGGGCGTTGGCTTTGGTCATCAAGCCCTTTATGGGTAAACTATCGACATCGGGTATGGCAGCGCGTACAGGTTCGGGTAAACGGCGTATCCAATGGGCACGAAGTATGTTCACCTCACGAGGAGAGCCGTCTGCGGCAGGTTGAAGGCGAGCGATACTGGTCATTTCCCTGAGGGAAAGCGAAGCCCTTTGGTCCCCCAAACGGTTGTTGCGAGAGCTGAAAAAGCTTTGCTATACGGGCGGCTGGTGACGGGGAGTACTGCTGCAGAAGGTATGTTTTGAGGGCGTCATACGCTATTGGGGTGTCTCCTTGTTCACAAAGCCAGTC
>NC_090731.1:53964225-53981725 GCF_036898095.1 Palaemon carinicauda
TTTGTGCTGACTGACACTTATCATAAGAAAGGAAACGTAGATATATAAATATATAGATAAAAAGATAGATAGATATATAGATAGATAGACAGATAGATAGATATTTAGATAGAGAGATATGTTAATATAGATTATGAAGTAAATAAACCATGAATATAAAATTAATGAACAATTCTCTCTCTCTCTTTCTCTCTCTCTCTCTCTCTCTCTCTCTCTCTCTCTCTCTCTCTCTCTCTCTCTCTCTCTCTCTCTCTCTCTCTCTCTAATATCTTTTATGATTTTTTTTTGCTCCTTCGAATCAAAAACCGTGCCACAGACAAGCACTCCGAGTGCCAGATCTGGCACGCGTGCCATAGGTTGCGGACCCCTGCTCTACACTTTTGTGCCGAGTTGGAATCTAGTTCACATTGATTAAGCGCTGCCGTTTTGATATTAATAGAAAGTTCATACACATAAATGTTGATAAATATGTTTTATTATTTTTTTCTATGAAAAATTTAAATATCGGAAACATGGCATTTTGACTTATATATTAAAACTTCGAAACAATAACTGTTCGCTTTAGCTTATTTTTCCAAATAATAGTTCCCAATGTTTTGCGCCCATAAAGCTCTACATATTCTCAAAATTTACTGACCCTTTTATGAGGCATCTCCAATATCACATACGAGTAATTTTGTGTTTGTCTAGTTCCTTTACACCAGTAGTTACCAACTACTTTTGGTCATTACCCCACTTTTTCCAAAATCTTGGCTAGCGCCAAGCTCGTTACCCCCACATCATTTCTATCATTTTGTACATGATTAATGTCAAACAAAAGTCTTTCGGTTGGTCGAACCTTCCTTTATTCGTATATTATTTAGGCAAGTATATCAAGAAGTACTATTACTTCTGTTGAAAATAAAAAAAAATTCATACATATAAGGTTGAAATAAATAGAGAGAATATATAATTGAAATAATGTTCATCAGGGTGAAAAAAAAGATAATTAAATGAATACATACTTTTGCTGGAAATAAATAAAATAATTTCATGTGAATAATCACACCTTCAATTGAAAATAAGGAGAAAATATATCTGTACTTAACAAAAATCTTCAGTGGTGTTAATAATTACACCGGCGGTATGAGATATTTTCAGTAATGCAAGGAGATAGTATTGTAAGGGAACTTCTGATGTCATTTTCTGAGTTCAATCTATTTCTGTCTTTGCTTCAGATGGTCAAAATACCTGAAGAGCCAGCTTCACACATGTAACTTGAACCAAATGGTAAAAGCATCTCGACTGATTCTAAACTCGTCAGAGAGAAAACTTTGTTATAGCTAATCCAAAATTAAAATAATTTCATGGGGTTAAATTCCTATTGTAGGGGGTTGCTAGATTTTATTTCAAGTATTTTTTTTCTTGGTTCATCTGGCAGATGTTCTGTGTTACATGTAAATGGATTCGGAATCCAAGCATTGATGAGTGGGTTAATTTCATAGAAATATTCTTCCAGGCTATTAAAATACGCACTCATTATTCACTCCAAACCCCTCGAGTGTATAGAATCTTTATCTTCCAGAAACTTTAACAAAGGAAATGCAGCTATTCTGCCAGTTTTCAATTTTGAGTCCCCAAAATCCATTTTGCTACAAAATTCTTGGACTTTTTCATTCAATCAGATAACATTTTCTTCTGGTCCTTGCAGTTATGTGTTCAGGGCATTTACATGCAAAAGTATGTCCACTAAATAGCACAGAATAGAAATCCATTCTGGATCTCTGTTCCCCTGCTGAATTGTGCCCCTCATCGTCCAAATACAGTTCAATCTCAGTTTTGAGCTGAAATACTCGTTCGAGAACATTTCCTTAGGATAGCCATCATACCACAGACACCGATGTTTAGATTCAATGTCCCCACAAAAAGAACTAAACAGTCTTGAGTTTAAAGCACTGGACATAATATAATCAACTATTTTCATGACAGCACACATCACCTCCTCCAAATCAGGTCGCAGAGACTTTACTGCCAGTACCTGACGATATATGATACAGTGTGTTGCAAGATCAAATGGATTTCCTTTTTTGTATACGTAAAAAACCCTAAGTTAACACATGGTATAGATGGCACACCGTCTGTTGTTACTCCAATGCAGTTTTTGTAATCTAGTTGCATATTTGGTTCATCAAAAATTGCATAAACATTTCTGAATACATCCACACCCTTTGCAGTTATTTGAAGTGGACTGCACCGTCTGCACATAATTAGATCTTCAATTTTCCTTTCTCCTTCGTACCGGATTTATGCCATTAATTGTGCATTATTCGTAACATCATTGCTTTCACCCAGTTGAATGTTGAAGATACCACGGTTTTTTACATGTGAAATTAATTGATCCTTAATATCCTCTGATATTAAGGATATCAGAATGAAAACTGTCATTACCTCCATCAAATGCAAAATTACCCCCAGTAGGGTAATTTACCCCTATTTGGGAACCACTGCTTTAGACCTTCTTATATATTCAGTTTGTCAGATGTGCTAAGCTTTGTTTCCTTTTTCTGGCTTACGTGAATTTTTAATTATTTTTGGCGTTAAATATATTTTTGAAATATATTCATAGTTCTGTCTCGAATATATATTTTTTTCAAGCATACATATAAAACCTCTCTTTTTTTATATACTTGGAAATTTTTGGCCATATCTATAGTTAGGTTTTGTAAAACGAATCATAAGTAATTCAAACCTTTTCTCGAATATGAATGATTGCATTTTATATATATATATATATTTTTATGGAAGTTAAAGATTTAAAGGTTGCTCATGAATGTCAAAGTCACAGGCAGGATAATGTCCTAGAAATTTCCTTTATATACATATGCTCAGCGCCCAAGACCCTTTTCTATCAAGTTTGGACCAGGGAGGATCAGGCAATGTCTTCTAATGACTCAGTAGGTAGTCCTGTAGGCACATCAAACACCCAATTCCGAGATCTAAAAGATTGCCAGGCAGAGACATTTCCAATAAGCTATTCCACGTTCCTTTTGCTAGATATTTTCTTTCCACTTAATATCACATGTATCATTTTGGTCTTTTTTATTTCTTCCATATTTTATTTTTTGCCGGACTTTTTACCATTGAAATTGCAATTACAATATTAGGTTTGATTCCTCTCTGTATACCACCTATGCCATCACCTCTATACCTTTTTATTCTAATATCTAGGGAGGTATGAGGTGCTGCCATCAAGTGTTATATAAAGGTTTAATTAATAACTAAGGAATTCTCTATTGTGCTGTATAGATTATTTCTGTTCTATTTTTTTCTTTTTAGTTAGGCAGTTTAACCAGCATTAAGATATTCTAATCTGAATTACTTGTTATATTAATATCTGAATATTTTACTGGAATAGATATAAAATAAAATTTCTGATTGAATCATTTTCTAAGGCAAGCAGATTAACTGTTTTGGATTATTTCATTCTGTGATTTAAATTTTCAATTACCTTTCGAGTGTTGTATTATAAGATCATTCATAGAAGTTGCATGAAGAATTCATGGTTTACCTTTATAATTGGACACTATAAAATACTCGCTATTCTAGTCTGAGAGCCACATTGTAATTTTGACTAGGGAAGGATTATAGAGCAACTGATATATTACTTCCCTAATTTGAATTTTATAAGGTTATAGATCTTTCATTAAATATAAAAACAAACGCAAAATGATACATCCTATCAGTAAGATACCATTAATATAAATGAAATACCCTACGTAGATTTATATTGACAAATCATGCATAAGGGAAAGATAATGTTGGCAACGTAGTTGCCTTAAGAAATTGCCACGATGTCAGAATGCTGGATAATTCAAAATCAATCAATAAAAAATTGTCAATGACGTATTATCACGAGGGTACAAAGCTCTACTTTCTGTTTATATGGCTAATCTGATAATGCACTTCAATATTCAAATGACATTCCACAAGTCTATGATCTTTTAATATACATAGTTCTCGGATTTTTTTTTTTTTACATAGCATGATATGATAGAAACTGAACGAGATACCAAGTAAGTTTCTCAAACCTTTCCAGCAGAAACATTATTACAACAATTTGAAGGTGGACATACATACACACATTTGGCTTATGAGAATGAATATGCTGATACGTCTGTTTTCAACCAACCCCAAGAGCTTACAAACGATATTGATTTAGCGGATGCATTAAATAGGCACTTTTTAATTATCTTTGCTTAAAGTCATTAATGAGAAAGCGGTTTCCAAAGCATAACAACTCATCTGCCTAACTGCTTGGTGTAAATGTTATACAACTGCCTGAAAGGTCAGTGTATATCGAAAATGAAAATAGCTTTGCATTTAAATTAATCTCATATATAATGATTTATCATGAAAGTATTTCTATTTGGAATATCTTAATAGAAGATTCAGTTTCTTCAATATGTAAGACATTTTAATTAAATGGCTTCACATTTTATTTAAAGAACTCCTTTCCTATACATATAAGGCACTATCATGGGAACAATATTTTCAGATGTATATAAAAAAGAGTGTACATAAAAACTTTATTTTCATTTATCATGAGAGAGAGAGAGAGAGAGAGAGAGAGAGAGAGAGAGAGAGAGAGAGAGAGAGAGAGAGAGAGAGAGAGAGAGAGAGAGGCGGGGGGGGGAAGCTACAAAGGTCAATCTTGCTTTTCATTAGCACGAATTTGTAATTACACAGTCCTGACTTTTATTTTTAATAATAACCTGACGGAATTTTCATCTATGGAGGTTCAAAATACTGTCTGAGTTTCAGTATAAGGAATTGGAATGGACAATGCCCCAAAATTCCGAATCACAAGCAGGTAATCTTTCCTTACCTTTTCAAAATTCTTAACTGTCACCATGGTATTTCCTTCCAAAACCTATTCTTTATACTTTTATCGATTTAGCTCCAACATATGCTCCTGAAAATTTGAGTAAATTAAACTTGGTGATGAAATTCTTATTTATCTACCATTCACTGGAAAACCTTAGTATAAGACCTACATAAGCCGGTATGAGCAAAAAATCCATGGAAAATATATGAATTATATTTCTCTCCCTACTAAAGGAAAGATGTTGTAAACAAACAAGCAAATTCAATAAAGATGAAGTCAAGTGCCATTATTTCGATGACTGAGAATACTTTATATGTCATATCTGCCTTAACTAAAAGTACACCTTTGACCCGCTGCTTCAATGTAAACAGAATATTTCTATAATCATACAAATGATCTGTCACATGCTCCAGCATTACAATGTACCTCTCCCGTTGTGTTATCATTAACAATATTACTAAAAGCTAAGGTTCAATACTACTTGGTAAAGCAATTTTCTCATGACAATCTCATCTGTGATTATTTCACCAAGAATTCACAAACTTGGTTTGTTATGATTTCAGTTTGCTGTATATTGACCTTCCATAATATTTTAGGATCATTAAGGTGTCCTATAAATCCTTTAGTGAGAAAATAACTTGTACGGGATCTATTTAACGCAATTATTATATGTGTAACGAATGTAGCCAGTGTAATGTTCATAACGTCATATGGTTACATCTAATACGAGCACTCTTCAGGTCTGCAGTCAACCATTTGGAGCGTGGTGGTGTTTGCACATGTGTGGGAAACAAAGGTGAAGTAAGTCGGTGTCTTTTTAGCACCTCCAGCACCATCATCTGCCGTGATCTATCTCTGCCCTCTGTAAAGACGAGACCTTTATTTATGATTGAAATAAAATAGATAACATAGCTTTAGTTATGACATTGCCTACAGCCTTCTACCCACTAGGAAAATATAGATTAATTTGGTTACAACGTATCCTATAGGATTTTGCAATCAGGAAACAATATTAACTAAATGGCTGTGTTTCCTAGTGATTTAATTGAAATTTGTGTGTAGTTAGAGTGAATAGGGGAAATTCTTTCATGCACGGGTCTTGTGGCGAGACAATAGGAAATCATGCTATTCCCGTAAGGGTCTATGCCATCCAAACTACGGGAAACACAATGGCTTCATTGTGACCAACATAGTTACAAAGTGCAATTTAACACCGAATGTTCGATAGTTATGGTGGGATTATTAGTAACTTATTGTTATGTTATTATATGTAGATTAAATCTATCTATATTATGTTATATGACGTGCGGGAGAGATTTATTTCAGAACAGTAAATGTTAAAATGCTAAGATAAAACAAAACATTGTAATGAATTGTAAATGAAATGTTTCGTTCTATTCTAGAACAAAAGCTTCTGGAAATATCTCATAATTAATCGACGTCTTCAGCCTTACCTATTGGTGATATAGAATCCCCGAACGTTCTCGGGTCTTATAGAAAACGTCTGTCGTGTATATGAAAGAAAACAACCGATGCCTTAAAAACTTACTTCGTCACTCTCTGAGTAAACAACTGCTCTTGTGTAAACATAATTTGTGACAGCTGTTGTGACGTTGATTATTTTCTTCCATTTTCAAAACGCTGCTGATATTTTCAAAGAAATCTTGGAAAATGGAATATGATCAGAAGTTGTCTTCCTGATTATCATCATTTACATTTGAACTGCGTTCTGGGAAATTGTTGCTGACCCATGCAATTCGTCGCATCTGTTGCCGTCTGAGTCTCAAATCCTGAAGACTTAATTCCACAGATCTGTTTTAAAAAGTTGAAGTTGCAGGTTTTAGGTCTCCCCTGAGACGACCTTCATCATCTCCTCGGGCGACCATGAGCCAGCTGGGACTATTGCTAGCCCCCTCTAACCTCCCACCCAGGCGCCACCCTTGGGAGTAACCCCTGTAGAAGGTCTCACACTATTCGCGCCTTAGCGGGGACGCAAACTCGGGACCTCTGAAACAGAAGCCCGCGACGCTACCAAATTAGCTATCCGAGTTTATTAAAATTATTTTTATAAAATAAACAGTGAGTATATCACGAGTCTTTTAAAATATTGTAAATATTTTCAATAATTTTGAATAATATTTTTTTTCACTGTAACTGTTTTCCTTTAATATGCTAAATCAATTAATAAAGGAAAAAATCATTACGGTACATTTTACATAATGTACGTTTTGGCATGGGTGACTGTGTCATGTTAGTTGAAGAAAGTGATATGTAATGCTCTTTAGAGCATTTCTTATTATGAAAGTGTCTTTTAATAAAAAAGAAAACATTATATGTACTTTGTATCTTGGTTTCATTATAGGACATATGGTGTATAATTACAGTTAGATTACCAATAGTTATTGTTCAAATATATCGAAATTTCTGTTGTGTTAGTAGAGCATAGTATTGTATAATGCTTATTTTTCGGTGCATTTTCACATAGAAATTCTGTTTCGGAATTTTTTTTATGTTAGGCTGCAGTACTGATAAATATTTTATTGTGGATTTTAGATAATCATATCTCTAAGTGTCCACCAAAGCGTTAAAAGCTAGGTAAACATTTAAGAAATTTCAGTTCAAAGTAGAGATTCAATTCATATACAAATCTTCACCACGAAAGATGAAATATTATAAATCTCAGAAATTGCCTATTTCAAACTGACTTATAAATGGGGTAGTTTTCATATTTTTATCCGAATTATAAGTGAAATTTTCGAATAGTTATGTTTATTGAGTGAAGCCCTTGATTTAAATGACCTGAACCGGGTCTTGAATAATTTAATAAGCCCTCATTAGTAAAGCCCAGTACACGAGATACTAAACATTCAAAGTATGCCAAATCTAGAATCTGTGTACGTAGAAGTTAAATTAAATATCATTTGTTGCAAATGGAGTTATTCAATCTGGTATCATTCAATTTTCTCTAAAAGGTTTATTAGATGAGTTGGTGTCATCATAATATTCTATTATTTTACATAAGGTTTATTTATGATTTATATTATTCACAAATGCCTTCTGCTATTTTCATCATTCTTTATTTCATTCTCTCTGATTTCCTTATTCATCTGATATACTTATTTCTTTTTCTTCTTTACGATTCAATAATATTTACCAGTTATGATTGAAAGATTATCGGTGAGAGCTTTATGAAATAGGTTTCACCCCTATCAATAATTTTCTTTTTCTTTTCTTTCCTCTGCCTTAAGAAAACATTTCCGGGATATGAATATTTTCTATATATTATAGAAAATGGAAAAGATCCCGAAAATACATAAAAGAAAAAATATCTTACAATCGACATCTTAAAAGAGTATAAGCCATCATCTGTTTCAAAGTTTACTCATCTCTTGCATACTTCTGATATTGGGTACGAGGATTGATATTTTTTTCTAAAATTTCGCTTTCATATTTTGTAAAGAATATATATATATATATATATATATATATATATATATATATATATATATATATATATATATATATATATATATATATATATCTATATATCTATCTATCTATCTATCTATATATATATATATATATATATATATATATATATATATATATATATATGCTGATACTTGACTCAGCTCATTTAGTTGTATTGTGTTTATCTTATGTTTCAGAGAAACAAAAGAAGAGAAGAGGAAAGGAGATAATATTTACATATTTTTTGGAGAGGCAGACTAATATAGTAAACACACATAGACAGAGAGAGAGAGAGAGAGAGAGAGAGAGAGAGAGAGAGAGAGAGAGAGAGAGAGGTATTTTCATTTATGTTATGGATTTTAAGAGTAATAAACATATTAGATCACGATTCAATAATCCCATTCTCATCTCCATATTGCAACATAAGCTTAACCCCTCCATATAAAATATATTGTTAATATTATTACAAAACTACAATCTTTTTGTATTAATTTTATCCTAACCTTTGTAGGTCTATTTATGATAAGTTCAATTTTGCTTTTATAATTTTTTTTCCAATTACCCATCTTTTTTCATTCAACATCAAACTATATATATATATATATATATATATATATATATATATATATATATATATATATATATATATATATATATATATATATATATATATATATATATATGTAAATATATATATATATATATATATATATATATATATATATATATATATATGTATATATATATATATATATATATATATATATATATATATATATATATATATATATATATATATATATATATATATATATATATATATATATATATATATATATATATATATATATATATATATATATATATATATATATATATATATATATATATATATATATATACCTGTGTGTATAGTCTATGTCTTTACGATTATGAGTGTGTTTTTGCTACTTATAATGATGTTATTGTATTGCATGTCTCCTTGATCACATCCTCTTCCTAACTCAGTAGTTTTACTCGCTCCCCCTACGAATGGAATCCCTCAGAATTCACGAGGAATTACACGGAAGGATTGCTCTACCCTCTATCCCTCTTTCCTACTCTTTTACAACAATTCTTAATGAAATAGGGATCAGTGGAAATGACAACCTTTGAAATTACTTGTTCAGGTTATGCAAGACTCATTTGGAGGTAATTAAAATTTTTGAGTGATTTGAGGGGATGGAAGGGGCAATGTAAAGAGGCCTCAGTAGCAACCTTTTCGATTCTCAATAATTTAAACTCCCCTGACTTCTGGATGTTAAAGTCAACTAATACACAGTTTCATTTATCTAATTTCTAGAGAACTTATATAATGTAGGTGAGGAACATGCAACTGATCTCTTACTTATGATTTTTATAGTTAGACATAATTTAGCTAAATAAAAAATGATAAATTATATAAATGATACAACAAACATCTAGTCACCTATGGAAGGTAAAATCCTTTCGAAATGTATGACTGTAATTTGACTTTTGAAAAGTTAGTTCTGGCACCATACCACTCTAAGAAAATTCTTGCTCAAGTTTATTATTGAAATAGAATATCCAGTCATTTATGGAAGATAAGATCCTTGAAAAATATGACTTTGAATTTCATTAATCTTACACTTTTTTTTCTTCTAAAAACTAGTATGTGATTTTTTATAAAATTATATTTTTAGATATTCTACATTTCTTCTTCAACCAATGTCCCTCAAATATAATCAACTCAGAGTCTCATCATGGGTCCTGAGTCTCATAGATTAGACTTCTCGAGAATGTTTTATTAGAATATATCAAGGTTTGACATTTAATCTTTATTTAATTTACATGGAAGCTTGTCGCCTTAAGAGTTACCAAACTACTGATTCTAAGATTCCTGGAAATGTCTTGGAGGATTTGCTTTCGTTTGAAGATTAAGTAAAAAGCTTATTTAACATAAAACAATAACATTACCTTCTTGTCAAGAGATGTTAAAGTGTATTAAGGGAATGTACGGAAATAGGGTATGTTGCTGTTGTAGACTAAACCAACATAAAGTAGGTTAGCATGAATCCCTGTCAATGTAGCTCTCAGTAAATCTCTCAGATTTATCAGCGTGAATGTGATTGAAAGGAAAATTTATTTAATGGTAGGAGCAGATATCATAGATATAGATATCATAAGATGTGGATCAAGTAGGAGTTGGCCAGAAAGGAAATGGAAAAAAAGTGAACATACTCTACGGGAATGTTTCTTTGGATTTCACTTACTTAGATTAAGTAATGGATATACTTGAAATGTTTAGCTGTTGCTGTGGGTAGCTGAAAAAGGTAAATATAATTTTCTTAGGTATTTAAAAAATTTGTACAATCAAAACCATGGCTTTGAAACACTTAAAACATGGTCAAGTCAGAGTGAAGCAGAAATATTTTACTATAGTTAAGGAGATTAAAGCAAAGGAGTTATGACAGGAGATATTTTTTTTCTTTATTTTTAAGGAAATACAGTAAAGGTGTCAATTAATGGACAGCTTAAGCGGTAGTTAGAGGAAATTTGGATATTTTCGGCCCGAGAAGCGGGGAGGAGGTAAAAAAGGAATGGAAAAAATCGGTACTTAGAGAAGCAGAGTAACAAATAGCATTGTTGGATTTAATCATACTTTTTAAATTGAAACTGTCATTTTTGTTGGGGGAGGGGTGGGTTTGCTAGTGATCAATTTGTCGAAGGGAAGTGGAAGTAGGAGCAATTTGGTGTATGGTAATGTAGGTAGGGGTAAGATCGGTCTGATTGGAAGAAGTATTAGTAAGTGTACGAGTCTCAATACGGGACTGAAAGCACGAGAGAAGGAGATGGTAAAAGTGCTCACCAACAGTGATATACAATTCTTTCAACGGTTGATGGGTGACTTACAGTGGTTTCACAGGTCGAGCATGCGCTATTCATGCTCGTATCTTTTCTTTTATGGGTGCAATATGTTCTTGCCGTACACTGTATCGCTTTAACCAGGAATGATCATGTTGAATACAGTTTGACACTTAGGTGTATTGGATTATCCACGCTTATATTCATCAGAACACAATTTAATTTCGTGTTTGTAACTACAGTTTGCACACACAGATGGCCTTTGGTAACCGTTATGGTATTGGTCATATCTCTGGCTATGCTTGCCTCGTAGAGGATCAGGTGTCTAATGTAAGTGGAGAAATATCCCATACTCCTATCCATAATTGGCTGGGCACAGATCCTCTGAAGGTGGCTGTAATCTAGTCGGACTGGTTTTTATGTCTTGTTCACATCTTGTGGCATCAAAGATGTAGAGCAGAATTCTCAGATGGTTCAGAGAAAATGAAGTCCAGTAATAACAGGTGATGGCTTTGGTGAGCTTTTCTATAGCGTTAAAAAGCATTACTTCATTGTTTAACTTTAATATGTAGACAGCTGCTCGATCTTTCTGTGTAACCAGCTTGTATTCCAATGTTGTGTCCAGGGTTCTAAGTCGATACGGTGACAACATGCACATAAGATTAACATTATTGGCAGGTACAGGATGAGGAATTAGGTGACCTGTCCTAGAGCTGCTTACAGATCTCTCTGTTGGAGGAGACGAGAATCGCCGATATTGCCCATTGATGAATGTATTTCTTTTTCTTTGTTAGAGTCGTGATAACTAATAAGGAGGCTTCTCTATGCTCTTAATTAGGAGGAAAGAAAGATGAAAATTTTCACGTGAATAATCAAACTTGCAAACAAGTTGGATCGAGAGGACTTCGAAATAGCTAAATTGGAGATAGGGTATTTGTAACCCTTTTGGTCTTCATTGTAAGTGTAGAACGGAATGGATGCTAGTATTGATATAGGTAGTAGGTTGGCCAGGGCACCAGCCACCCCTCAGGATACTACTGATAGAGAGTTATTGGATGCATTGATTGGCCAGCCAGTGCTACATGGATCTCTCTCTCTCTCTCTCTCTCTCTCTCTCTCTCTCTCTCTCTCTCTCTCTCTCTCTCTCTCTCTCGTTGTGGCTCCATTTGCTTTACCAACACATTCACTGAATAGTCTGGGCTATTCCTTACAAATTCTCCTCTGTCCTCGTACATCTAACATCAATGAGATTGCCAAACAATTCCTCTTCGCTCTAGGGGTTAAGTACTGCACTGTTATTGTTCGGTGCATCTTTAATTATGGTAAGCAGCTCTTCTTGGAAAAGGACACTCCAAAATCGAATCATTGTTCTCTATTTTTTGGTAGGTCCATAGCCTCTGTACCATGGTCTTTCACTGTCTTGAGGTAGAGTTTTTTTGCTTGAGGGTACACTCGGGCACACTATTATATCTTATTTCTATTCCGCTTGTTTTTTAAAGTTTTAGTTTATATATGAAAGATCTATTTAAATATGGTTACTGCTCTTAAGATATTCTATCTTTATTGTTTATTAATTCTTTTATAGTTTATATTCTTATTGCATTTCCCCACTTGGCTATTTTTTTTTGTTGGAGCCCTTGGGCTTATAGGGTCTTGCGTTTACAATTAGGGTTGTAGCTTAGCTTGTACTAATAATAATAAATATAAAGATAACAATAACAATAACAATAAAAATGATAATAATAATAAAAATAATAATAATAATAATAATAATAATAATAATAATAATAATAATAATAATAATAATAGTAAAGAGAGAAGACAGCGTATTTACTTTTACTAAATCACTTTTGGTCTTATGCTGAAAATAAGAGATGTCTAAAAATGTATTATTGTCTCTATTATTCCTTATTTATCCTTATATTTTCTACTCATGTTGAGTAGACTATACCCGCCACCACAAATCCAGGTGAAATAAACCCAACCGGCTAATGACGTCATAGGTAATCACGTTGTCTCCCTTGCAAATTTCAAACTATTCTAACTTATAATCACTCTAATGGGATTTGTTATGACCACTGTAGAAGAATAGACGTAGTAGATGTGATGACAAGTCTTAAAGTAAATTTAAATGTCCAAAGACGATCGTTATAACAAGACTATATAGATACATATTGCGTTTATTACTATTATTATTATTATTATTATTATTATTATTATTATTATTATTATCATTGTTATTATTATTATTATTATTATTATTATTATTAGTGTTATTATTATTATTATTATTATTATTATTATTATTATTATTATTATTATTATTATTATTATTATTATTATTATTATTATTATTATTATTATCATTGTTGTTGTTGTTGTGTTATTATAAGTGAGTATTGCTACGGGAACGTAGTAGTATTCAGTAATCTATTGCTATAGGATATTTGGATTATGTCCTACATGTCTATCAGTAAGTAAGTTATACAGAGAACAACTGGATTTTATAGTAAGAAAAGAACCGTGAGATACATGCTCCTCAGACACTTTTATTTGTTTTGCATGACTTATAACTCTGGCCGTGCTTATTGGGATGGAGTACAAGGGAGCTAAGTTATATATAAACTAGACTAGTTTATATAAAGTAAGATCGTAGTACATGGTTGTAATTTATTTAATGTATGATCATATTTTATATGTGCACACATGATTGTTACTGATGACAAACAAGAAACATGGAGTTTTTCTAGTTGAAACAGAAGTTTTATTAATCCGGATAATTGTACCGGTGTAGAAGCTGTTCCATGGTTGCAAATGAACAGAAATATCTGGGGATCATAACTTGCAGGGAGTGGGTTGGAGATGCCTCGAAGAGTATGAATCCGCATTGACTAAACGACGGTGAGCTACATCAACCAGGATGTGGAAATGGGAGAGGAAATCTGCACCAGGGATTGGTAAACGTGACGTCAGCAACGAGAAATGTTCAAATATCTTTGGCGCTTCCAAACGATGATAAGAGGGTTTCATAACCACGGGTGGGTATCATAGATCCGTTGGCAGCTACTAGGCGGATGTCGGCAGACTTGGACAGACTACATCATGTCCTGGAGAGTGGCCTTGGTAGAAGAGAACTTCAAGCATCCGTGTTTACCAAAAATTGCATGCCAGTACCTGCATTGTGTAAAAATAAAAGATTAGTGATAGGGGAGGCCACTGTCGCAAGTGATGGCCTACTTACACGTTTTTTGGCCTCTGACAACCATTAGCACATTTCTTCGCAGCAGCCTGAATTTGGACCGGTAGTAGCATAATTGCGGCTGATGAGCGTCAGGAAGTGGCTGGCGAGATTGTTGGCTGTGACGTAAGCAAGGGGAGGGGTATATGTGGGTAGTGAGTGGTTTTGACGCCAGTCCATCACATCACGGGGTGGCGTCTGGGTTCTACCTCCTTCACGTCAGATTCGGTCGATGTTGAATAGCTGTCCATTTCACCAGGAGTAGAGGCGATGATGTAGGTCTGAAAGGTTGTGCAGTGGCTGTCCATAAAGGCGTCGACTTTGGTTATCAGGTCCTTCACGGGCAAAATATCGACATCGTGGATAGCAGCACGTACAGGTTCGAGTAGGCGCCGTACCCAAAGGGCACAAAGTATATTCACTTCACGAGAAGGTTGCAGGTGAGCAATACTGGTCATTTCCTTGAGGGTGAGCAAAGCATTTTGATACCCCAATGGTTGTTGAGAGAGCTGAAAAAGTTTCGCTATGCGGACGGCCAGTGATGGCGAATACTACGTCAGGAGCTATGATTTGAGGGCGTCGTACGTAATTGGCGTATCTCCTTGCTCGCACAGCCAATCGGATATTTCCGGGAAGGTGTCCGTGGGGATGACCACAAGAATGTAATCCACCTTGGTGCTCGACTGAGACACGCCCTTGGTGCGAAACTGGACTTCAGCACCCTGGAACCAGGTGAACTCCTCTCTGCTAGCGAAGAACAGTGGTTTCAGTGTTATGGCATTGATAGTAGAGTCAGTGTCAGAAGGTGGCATCATCAAACAATAAGAAACAGTAGTGTGGGGAAAAGGGGGAAGGGAGCTGATCATTCCGCTGGTCACCAGTGTGCGAGCAAACAGTTAGGTGATAACTGAGAAACAGTGTAATTGCAGCTAACTTTATTTCATCAGACAGCGAGATTATATAACAACAGTTTCAGGGAAAAGAGGTCACAAATATTCAGATTGATACAAGCACTTACAGGAAATAACAGGTTATCAGAGCGAGGGGAGAGCGATTATAACAATATTCAAAAACAGAAATAACGTTGGTGTACGAGCATGTGTGATGCGCGTGCTGTACATCGATAACACACTTATTATTCCTAACATAAATCCCTCCTTGATTATATCATAACTACTGTTATTACTGTGAAAGATTAGTGGTAATAATCATTGGCATATTTCTCTGTTTTGTGGGCATTTTTATTATTATTATTATTATTATTATTATTATTATTATTATTATTATTATTATTATTGTAAGTCATAATATACAGAGACTGGTGGTTTATAGTGTGGTGTTCCGGGTTGCATCCAGCTTCCTTAGGAGTCCATCACTTTCCTCATTATATGTAGTGTTTCACGTAGCAGGGAATTTTACACCAGTCCTTGGGTTATATCGGCTCCTACCTTCTCGAGATTCCTTTTCAATGACTTAGGTATGGTCCCTAGTGCTCCTATGATTACTGGCACCACTTCTACCTGCATATTCCACATCCTTCCTATTTCAATTAGGAGGTCCTGGACTTTTCTTCTTTTTTTCTATCCCTTTATCCTCCACTCTTGAATCACACGGTACTGCGACATCTATGAGTGATTCTTTTCGTTCTCTTGTCAACCAGAGGGATGTTTGGTCGATGTTTTTGTATTACCATGTCCGTTCTTACACTGCAGTTCCAGGGTAGTTTAGCCTAATAATTTTTTACAACAGCTTGAAGTTGATCTTCGTACAACCGGTTGCTGCATTGTATATCATATTTTCTACAGATACTGGAATAGAGAGCTTTAGCCACTTTATCATGTTGTTTTTTATATTGATTCTGAGCAAGTGTTGAAAATGGCTGTGGAATATAATTGTTTCCTCTTTTGCCATACATTTTCTGGACTTTAACTAGATGTTATTTTCATCTATAGCTCGTTGAATATATCTAGTTCTCAATGCCAGATCTTGTGCTGCCATTAACATCCCTTCGGGTTCCTTCTTAAGTTTTCTTGTCTGAAACCATTGCCATATTTCCTTATCTGCTAATTCTTCAGTTTGATTTAGGAATGGTCCGATCGTTGCCTTTCTTTTCCAAGCTTCTTGTCTCGTTTCCTATTTTCTCTTTATATACTTCTAGGTCTTCATTCTCCTTTATTATGTTTTCTTCCCAAGCACTCTATAACCATTCATCTTCACTGGTCTCAAGGTACTGTCCTAGTTCTCTACTTTCAATAATGACACACTCTTCTATACTAATGATTCCTTTTCCTTCTTCACTTTATGGTATATACAGCCTGTCAATATTCGCTCTTGGGTGCCATGCTTGATGCTGGTTCATTAGCGTTCTAGTTTTTCTATCAATGTTGAATAGTTCTGACTTCTTCCACTCCACTTTTTCTGCAATGTAACTGAAAACTGGCCCTGCTCAGGTGTTTATACCCTTTACCATATTTCCAAAGGTGAACTTTAACTTCATTATAGCTTTGTTTCTTTGAGTTTTTTCTTCTAATCTTTTTCCTTCATCTCTGGATGTTTTATTGCCTCTCTTTCTACTACCCCCGAAGTATTTGTAGCCTGCTTCGTCTATGTCTTCAATGACACTTCCATCTGGCAGCTTTATCCCTTCCATCGTTGTCAGTTTTCCTTTCATTATAATAACTAGGGCACACTTTTCTATTTCAAACTTCGTCTTGATGTCTTCTGATATTATCTTTACTATATGGGTTATTATTATTATTATTATTATTATTATTATTATTATTATTATTATTATTATTATTATTATTATTATTATTATTATTATTATTAAAAAGAAATCCACATGAATCTGCAAAGCCATAAATATCATAACCTGAATATTCATGATCTATGACACTTATATATATATATATATATATATATATATATATATATATATATATATATATATATGCATATATATATATATATATATATATATATATATATATATATATATATATGCATATATGTATATATAAATTTATTCATTTATTTATATATATTTTTATTCATATATATAT
>NC_090731.1:53986725-53992661 GCF_036898095.1 Palaemon carinicauda
AATGTTTCCCACGTGGAATTATTGGTTGCTGCAATGGGTAAGAAATCTCCTCCATAAGAAAATTCTTTTGATAGTGAAGCATTCACAGACTTCAAGTAGACTCCGTGAGAGGTTTAGTGTGGTTCATAAAGAACTTGTTTCATTCAATATCATAAACTGCTATATACACTAAATCATTGATAAAGGCGAAATCTTACAATTGGGGGAGGGAGGTCTATTAATATCATTCCGAGATATGGTAATATAGAGGTGTTCAAAATCTAAAATGTTGGTAGAGTTTACACCAGTAACGCTGGCTACTAAGTTTTTAGATCTTGAATCAATTTGGGACTGAGCTGAAGGTTTGATGGTTATAAAGGATCTCGAGTAGAATCGTTGTCAATAATGTTTAGAGCCACGATACTGGGGCTTTGACAGATAATATAGTGTGTGGTGTTATGTAATTCTATCCAGCAAATGTGGTTACAAATAAGTGCACGTTATTAAAGCAGAGGCACTCCTGCAAAAGCGTCCTTGTTAACTTGTTGGAGGAGGTCCCTGATAAAAGATTAGTAAAATAGCAAATATTTCTTGCTTAAATGGTAGGTAAACTAATTGATGCTGTGGCAACTCTCTTTATAATATATATGTGTGTTTGTATTGCAAATGTATATACATATTCATATAAATACACACACACACACACACACACACACATATATATATATATATATATATATATATGCATATATATACATATATATATATACACACAGTATATATATGTATATATAGTAAATACAATACATATATATGCATATATATATATATATATATATATATATATATATATATATATATATATATATATATATATATATATATATATATTTCTCTCTCTCTGTATATATATATATATATATATATATATATATATATATATATATATATATATATATATATGTATATATATATATATATATATATATATATATATATATATATATATATATATATAGATAGATAGATAGATAGATAGATAGATGTGTGTGTGCACGTGCGCGCGTGTGTTCACTTGCAAATGTTTTAACTCATTCGTAATTAAAGCACAGATATTGAATATGAAACAAATAATAAATGAAACTAGATTGTGAATGATTTAACCAGTATATTAAGGAGGTTGCTGCACAGGGCTGGAAATAGAGAGGAATGGCAAGCCATGATTACAGATGTCCTTGGGGATAGGGCACCTGGATGATAATGATGTTGATGTTGATGATGATGATGAGGATGATGATGATGATGATGATGATATAAAGAATGCATGAGTGAAACACGTGGATATATAGTACAGATTTGGTATATGATATTCCATGAAGGAGCAACAGAATTTTATCAGAAGGATGAAGGTAAGGAATACTAAATAAATATTGCAAACTCTGCTAAAATGTCCATCTATTTTCCCTTTAAAGCCACTTCCAGCCACTTCTCTTTCCTTCTGAAATACAATTCTTCGAGGTTGAATATTGAATGACGAGCAAAGAATGATTTCCCTTTAGTTCAATTTCGAGTGTACAGTAGTGGATGAGATATAAGCGCTGAACGTTTGCTGGATTTTTAATCGAAGTATATGATACGCGAATCAATGCAAATATCCCCTCCTCTGATGGAAATCTCTTGCACTATCCTGTGCTCAGTATTAAAAAGGCTAGATTTTATTGCGTTTGGAACACTCCAAATCATTCATTATTTGCTGCAATTTTTATTTTCATATAATTCTATTTTATGAAATAGTAAGCGAAGAAAAATCCTACATTGAAGCTTCATATAACCTTTGCATAATCATTAA
This sequence comes from Palaemon carinicauda, assembly GCF_036898095.1. Lineage (NCBI taxonomy): Eukaryota > Metazoa > Arthropoda > Malacostraca > Decapoda > Palaemonidae > Palaemon > Palaemon carinicauda. Next base: position 53,988,554 of record NC_090731.1, read on the forward strand.
TGATTGTTAACACTTCTTCCATAATCTTTGAATTTTAAGATACGCCTTATGAATTACTTGTAATGAAAAACAGAAAACTTAACAACGAAAAGAATCATCTCATTTCGACATAAGTGGGTTCACACATGACAGCTTATCTTTTTATAAGGGCATTTATAAACTCTTTTTTTTTCAAAGCTTATAAGAATCTACGTAGTAAAATTCTAACAAAGGAAAATGTAAATCTTGTAACGTATGGCATATATTTTTCGATAATTTCGGTTCCTTCTTTCGTTTGTGACCAAATGCCGATCCCAAACTATCACAACATAGACATCTTCTGATATTTCTGTTCAACTGAATTAAAATGCTTAGAGATATTTTGACATGCATTGTTCCGCTTATGTCTTTCAATTTAACACATACAAAATACCACATACATTATTTTGTTGTTTTCTTGAAGAAACTTATTTTCTGGACTTTTATTGATTTACACCGCCGTTGATGGACGTGTATATATGTACGTTTTTAGAAATTGATATTTATATATATATATATATATATATATATATATATATATATATATATATCTTTATATATATATAATTATATATATATACATATATTTATATATATATATATATATGTATATATATATATATATATATATATATATATATATATATATATATATTTATATATATATATACTGTATATATATATATATATATATATATATATATATATATATATATATATATATATATATATATATATATATATATATATATATATATACATATACAGTATATACATATATATATGTATTACGCTGCGAGTCTTTAGGGCGAAGTCACTTTCGACGAAGTATTTTTCAGCGAAGCCAATTAAGCGAAGTTCATTTAAAACGATGCAATTAAGAGAGAATGTTAGATTCGGCGACTTACTACTAAGTAACTTCACTAACAGGTATTATGAAGAGAGTTTGAACCAAATATTAGTATCAAGAGTTTGAGAAAGGTTAATAAAAAATTATAAATATTAACCAATGTCTTAAATAAAATAAATATAAATTCAACTTTATAATACTGTTCAAGTGCAAAAGTATACATAACCAAGGTATATCAATAGTTTTCCAATGACTATTATAAGAAATAGGATCATTAACCACATAAAGAATTGTACTAGAAATGATGAAACGATTACTGTTTCCAACTGCACTGTCATAAAAAAAAAAAAAAAAAAAATCTTCGCCAAAGTGAGGTGATATGATTTTGGTATAACAATGTCCACTGCCGTCCGAGGGGGAGGGGGTGACCTCTTTTGTTCCTGTGCTAATATTGCTCAATGCAACTATATCTGAAACCCCAAACCACTGCATCCTGAAGTCTGCATCCTGGTGGGGCGTGTGTCTTTTTCGCAGCGATCAGAAATATATCTTTCATCTTTTTTACGTCAACTTTCACTGAATCACGATTATGCGAATGCTCAGCTATTCCGTACAATTATAGTCATTTCTGTAATCGAAAGTTGTCTTTAACAGTTCTTTCCAATTATATGCATCCCATTGCCATATAATAGTGCTGAGAGTTTGCTTTGCCCTTTCTTTATGTAAATGGAATATAGATTACTTTGTCTCGTCCACGCTTTAATAAAATGATTTCCCTGATGGGTAAATGTAAAAGTACTTACTATCAAATAAAAACCGACGAATCACATGTCCTTACTTTAGGAAAAACTCTAGTCTACTGATTTCAAAATGCTATCAAATGCTATCTTATCACTTTTCGAGTCATTTATACTGTCATCGCTTAAACTGCTCATCGCTCAAACAGATCGGCTGAAAACAACCATCGCTTAAAGGGTATCGCTCAACACTACTTCGCTCAAACGAACTTCATCGAACCGGTATAGAACTATATTTATATAAATATAATGTGTGTGTATCAGTTTATGTATGTGTGTAAGTTTGTATGTGTAGAGATGTAGGCAAGTATGTAGGAAACATAATTTTAATAAATACCAGTTCTTATATAACATTATATTATATAACATTTAATTAGTTATGACTAACGTCTCAAGACAAAGACTATCGGCCTCATCAGGTAGAATTATTAAGATACAAAAATATAAAGAACAAATATGACAAGGAAAAACTTATTATGTGCAAGAATAATAGAAAATATAATTGTTAAATATATAATTACTTACACATTAAAAAAAAAGTTCTTTACACACAAAGCCTCTCAGTTCTTTCGATGCATGCTTAAAAGGATGAGGTTTTGCATATAAATATGTATGTATTTTAATAATCATCCATGTAACTGCATTACAGAGAGTATTTAACAAGTTTTCCTGTTTACAATTTACTTTTCCTGGAAAATATGTGATACATGGTTCTCTCTCTCTCTCTCTCTCTCTCTCTCTCTCTCTCTCTCTCTCTCTCTCTCTCTCTCTCTCTCTCTCTCTCTCCATTTTGACAGTTAAGTGAAGCATTTATGATTCTCGTAGCTTCAAAATTGTGAAATCTTTGCTTTTAGCATTGGAGCCGTTTTCCTAGTAAATTAGTTAAGCCAAAAAATCACTAACAGTGATGATGAAATTTTTTAAGGATGCTGCAAAAAAAGATTCTTTCTTTTTCATGTCGATAGAAGCTTAAGAAATAAATATTTTACAAAAAATGTTTATTAACTATGAAACTACGTACATTCCACAAACGTGTGTATTTATTCCTTTCATAATAAACGCATTAAGAAGAGGTCCAGTTACGGACGAAACTGTAGAGCATTTCTACATATACACATAGTCTTTTAATTTTCCTTATGTGGATTACTTTATATTAAGTTATTTTCTTGTTAAGGAAGATTACATATGAGTATATACAACATAACGAAGTGAAAGGGTTTGCGCATCGCTATGATCAGTAATGCTATAATAGGCAGAACCACCCATACAAGGTTACTTTGCTGTGAGAGATCACACCAAAATCTTCCAAGATAACTAATCAAAAGTGGCCAGCGTGGTGATGAAAACTGGCCAAACCCAAACATAAAAATGTAACCCTGTATCTGCCACCAGTCCCCGGCAGCAGTGGAACACATGCCCATGGTGGCTGGCAGTTACCTCTCAATGCATGGGATGCTAAGAATCTCTAGACTAGAGGAGGCCACCATTGGAACCTGAACCTTACAACATACAACGTCAGAACCTTGGCTAGGGGAGATGACCTTGCTGTGTTACTAGAAGAGTAGAAATACATAAATTGGGATATAATAGGATTCAGTGAAATTAGAACTAGGGAGTCTTATATAAAGTTAAGGGAGATCCATACATTTTGCTTCAGAGGACATGAGAGAAACAACGAAAATAAAGTGAGTTTTGTTATTAATAAAGTCTTACAGGTAACAAAGAAGAATTTTACCGCATTTATGACAGAACTGAAGGATTAATTATCAAACTAAATAAGAAGTATAAACTAAAGATCATTCAGACGTATGCACCACAACATCCCACACAGAGGAAGAAATGAAACTATTTATGAAGATCTGGAGATATTTATGAGAAAACATAAGACTTAATTTACATTTGTTTTCGACGATTTCAATGCTAAAGTAGGTCATAAGAAGGTAGGACAATAAGCAGTACATAAATTTGGAGTAGGCACAAGAAATGAGAGGAGATATGCTTGTTGAATTTCATGAAAGATACTATTTTGATATCATGAACACCTTATTTTTATAAAAAGGAATCGACATGAAGAAGACCAAATGGAGAAAAGCAAAATTGAATAGATTTTAAGTGATAAAGTTGATTTGAGAAAGAAAAGGAATAATCCTGTAATTAGAGAAAAATCTGATGAGATTAGTTAAGCAATACAAAATAGGTACTTCCAGCTAAATGATGAGATAGAAACAAGTAAAGATGAAATTAACATTAATTTAATAAGATTTGTATTGGAATCAGCACAAGAGATACGTAGAAAGGTTCCTACACAATATCAAGGAAAACTATCAGAAAAGTGATTCCATCAGTGGCTCGATAGAAAAGCTAGGTTTCGGAAGGCAGCTCTTTTTCACAAGGACCTTTATTCAAAGATTGCTTTCCAAGTTTCTCAGAAAATATGACCATA
>NC_090731.1:53993161-54048326 GCF_036898095.1 Palaemon carinicauda
ATCTCCCTATAAGGGTGCTAGAGGCGCCTTTTTGAATCTCCGTTTGCAGCCTACAACTCCTTTTTCTTGATCTTCCGCCTTGGTGCAGATGGACAGCTGTCTGATCTCGTCTTCCGACAGGCAACGGTCTTCCTGACGGACAACGGTCTTCTGACGGACATCAGTCTCCCGGCGGACAGACAACGGTCTTCCGACGGACATCAGTCTCCCGACGGACAACGATCCCTTCGGGGCAAAGGGTTGCCTCCCACGGGGGTTCTTCCCTTGCGAGTCAGGGTTCCCCTGCGCGCCCTTCTGCTGTGTTCTCTCCTGCTCCTGCTCAGTGTTAGCGCACAGGCGCTCTCCTGCTCATCAGCGCTCTCCTGTTCGTCAGCGATCTCATGATGATCATCCCTGCTGTTCCTGTTGGTTCCTGTTACGCGCCCTGTGCTTCCACGTTCGCCCTCGCGATCTAGAACTTCGGTTCAGGTCTGCTCGTCAGCGATCATCAGCTCGCCAGCGATCACCTGTCTCTCGGCAATCTCCGGATCGCCCGCGTGTGTTACAGCCGGCACGCCAACGTTCTCCAACACTTCTGAAGGAACATGGTTCGCCAGCTACTAGCTCACCTGCGCATGCTGGTCACCATCGCGCGATCGCCTACCTGCGGATGCTGCTCGCCATCGCGCGACCCTCAACTGCGGATGCTGCTCGCCATCGCGCGACCCTCAACTGCGGATGCTGCTCGCCATCGCGCGACCCTCAACTGCGGATGCTGCTCGCCATCGCGCGACCCTCAACTGCGGATGCTGCTCGCCATCGCGCGACCCTCAACTGCGGATGCTGATCGCCATCCCGCGACCGCACACCTGCGGATGCTGATCGCCATCGCGCGACCGCCCACCTGCGGATGCTGATCGCCATCGCGCGACCCTGCGCATGCTGATCACCATCGCGCGACCCTGCGCATGCTGATCACCATTGCGCGATCGCCTACCTGCGAATGCTGCTCGCCATCGCGCGACCCTCAACTGCGGATGCTGCTCGCCATCGCGCGATCACCCACCTGCAGATGCTGATCGCCATCGCGCAACCCAGGCATGCTGATCACCATCGCGCGACCCTGCGCATGCTGATCACCATCGCGCGATCGCCCACCTGCGCATGCTGCTCGCGATCGCTCACCTTCGCATGCTGCTCGCCATCGCACGATCGCTCACCTGTGCATGCTGCTCGCCATCGCGTCGGCATGCCACAACGCGCCATCGCCAACCTGCGCGTTAGCACTCACCAGCTCACCACCGATCGCCTGTTGATCCATATCGCCAGCGGTCTTCCTCGCTCACGCGGCAGCGCGTTTCCTCGCCATCGCGCTAACGCTTGCGTTCTCCGCCTCGGACTCGCGCTCATTCACCTGCCCACCCTCGCAACCGCTTGCCTGCACGACCGGGCGACCGCTCGCCCCGCGCGACCGCTTGCCTGTGCGCCCGCGCGATCATTCGCCTGCGTGCCCACACGCCCACGTGCCTGCACGTCTACGCTCATGCGCGTCCGCGCCCATGCTCTCCAATGTTCACCCGCGCGCGAACCAACGGTTTTCCATCGCGCGGATGGACGGTGTTCCGTCGCGCGAAACCGACGGTGTTCCGTCGCGCGAACCGACGGTGTTCCGTCGCGCGAACCGACGGTGTTCCGTCGCGCGAACCGACGGTGTTCCGTCGCGCGAACCGACGGTGTTCCGTCGCGCGAACCGACGGTGTTCCGTCGCGCGAACCGACGGTGTTCCGTCGCGCGAACCGACGGTGTTCCGTCGCGCGAACCGACGGTGTTCCGTCGCGCGAACCGACGGTGTTCCGTCGCGCGAACCGACGGTGTTCCGTCGCGCGAACCGACGGTGTTCCGTCGCGCGAACCGACGGTGTTCCGTCGCGCGAACCGACGGTGTTCCGTCGCGCGAACCGACGGTGTTCCGTCGCGCGAACCGACGGTGTTCCGTCGCGCGAACCGACGGTGTTCCGTCGCGCGAACCGACGGTGTTCCGTTGTGGAGGATTAATTTTAATTTATTTTTTTTGTTGCCAAATCGAGAGAGAGAGAGAGAGAGAGAGAGAGAGAGAGAGAGAGAGAGAGTGAGTGTGGGTGTTTATTTACTTAAGTTTTGTCAAACCGCAAGAGAGAGAAAGTGTTTATTTGCTTAGTTTTGTGAGTGAGAGAGAGAGAGAGAGAGAGCGAGAGAGAGAGAGAGAGAGAGAGAAAGAGTGTTTATTTGCTTTAGTTTTGTCAGAGAGAGAGAGAGAGAGAGAGAGAGAGAAAGAGTGTTTATTTGCTTTAGTTTTGTCAGAGAGAGAGAGAGGGAGAGAGAGAGAATTTCATTTGCTTTAGTTTTGTTAGATCGCGCGTGCACGAGAGAGTATGTGTGTGTGCGTTTTTTGTGTGTCCGCGGTGCGTGCCGAAAAACAAGGGTAATTAGCGAATGGTTGTTGTTGGAAAGACTGTCGGTATATTTGAGGTTGTTTGTTTACATTTTTTTAGCTAGGATAGGGCGGTGATGAATGTGTTGGGCGAAAGCATTGGATCTCTGATTGTAGAAGGAGTCGGTTGTTATTTTTTTTGTTCTTCGGAAGCCGGCTGTTTAGTGTTTATTATTTTTAAATACTGTATTTAACTTAGCCGGTGAATATATAATAGCTGCAACTCTGTTGCTCGACAGACACATACAGTAAAAACTCGCCAGCGATCGCTATACAGGTTGCGGGTGTGCCCACCAGCGCCAACTGTCGGCCAGATACCACTCTCGATGTAAACAAAGACTCAATTTCTTCTCTGTCGACGTGTCGACAAGACGTACTTTTACTCGCTGTAGAACCTGGAGTTTTTCCCATCATATTTGGTGAAGTACTTTAATTTGGTTTGAGCTTTCGCTGTGCAGGTATTTTATCTTCATCTTAAATCTTGAACTCGTTTTTGGATAGATTTAATTTTTTGATGACAAAGAGAGTATGGACTTTCTTTGACTTTTAAATGGCCGACCCTTCCCTTAGACGGAAGTGTGTTTAGGCTTTTAGCAATTATCTTATCATGTTATAAATTAATTATAGATTTTCCTCTATATATTTTATATCTCACCGCCTTTATTAGGCCTCTTCGATTAACGTTTATAATAAACATAAAAATAAATTTTAATGATTTGTTTATATGCGACCTTCCTGAGAGTAGGCGGTCCTAACTTGGAAACCGAAGTTAAACAACGTTGAGCCCTTTCAATCGTAAATAGCTTTTAAAGAGCTAATGATTTAAAACTTTTTTAAATGAATATTTTTTAATAGATATTTTATGAAAGATTTTCTTTGAATAGTCTTCGTACTTTTTCAAAGATGAACTAACGTTTAGTTTATGCTACGCAGTTTGCGTTCTATCGTTACGATAGAGAGAGAGTATCACGGTTTCACTTTGCAGAAAGAGTAAATCGATTCTGACATTTTGTTCATTCTTCTTTCAAAGCTTAAATGTTTTAAATTATATTTTAAAGGAACTTTTTAATTGAAAAACCTTTCAGTTTTTTTTTTTCCTTTGGTCAAATAACAGGTTTTTTTGACGAAACGTAAGTGGGCTCTTCTCTTAGGTGCGTAATCAAGAGAGAGAGAGAGAGTGATAGAGACGGAGGGAGAGAGAGGGGAGAAAACGTTCCGTTCAAGCGGGTAACGTTGTTCTCGAGTTACTCTCGTCCCTAGTCTCTGTACGGGGAGAAAGGATAAAACGTTTTTAGTTTTTTATTCTCGTCCCCAGGCAATGTACGGTGAGAGATTGAAAACGTAGTTTTGAATGAACTAGTGTTTAGTCTCTTCCCCAGCCACTGAATTTTTTATCTTAAAATAGGTTTACTGTTTTTTGCTGGTATTAATGTGCTTGCATTATACGACTGATTTCGCTATTACTACCTTTTGATGAGGTTAGAATTGCGTGCTTCAGGTAGAAATTAGTAAAAGTTTCTATTTCAGTGAAATAAGTGCTAAACAGAAAATCGTAGTGATAAAGTGATATTGCGCAAAGTGTTATCAGTGTTGCGACCGAGGGTTCGTCTGTTCGTGCCTGTCGTTCGCCTAGTCCGGGACCTCTTGCAAGCTCCCAAGCCCAGGGGAGAAGTAATGTCGTATGACTTATGGGTTCGAGAGGCCTTGATCAGCGAACAGACGTTCCCTCTATGGTATCGGGTGTATCTTACCAAGATCACCCCTACCATAAGGCGAGAGAGACGATTTTCTCCTCGTCATCCGAAGGCTTTTCGCATAAGAAACCTGAAACAAGGTTTCGAGGCCCTTAAGCGAAAGTCAGTCCTTTCAGGACAGGTCCAGCGTCCTGGTTGTAGCCATTAGGACAGCTCTGACCCTATGCAGTCATCGGAAGACTGCTCGCCGCCTAACAAAAGCGTAACACAGACTCCGAGAGTCTTTTTGTTGGCAAGGTTTTGCGGTCACAGACGTTACCCTCGTCTCTTACCGCAACCTTTTCCGTTGATCCTAAATGGGTTGTACGGCAAGACATGCAGAATAAGCTTGCCTCCCTTATGGAAGACTATTCTGCCGATTAGTCCGTTGAGCCTAGCCGTTTATCTCATCGAGATCCTGGCTTTCAGCCAACCTAACGTTCCTTTGTGCATCCTGTTGACGTTGGCGTAGCTAAGTCACGTCAGTCAGGTTGTTTAGAAACACACTCGATGCGGTCTCGTGTGGATTTTCAGCCACATTTGGACGTTAGGCCACTTGCTGATGCTCCTGTTGACGTTCAGGACGTTCGCTAACAATCGGAGTTGACTTGTTTTGACGCTGTGCGTCAACCTCCGCATTCTAGAGTTGTTTTGACTGCTCAGTCTAGGCGGTCAAAGCAGTCTCGAGTGGACGCTGTGCGTCCTCACGCAATTGTTGTTGTTGACAGTTCACAGACTGTCAAGCAGTTACATGACGTTGCGTCCTGGTCTCTCGCACCTGTTGTTGTTGACAGTTCACAGACTGTCAAGCAGTTACATGACGTTGCGTCCTGGTCCGCTACTAATGCACCAGTGCGTGTGGACTCTGCTTGTAAAGCATTGCCACCACGGTAGGTCTCTCCCTTGCTTGAGACTCAGCTATTATCGGACAAGGTTCCTTTAGATGAGGAAGTTGCTGTTCCCCCTCCTACTGATATTCCCTTGAGGACTCTGTCAGACGGAGAGGAGCCTAAAGCTGGGTTAGCCCTCTATGGACTTTAAATAAATCATGCTGATTTTTAAGGATCTTTGTCCGGATCTTTTTGTAACTGCTGCTCCTCGTTCGCCTAAACGTCAGAGCTTACACTAGGCCTAGCTACTTCGAAGCCGTTGTTTTATAAGCTAGTGCTCTCTCGCTCTCCTAGAGAGCTTTACGTTTGCTAGGCGACTGGTTTATCACCAGGAGGAGTTTGGGGGATACAGCCTTTGCTTTCCCTTCTTTTAAACTGGCTTATAGAGCGAGAGTCTGATATGACACGAGAGAAGTTCTCGGCTTGGGAGTTCCTGCCTCTGCCCAGATAGACTTCTCAAATCTCGTAGACTCTCCCTGGCGCCTGGCCAGGAGACGCTCCAAGATTTTACAGGTCAACTTCACAGCTGTTTTCGAGCCTTTGAAGTTTTGCTGTACAATTATGTCATGCATAAACAAGGCTTTCAGGGATGGCTCCAATGATATCACAGCCACGTTCTCTGCAGGGACAAGTCCCTCAGGGATGGCTCCATGATTTGGCAGCCATGTTCACTGCAGGAGTACGTAAGAGGCAAGTGCGCTCAATGTGTTCATTGTCAAGACAAACTTCACGATGAAGTCTACCAGGCTGTCTTGACAGCATTTATGGAAGGCGACTGGATGGTCTCTCTCGACCTTCAGGAGGCATACTTCCACATTCCTATACACCCGGATTCCCATCCGTTTCTGAGGTTTGTTTACAGGAATGTGGGGTACCAGTTTCGAGCTATCGGAGATCAGAGCCTCCCTGTACTTGGACGACTGGCTTCTCAGAGCCTCTTCCAGTCATCGCTGTCTGAAGGATCTCAATTGGACTCTAGATTTGACCAAGGAATTGGGACTCCTAGTCAATTTGGAAAAGTCACAGCTGGTCCCATCCCAAACTATTCTGTATTTAGGGATGGAGATTCACAGTCAAGTTTTTCGGGCTTTTCCGTCGGCCCCCAGAATAGATCAAGCCCTGCTCTCCATCCAGAAGATGCTGAAGAAAGAACGCTGCTCAGTCAGGCTGTGGATGAGTCTGGTAGGGACGCTGTCATCCCTGGAGCAATTTGTCTCGCTAGGAAGGTTACACCTCCGTCCTCTTCAATTCCATCTGGCTTTTCACTGGAAAAAGGACAAGACGCTAGAGGCGGTCTCGATCCCGATTTCCAAAAAGATAAAGTCTTGTCTGACTTGGTGGAAGGACAATATCAGCCTACGAGAGGGTCTTCCCCTGGCAGTTCAGATACCCAACCACGTTCTCTTCTCGGACGCATCGGACTTGGGCTGGGGCGCGACGCTGGACGGTCGGGAATGCTCAGGTCTGTGGAACTCGAGTCAGAGGAGCATGCATATCAACAGCAAGGAGCTTTTGGCGGTTCATCTGGCCTTGATAAGCTTCGAGAATCTCCTTCGAGGCAAGGTGGTGGAGGTAAACTCGGACAACACCACGGCCTTGGCGTACATTTCCAAACAGGGAGGTACCCACTCACTGACTTTGTACGAGATCGCAAGGGACCGGCTCATCTGGTCAAAAGATCGAGGCATCTCCCTAGTAACGAGGTTCATCCAGGGCGACTTGAACGTCCTAGCAGATTGTCTCAGTCGGAAAGGTCAAGTAATTCCAACCGAATGGACCCTCCACAAGGATGTGTGCAAGAGACTTTGGGCGACTTGGGGTCAACCCACCATAGATCTCTTTACAACCTCGCTGACCAAGAGGCTTCCAATCTATTGCTCTCCAGTCCCGGACCCAGCAGCAATACATATAGATGCCTTCCTCCTAGATTGGTCACATCTAGATCTTTACGCATTCCCACCATTCAAGATTGTCAACAAGGTACTGCAGAAATTCGCCTCTCACGAAGGGACAAGGTTGACGTTAGTTGCTCCCCTCTGGCCCGCGAGAGAATGGTTCACCGAGGTACTTCGATGGCTAGTAGACGTTCCCAGAAGTCTTCCTCTAAGAGTAGACCTTCTACGTCAACCACACGTAAAGAAGGTACACCAAAGCCTCCACGCTCTTCGTCTGACTGCCTTCAGACTATCGAAAGACTCTCGAGAGCTAGAGGCTTTTCGAAGGAGGCAGCCAGTGCGATTGCTAGAGCAAGGAGAGCGTCTACCATCAGAGTCTACCAATCGAAGTGGGAAGTCTTCCGAGACTGGTGCAAGTCAGTTTCCATATCCTCGACCAGTACCTCTGTAGCCCAAATAGCTGATTTTCTTTTATACCTGAGAAAAGTACGATCCCTTTCAGCTCCTACTATCAAGGGCTACAGAAGCATGTTGGCCTCGGTCTTCCGGCATAGAGGCTTAGATCTTTCCAACAATAAAGATCTGCAAGACCTCCTTAAGTCTTTCGAGACCTCTAAGGAGCGTCGTTTGGCTACTCCTGGGTGGAATTTAGACGTGGTCCTAAGATTCCTCATGTCAGACAGGTTTGAGCCTTTACAGTCAGCCTCCCTGAAAGATCTCACTCTTAAGACTCTTTTCCTGGTATGCTTAGCCTCGGCTAAAAGAGTCAGTGAGCTTCATGCCTTCAGCAAGAACATCGGGTTTTCGTCAGAAAAAGCTACTTGTTCTCTGCAACTTGGTTTCCTAGCCAAAAATGAGCTACCTTCTCGTCCTTGGCCTAAGTCTTTCGATATTCCTAGCTTATCGGAGATCGTAGGCAATGAACTAGAAAGAGTCTTATACCCTGTTAGAGCTCTTAAGTTCTACTTAGCTCGTACTAAACCTTTACGAGGCCAATCTGAAGCTTTATGGTGTTCGGTTAAGAAACCATCCTTGCCTATGTCAAAGAATGCTTTGTCATATTTTATCAGATTGTTAATACGAGAAGCTCATTCACACTTGAGTGAGGAAGACCGATCTTTGCTTAAGGTTAAGACGCACGAGGTTAGAGCTGTAGCAACTTCCGTGGCCTTTAAGCAAAATAGATCTCTGCAAAGTATCATGGACGCAACCTATTGGAGAAGCAAGTCAGTGTTCGCGTCATTTTACTTGAAAGATGTCCAGTCTCTTTACGAGAACTGCTACACACTGGGACCATTCGTAGCAGCGAGTGCAGTAGTGGGTGAGGGCTCAACCACTACAATTCCCTAATTCCATATCCTTTTAATCTGTCTCTTGAAATGTTTTAATGATGTTTTTATGGGTTGTCCGGAAGGCTAAGAAGCCTTTCGCATCCTGGTTGATTTGGCGGGTGGTCAAAGTCATTTCTTGAGAGCGCCCAGATTAGGGGTTTGATGAGGTCCTGTTGTATGGGTTGCAGCCCTTGATACTTCAGCTCCTGGGGGTCTGTCAGCATCCTAAGAGGATCGCTGGGCTCCGTAAGGAAGACGTACTTACAAGGCAGAGTAATCGTCTAAGTCGACTTCCTTACCAGGTACCTATTTATTTTGGTTTTGTTATATTGATAACTGCCAAAATGAAATAAAAAACTCTTAGCTTATAAGCTTATACGATGTAAACATATTTAACTCTGGTCTCTACCCACCTCCTTGGATGTGAATCAGCTATTATATATTCACCGGCTAAGTTAAATATTTAAAAATGATATTTTAATTATAAAATAAATTTTTGAATTTACTTACCCGGTGAATATATAAATTAAACGACCCTCCCTTCCTCCCCAATAGAGACGCAGTGGGATGAGAAGAAATTGAGTCTTTGTTTACATCGAGAGTGGTATCTGGCCGACAGTTGGCGCTGGTGGGCACACCCGCAACCTGTATAGCGATCGCTGGCGAGTTTTTACTGTATGTGTCTGTCGAGCAACAGAGTTGCAGCTATTATATATTCACCGGGTAAGTATATTCAAAAATTTATTTTATAATCAAAATATCATATTCGGAGTAAGTACTGTTTTTATTCATTTTTGTTAGGCGCGTTCGTGAATGATAGAAAGTTTATTGTTTATCTTTGATTATAGTGCGATAGTTTAGTAAGTTAGGAGTGTTCATAAGTGTTTTTTCTTTTTTATTTTGGCAGGCCGTGATTCCTCCTTTGGAGAGGTTTTCTTGAATGTAAAATTGTTTGTTGACGACTTGGCCTATAATAGAACTTGATAGGACTGCTCAGATTGATTTATTTGTTGACGACCCGGACCGAATTTACTTCTGATTGCTGTTGATGATGATGATACCGATGAGGATGATGATGATGATGATTACGCTCACGGACTAAATCAATTAAAACATTTTGTATTGACTCAGTGTCAAGTGTTGCCATATTGTGGCATTGCAACCTAGTTGTGGGGTTGGGCTATAAAAGGACTGTTGGCCCTTGTGTGGACAACGACGTCCACACATAAACAAATATTGGTTTTGGTGTGGCGGGATGTTGCAAGAACAAGCCCCACACCCTGAATCACACCTACTGACAATGGTCCCACAACACAAACTTTCCCCTTACGTAATCTACAACCAGACTCTTGGACAAAAGGACAAAACAAAACAAAACATAACCTTAAAACTATAATTCTTAAAACTTAAAATAAATCATAAACCATCCACATTCAAAATAAATAGTTTAAACCAATCAAAACTTAACACTTTAAACTAATCAAAACTTAACAATAAAGATAAATAAAACGTAATACCATCCAAATAAACACAAAAAAACCCTAACAAACTTAAATTACACCGCAAACCAACACCAAAAACAAATATATATATGAATTTCTTGTATGAATATTATGGTACACCAACACGGTCGCCACACACCAGCCGGACTGTCTTTACGGCACACAACTCTGTGTTTAACAGTTCATTTGGTGGCAATTCGCCACAACTACTTCCCTGATTGGGGTCGTGGTTATTATTAGCACCACCATCATCATCATCATCATCAATCGGAAGTAAACGGGCCGGTCATCAACAATCGTCAATCCAAAGAGCAGTCTTAATACCAAAATCAATCACAGGCCAGGTCATCAACTATATCTCAGCATTCGAAAAAATTTATGTCTCTCCAAAGGAGGGATCACGGCCTGCCAAAAATAAAAAAAGAAAAACACTTACGAACACTTCTAGCTAACTGAACTATCGCACTATAATCAAAGATAAATAATGAATTGTTCCTATCATTCACAATCACGACAAGCAAAGATAAACAAAACTGTACTTACTCAGAAAATAAAAAATCACTTCCTCGCTGGTAAAGAAAAATAATAGTTCCAGCGTTCACACAACTGACTCAGGACGCGGTCAATCAAAAAAAGCATTCGCTCCGAAACATTCACCACTGTCGTAACCTAACTAAAAAATGTAAACAAACAATCTCATTCAAACCAACAGTCTTTCTCACCACAAACGATCGTTAACCTAACTACTTTCGCTCGCTAACACTATCTCTCTCTCTCTCTCTCTCTCTCTCTCTCTCTCTCTCTCTCTCTCTCTCTCTCTCTCTCTCTCTCTCTCTCTCTCACAGGATTTGGCAAAAACAAAAAAAAATAAAAATAAAGCAAAAATAAATCCTCCACATTCCTCCCCCCTTACTTTGCCAAATCCTTCTCACACAACACTTACATTATTTTTTTCATAACCCAGTCGCAGTCGGGAACGGGACCTCTACTCCGAGTAACTGGGCCTCCATATACTCTCTCATTCACTTCTTCCTTATCACAATCATTCGCTACATTAACACTATTCCTATCTAAATCCCTATCATCTAATATATCATGTACAATCATATCTACCTCGTTCTCATCTGGCCCTATAATTACACTCATTTCTGTAAACAGTTCATCCATTTCATCAAAAACATTCTCAACTTTAGCAAAAGATTCATTCATACTACTAATCATTCTCCTATCTCTCACTCTCGCATTCGTCATCCTTTCTTTTACATCACCTAAGGAAAAGCCACACACACTATAAGTATCATTCATACTCAGCCACGTTTCATCTGTATTAATACATTTATCCTCCACAATCACTTGTACATTTACACCCTTCTCGTACTTATTCGTATTCTTACCTATACCTATAAATTTCCCTTGCACTTTATCCTCACTTAAAACTTTCAAACGCCTCTTTTTCCTATATTCATCTAACACTAATTGTTTATTTTCCAGCCCTAACTTCTCATGCATACTAGGTTCATATTTGCTTATTTCCAACCAATTACTCATCCCATTCTCACAAACATTAATCCTATTCCTTCCACACACACAGGAGGACTCACCCAGCTGAACCCTCTTACACTCTAGTTTCCCGAACGTCCTGGCTGACTTACTCCCTTCTTCCTACATACCCTAGCTACATGCCCATCTACACCACATTCAGTACACTTACCCCGCGGCTCCTTGCACATTCTAGCATAATGACCATCCTTACCACAATTACCACAAATTACATTCATATGATTACTACGACATCCACTCGCTATGTGCCCAGTCATACCACACCGATAACATTTTATCCCTTTCTCTTTCTTGCACTCGCTAATTCTATGCCCTACCTCACCACATCCAAAACAAGCACCTAGAGCCCATCTACATTCATTCTTCTTATGTCCTACTTTCCCACATCTATAACACTTCTCTTCACGGATACAACTACCTGACCTATCTTGCGGCGCACTAGCACTCCTATCCCTCCAAACCTGATTCCCTTGCCTAAACCCTTCATTTGTCCTTACAGGTATTCCCACATTACTCGCCCTAACACTCCTATCTACTACACTATCAGCTACCCTCATCGGTCCTCTCATAACCGCATCTCTAAAACTAACAAATTCTGGCACACTTTCCTCCATTCCAGTTCTTACACTCACAGATTTACTTTCTTTCATACACCTATCCAACTCGTAATCCTCAACTATCTCTAAAATATCATCCCATGTCAATCTTTCTTTCGTCCACCTCATTTTCTCCTTCCGTTTCAAATTAACAAACTCAGCAACATTCCCGGGTACAGTAGCCAAAAACTTCCTCATTAACTCCTTATTCTCATTTATACCTTCATCCCCATACTTCTTCCTAGCTAAAGTTTCCAACCTACATACATACATCGATATCGCTTCTCCTGCATTCATCCGTGCTTCATCAAAATCATTCTTACGCTTATACTTAGCACTCCCTTTCATACGTTTTACCTGCTCAATTATTCTCTTTTTCACACTTTCATAATCAACGTCCCCTACACTCATTATCACTCCATACATCGTCAACAAATACCCAGTCAAATATTCTCCTAACTCCCTAGCCCAAATTCTTTTACTATCACCATACTTATCCTGACAATACCTCTCATACTCCTTGAAAAAATCATATACATCCCTACTGCTATGCTCATTGAACCTTTCACACCGAGGTACCTCTCTCATAAACACAGTCTTACACACACCACGTTCATTCTCACTGCTATCATCACTGTCTACTCCCTTGTTACCTTCTTCCTCATTTGAATACAATGAATCCACTTCCAC
Source organism: Palaemon carinicauda (assembly GCF_036898095.1). Lineage (NCBI taxonomy): Eukaryota > Metazoa > Arthropoda > Malacostraca > Decapoda > Palaemonidae > Palaemon > Palaemon carinicauda. The sequence continues at coordinate 54,005,807 of NC_090731.1, forward strand.
ACTTAAATTCCTATCCTTAACCATTCCTTTCTTACCCTTTTTCTTACTTACCACTTTCACCCATTCACGATCGTCCTTGCTATCAGCCTGATACTTTTTCTTCCCTTTCTTCACATCACTTTTACCTTTCCTTTCATCTTTCCTCTCACCTTTCTGTTCATCCTTACTATGCCTAATTCCCTTATCTTCAATATCACCATCACTATTACTACTATCACTATCACTTCCTTTCCCATTATCACCTACCTTAACCTTCTCTTCCACTACCAACCCATTCCCCGAAGCTGAGGACACTCCTCCGAATGCACCTTCACCCATTATAGTTTTCATCATCCCCATGACTTGCCCCATCATATCTTCCATTCGTTTCTCTATTCGTTCTTCATTCTCTCGCATCCTCATCTCAACACATTCTTCCACTCTCTCTACTGTCCCCTTTAACTCCCTAAGCTCCTTCTGCATCGCCGCATTCTCCCAGTTCAACCTCTCATTCTCTATTAGCAACCTCTCCTCACGCTCCTTACTCAGCCGCAATTCCTCCTTCAGTAACTTGTTCTGCTCTTCCATTTTCATTAACCTTAATCTAATTTCATATCTAAATGCAGTCCTTTGTCCAAGAGTCTAGCTTCAATCCCACCTCGGCAGTCCCTGTTCGGGCGCCAAAATAATGTGGCGGGATGTTGCAAGAACAAGCCCCACACCCTGAATCACACCTACTGACAATGGTCCCACAACACAAACTTTCCCCTTACGTAATCTACAACCAGACTCTTGGACAAAAGGACAAAACAAAACAAAACATAACCTTAAAACTATAATTCTTAAAACTTAAAATAAATCATAAACCATCCACATTCAAAATAAATAGTTTAAACCAATCAAAACTTAACACTTTAAACTAATCAAAACTTAACAATAAAGATAAATAAAACGTAATACCATCCAAATAAACACAAAAAACCCTAACAAACTTAATTTACACCGCAAACCAACACCAAAAACAAATATATATTTGAATTTCTTGTATGAATATTATGGTACACCAACACGGTCGCCACACACCAGCCGGACTGTCTTTACGGCACACAACTCTGTGTTTAACAGCTCATTTGGTGGCAATTCGCCACAACTACTTCCCTGATTGGGGTCGTGGTTATTATTAGCACCACCATCATCATCATCATCATCAATCGGAAGTAAACGGGCCGGTCATCAACAATCGTCAATCCAAAGAGCAGTCTTAATACCAAAATCAATCACAGGCCAGGTCATCAACTATATCTCAGCATTCAAAAAAATTTAGGTCTCTCCAAAGGAGGAATCACGGCCTGCCAAAAATAAAAAAAGAAAAACACTTACGAACACTTCTAGCTAACTGAACTATCGCACTATAATCAAAGATAAATAATAAATTGTTCCTATCATTCACAATCACGACAAGCAAAGATAAACAAAACTGTACTTACTCAGAAAATAAAAAATCACTTCCTCGCTGGTAAAGAAAAATAATAGTTCCAGCGTTCACACAACTGACTCAGGACGCAGTCAATCAAAAAAAGCATTCGCTCCGAAACATTCACCACTGTCGTAACCTAACTAAAAAATGTAAACAAACAATCTCATTCAAACCAACAGTCTTTCTCACCACAAACGATCGTTAACCTAACTACTTTCGCTCGCTAACACAATATCTCTCTCTCTCTCTCTCTCTCTCTCTCTCTCTCTCTCTCTCTCTCTCTCTCTCTCTCTCTCTCTCTCTCTCTCTCTCTCTCTCTCACAGGATTTGGCAAAAACAAAAAAAAATAAAAATAAAGCAAAAATAAATCCTCCACATTGGTGTGTCACGTGTGTGGGGTAATTTTAAGTCTGTTAGGGTTTTTGCGGGTTATATGAATGGTGCTTTTGGTTATTATATATTATATTATTTGGTGTTAAGTTTTGATTAGTTTTAAGTGTTGGTAATTTGATTGTGGATGGTTATTGATTTATTTATTATAGTTTGTAAGAATATAGTGTTAAGGATATGTTTTGTTTTGATTTTTGTCCTTTCGTCCAAGAGTCCCGCTGCTGATAAAGTAAGGGGAAAGTTTGTATTGTGGGATATTGAGAAAGTAAGAGTGATCAAGGGTGTGGGGGTTGTTTTTGTTTACATCCCACCACATAAATTTGGCGCCCGAACAGGGACGACTGTTGAAGATGGGATTGAAACTGGACTTTTGGACAAGGGTAAATAGGTTTGGAAAATTACTTAAAATATTAATGGTATCAAAATGGAAGAAATGGAACAACAGTTGTATATTTTAAAGGAGGAATTGCGGTTGTCTAATGAGCGAGAGGAGAGGTTGTTGGAGAATGCGAAGTTAAGTAGTGAGAAAGAGGAGATGCAAAGGAAACTTAGGGAACTTCAGGGAACTGTAGAGAGAGTGGAAGAGGGTGTTGAGATGAGGATGCGAGAAAATGAGAAACGAATGGAAGCTATGATAGGGCAAGTAATGGGGATGATGAAAACTGTCATGGGTGAAGGTGCAGTCGGAGGAGTGGCTTCTGCTTCTGGTAACGGGTTGATGGTGGAAGAGGATAGGGTAAGTGATAATGGGGAAGGTAGTGATAGTGATATTGAAAATAAAGGGACTAGACATAGTAAGATTAGAAAGAAGGGTGATAGGAAGAATGAGAAGAAAGGTAAAGATAATGTGAAGAAAGAAAAGAAGAAAGGTCAGGGTGTGAGTGAGGATGATCATGAATGGGTGAAGGTGGTAAGTAAGAAAAAGGGTAAGAAGGGAATAGTTAAAGATAGGACTTTGAGTGTAGAACTAGATTCATTGTATTCAAATGAAGAAGAAGGCAACAAGAAGGGAGTAGACAGTGAAGATAGTAGTGAGAATGAAGTAGAGGAAGTTTGTAAGACAGTGTTTATGAGAGAGGTACCTAGGTGTGAAAGTTTTAATGAACATAGCAGTAGGGATGTATATGACTTCTTTAGGGAATATGAAAAGTTTTGTCAGGCTAAGTATGGGGATAGTAAGAGAGTTTGGGCTAGGGAGTTGGGAGAATTTTTGTCAGGATATTTGTTGACGATGTATGGGGTGATAATGAGTGTAGGAGAGGTTGAGTATGAAAGTGTAAAGAAGAGGATAATTGAACAGATAAAACGTATGAAAGGTAGTGTTAGGTATAAGCGAAAAAATGATTTTGATGAAGCACGAATGAAGGTGGGTGAAGCAATCTCGATGTATGTATGTCGGTTAGAAACATTGGCTAGAAAGAAGTATGGGGACGAAGGAATAAATGAAAAAAAGGAACTAATGAAGAAGTTTTTGGGTACAGTACCAGAGAGTGTGTGTGAGTTTATTAATTTGAAACGGAAGGAGAAAATGAGATGGACTTGAGAGAGATTGACTTGGGATGATATTTTAGAGATAATTGAGGATTACGAGTTGGATAGGTGTATGAAAGAAAGTAAATCTGTGAGTGTAAGAACTGGAATGGAGGAAAGTGTGCCAGAATTTGGTAGTTTTAGAGATGCTGTTATGAGAGGGCCAATGAGGGCAGTTGATAGTGTAATAGATAAAAGTGTTAGGGTGAGTAATGTTGGAATAACCATGCCGAGAAATGACGGGTTTAGACAGGGAAATCAAGTTTGGAGAGATAGAAGTGGTAGTACGCAGCAAGTTAGGTTAGGTAGTGGTATCCGTGAAGAGAGGTGTTATAGGTGTGGGAAGGTAGGACATAAAAAGAACGAGTGTAGATGGGCATTAGGAGCATGTTTCGGGTGTGGAGAGACAGGTTATCGTATTAGCGACTGTAAGAAAGAGAAAGTGGTTAAGTGTTATTGGTGTGGTATGACTGGGCACATAGCGAGTGGATGCCGTAGTAATCGTATGAATGTAATTTGTGGTAATTGTGGTAAGGATGGTCATTATGCTAGAATGTGCAAGGAGCCGCGGGGTAAGTGTACTGAATGTGGTGCAGATGGGCATGTAGCTAGGGTTTGTAGAAAGAAGGGATCAAGTCAGCCAGGATGTTCGGGAAACTAATTAATCAGAGGGTTCAGCTGGTTGAGTCCTCGTGTGTGTGGGGAGTGAATGTGATGCATGTTCGTGAGGGTTTATTGCATGAAGATGTGATGGGAGAAAGAGCACATGATTGCATGAGTGTGAAAATGATTTTTAATGGTGTAGAGTTGGTTGGTTTGATTGATACTGGTTGTGGTGTCAATTTAATGTTAAGGAATGCATATGATAAGGTAAAAGAGATTTGTGAATTTAAGGGATGTAAGGGTGAAGTAAAAGGTATTGGTAGTTTGCGTATGCCTGTGCAAGGAAAGTTGCGGGAAAATGTTATGATTGGGGGGCTGATGATTGAGGATAATGATTTTTACGTGGTTGAGGGAGCGAATGAGAAATATGACGTACTGCTCGGGTATAAATTTCTGAAAAAATGTGGTATGATTGTACATCCAAGTGTGAATATGATAGAAATAAAGGTTAAAGGTAATATTTGTGGGGAATTTTATTTAAAGGAAGACGGCAGAGTGAGTATGAAGGTGTGGAAGGGAGTGCCGTTGGTAGCAAAGGAAAGTGTAAAGTTATCGGGTAAGAAAGGTGAGGTTATTAGTGTAAAAGTTGCATGGCCGAGCAGTCTGGGAATTTCAAATAGTGACAAGGATGAATATGTAGTGGAAGGTATGGAAGCAGGTAATTTGGTGAAAACGAGTGCGTATATATATGATGGTGTTATGAATATGCAGGAACCCCAGGTGTATGTAAGGTTGTTGCCGAGTGTTAGGAGGAAGAGAGTACATGGAATACGTGAGGGCGATGGCTTGGGATGTATGTATACACTGATCAATGTAGAGGATGGAAGATATGTAAAGGCGAGACAGGTAATGGCTGGTAAGGTAAAGAACTATGACGATTGGGATTACGATACGTTGAAAGGAAGAATTAAGTTAGATGAGAGTATAAGTGAGGTCGAAAGGGAACGATTGCTTAAGATGTTATGGGATAAGCGGAGAGTTATGAGTCTCGGTGACGATGATTGTGGGGGGTCAGACCTGCCAGAATTTAAAATAGTTCTCAGTGATGATACCCCCATATATCAGCGTCCCAGGCATTTTTCTCCGCCTATTGCCAAGGAGATAGAGGAGCAGTGTCAGGAATTAGAGTGTATGGGTGTAATAGAAAGGAGTGAGAGTGCCTGGAATAGCCCTATTGTCCCTGTACGAAAGCCTGATGGAAGTTTACGCATGTGTATTGATTATAGGAAGGTAAATGAAGTGACTGTTAAAGAAAGTTTTCCAATGAATGTGGTGTCTGATTGTGTTTATAAGATGCATGGAATGAAAGTTTTTACTAAATTAGATTTGGTGCGGGGCTATTATCAGATGCCTCTGGCAGAGGGGAGCAGGCCCATTACCGCATTTTCAAGTACAAATTGTCACTTTCAATTTAAAAGGTTGAGTTTTGGTCTTGCTAATGCGCCTGCTGCCTTCCAAAGAGCGATGAATGTTGTATTGGCTGGTTTCGATCGACAGAAGGTGACTTTTTATAGATGATATTCTGATTGCGAGCGAGACTGTTGAGGATCATATGCGGTTGCTTAAGGCATTGTTGAGGCGGTTAATTGAAGTTGGTGTGAAAATTAAGCTTGAAAAGTGTACATGGTTGTCCAGGGAGGTGGAATTTCTTGGGCATGTAGTGGGTGAATCTGGTATAAGGAAGAGTGACAAGTTTGTGAATAAGGTGCGAGAATATCCACGTCCCCGGACTGTGCGTGAGTTGCGAGGTTTTCTTGGTTTGGTTGAGTTTGGGTGCAAGTTTGTTAGAGATTGTTCAGGTATAGGGAAGCCTTTGAATGAATGGATGGGTAAAAGGAATAGTACAAAATTAAAATGGGATGATCGGATGATAGAAGCGTTTGAAAGGTTGAAGGAAGAGGCTGCGAAAGACGTCACTTTGGCATTTCTAGACTACAGTGAAAATGCGAATATGCTAGAGTTGTATACGGATGCGAGTGGGGTTAGTATGGGTGGTTGTTTGGTTCAAATGCAGAGAGTAAATGGAGAAGAGCAATTGAGAGTAATAGCGTATGTTAGTAAAGCGTTTAATAAAGCTGAGCGTAAGTATTCGACGATTGACAGGGAATTGGCTGCAATACGATTTTGTGTGAAAGCATTGAAAGTATTTTTGTATGGTGTAAAATTCATTGTGCGTACTGACCATCAGCCCCTAGTGTATATGATAAGGAAAGTGTGTGTGAATGCAAGGGTTGCTAGGACCATAGAGGATTTGAATGAATTTGATTTTAGGTTAGAATATGTACCGGGAAATAAGAATATGATAGCAGATGCGATGTCGAGGATGCATGGGAGGATGGAAGATAAAGAGAGTAATCAGAATTCTGAAAGGTTGCCTGAAGGTTTAGTTGTGGAGCAGAGTTGTGAAGGAGAAGATATGGTATATAAGTGTATCCTAATGGGTTTAGGTAAGTTAATACAAGAGGGGTTAAATACGGAAATACTGGGGAGCGTAAGCGAGCTTAAAAGAAGGGTGATGAATGAAGTGTCAAAAGAAATGGTATATGAGGAGGAGAGTAGTATACTAGAAGGGGAAGTATTATCAAAGATATTAATGGTGGTAAGTATGTTGTATTGTGTAACTGTGTATTTGTATTTTGGATGGAATCGACCGATGGAATATAGGGCATGTAAGGAGAATGATAGGGAATATATCTTGAGGATGCAATGTAATGAGGAATGTTGCAAATTGTTGAGTGAGAAGGATAATGGTGCAAGTGACCTTAATCTAAGATATGACGGTATAGAGGACAGTGAATATGATGATGAACATATTGGTGAAGTGAGCGACAGAATTGAAAGGAGAGTAAATGTATGTATGCATGGTGTAAAAGGAAGAATGATGACATATGTGAATATAAATGAGAATGAATATTGTAGTTTAATTGATACGGGTGCTCAAGTGTCATTAGTAAATGAGTCGGTTATCAGGGAAATTGAGAGGTACAATTGGGAAGTGAAAAGACAGTGTACGAGTGTGAGAATTCATGGAATAGGTCAGGGAAGTTTACTTGTTTGGGAAGAAGTGAGGTTGAAGGTGAAACTAGGGAGTATGGAAGTTGAACATACTTTTATTGTAATGGGAGAGAATGAAATGCCTAGTTGTTTTTTGATGGGAATAGATTTTTTGAGGTTGCACCATGTGTCAGTTGATGTTGGTAAGGGTTTGCTTTCAAAGAATGGCTGTAAGGTAATAGTAATTGAGGATAATAGTGTATTTATGGCGAATTTTGTTGGCATGATTGATATTGCAAAAAGTGAAGATGATTTGTTGAGCAAAGAAGAGGTGGAAGAAATGCAGGGTGAATGTTTCGAAATAAATAGGTTACGTGAATGTATTTTAAATGGTATTAGAGTGGAAGAATGGCCGTGTGATTTGGAAGCGTATAAAAAAGTTGTTAAAAGATTTATTGTTTGTAAGAATATTGTGTATTTTTTGCATAGGAGAATGGATGAAGATATATATGTTCCTGTATTTCCAATGCATGCAGCTGTAAGTATGTGTATGGTAGTGCATGACAGGTATGGGCATATGGGGAAGAATAAATTGTGGGAATGCATGCGAGAGAGGTTGTTTTTGCCTGGGTTGAGTCAAATTTGTAGGGATGTAGCGACTACTTGTGAGGATTGTCAGAAGGGAAAGTATCAGAGCATGCATGCAAGTCCGCCTGTTCTGAGGTTACGTATGAAAGAGCCATTTGAGATGTTTGTGATTGATTGTGTTTCGTTGCCTGTGACTGCGAGAAGACATGTGGGAATGATTGTCATGGTCGATCATATGAGCAAGTTTGCGTATGCAGTACCCATCAAGAATAAAAGAAGTGAGACTGTAGCGAGAATGGTAAGTCAAGTGATGTTGCCGATGAGTGTGTGTAAGCCTGCAAAAATGTTAAGTGACAATGGTCCGGAGTTTGTTGGATGGGAGTTTGAGCAGATGTTAAGAGAATGGGGCATTGAACATGTATATTCGACTCCGTATATGCCAAGTGCGAATGGTTTGGCTGAAAGGACGGTAAGAACCTTGACAGAAATTTTGCGGATGATGAGTACATGTGATAATGATTGGGATTTATATGTTGGGCGTGCGTTGTGGGTGTATAATGCGACGGTGCACAAGAGTACTGGTATGTCTCCGTGTAAGTTTGTGTTGAATTTTGAAAAGATAGTAAGACCGAGATTGAGTGTGTCCGAGAATGATAGAGATGTTTGGAAGAAAGCAAATGAGAGATTTGAAAGCTACAAAGTGGGAGAGAAAGTGTTAAAAGAAGTAATTGAAAAAGGAAGAATGAATGTCAATAAGGTACGTGATAAGTTTGAAGGTCCATATGAGGTGTTAGATGTTGGTTCTAGTGGGTTGAGTTATGTTTTAGGTAAAGTAAGTGCTGATGGTAGTGTGGAAAAGGTTAGGGCACACCACAATCAGTTGCGGAAATGGAAGGAGGTACCAAGATATATTCAGGAGAGTGGTATGAATAAATGGCTGAGAACGAACAAGTATGAACCGAGTATGTGTGAGGCATTAGGTTTAGAAGATAAGCAATTGGTGTTAGTAGAGTATGGAAAGAAAAAGAAGTCTGAGAATTTTACTGGGGATAAAAGACAGGAAAATTTTGTAGTTGTTGGCGGGAATCAGAATAAGCAGGACAAGGGTGTAAATGTACAGGTGAGTATGGAAGATAAATGTATTAATACAGATGAAACTTGGATGAGTATGAATGATACTTATAGTGTGTGTGGTTTTTCGTTAGATGAGGCAAGAGAACGTATGACGAACACAAGAATGAAAGATAGGAGAATGATAAGCAGTATGAATGATTCTTTTGTTGAAGTAGAAAATGGTTTAGATGTAATGGATGAATTGTTGACAGAAATTAGTGGAATTTTCGGGCCAGATGAAACTGAGGTAGATGAAATAGTGAATGATATCTTAGATGAGCAGAACATAGACGGGAATTGTAATAGTACGTTAAATGAAAACGACATGGAAGAAGTGAATGAGAGAGTGCAGGTATATGAAGGCCCAGTTACTAGAAGCCGAGGCCCTGTTCCTGATTGCGACTGGGTAATGAGAAAATAGGTAAGTGTTGTGTGAGGATTTGGCAAAGTAAGGGGGGAGGAATGTGGAGGATTAATTTTATTTTAATTTATTTTTTTTGTTTTGCCAAATCGAGAGAGAGAGAGAGAGAGAGAGAGAGAGAGAGAGAGAGAGAGAGAGAGAGAGAGAGAGTGGGTGTTTATTTACTTAAGTTTTGTCAAACCGCAAGAGAGAGAAAGTGTTTATTGGCTTAGTTTTGTGAGCGAGAGAGAGAGAGAGAGAGAGAGAGAGAGAGAGAGAGAGAGAGAGAGAGAGAGAGAGAGAGAGAGAGAGAGAGAGTGTTTATTTGCTTTAGTTTTGTCAGAGAGAGAGAGAGAGAGAGAGAGAGAATTTCATTTGCTTTAGTTTTGTTAGATCGCGCGTGCGCGAGAGAGTATGTGTGTATGTGCGTTTGTGTGTGCGTGTTTTGTGTGTCCGCGGTGTGTGCCGAAGAACAAGGGTAATTAGCGAATGGTTGTTGTTGGAAAGACTGTCGGTATATTTGAGGTTGTTTGTTTACATTTTTTTAGCTAGGATAGGGCGGTGATGAATGTGTTGGGCGAAAGCATTGGATCTCTGACTGTAGAAGGAGTCGGTTGTTATTTTTTTTGTTCTTCGGAAGCCGGCTGTTTAGTGTTTTTTATATTCGGAGTACTGTTTTTATTCATTTTTGTTAGGCGCGTTCGTGAATGATAGAAAGTTTATTGTTTATCTTTGATTATAGTGCGATAGTTAAGTTAGTTAGGAGTGTTCATAAGTGTTTTTTCTTTTTTATTTTGGCAGGCCGTGATTCCTCCTTTGGAGAGGTTTTCTTGAATGTAAAATTGTTTGTTGACGACTTGGCCTATAACAGAACTTGATAGGACTGCTCAGATTGATTTATTTGTTGACGACCCGGACCGAATTTATTTCTGATTGCTGTTGATGATGATGATACCGATGAGGATGATGATGATGATGATTACGCTCACGGACTAAATCAATTAAAACATTTTGTATTGACTGAGTGTCAAGTGTTGCCATATTGTGGCGTTGCAACCGAGTTGTGGGGTTGGGCTATAAAAGGACTGTTGGCCCTTGTGTGGACAACGACGTCCACACATAAACAAATATTGGTTTGTTCCGTAACCGAAATACAAACCACGCTATTTACAAAGGGTATTACTTTTAGCGCAGCTGAAATGACGAGCCAATAGTTTTTAACGAGGGTTAACTACCCCCGCGCTAGTTAGCGTGGGGTAGGGAAGGGTAGCTTGCTACCCCTCCCCCCTCCACACACCGGTGACTTGCTTCACTTCACTTTTGGCTCGGCGGTGATCAGACGTGTCTGTTCATCGCCTTCGTGACAGCCTTTAATTTTCTGCTTTTTCTTTTCAGCTTGTGTGATTGGTTGGAAGTTGACCTTCAGTTATTTTCTTTTATTTACTATGCGTACATGCCCTGGAGTTGCCGGCCGTCCTTGTGGGACTTTCATGTCGGACGTTATTACGGATCCTCACACCCTCTGCCCTCAATGTCGGGGCCGACGGTGCGACCAGGATAACATGTGCCGTGAGTGCAGGGAGTGGTCTGCCTCCCAGTGGGAGAGGTTTGGCCGTCGGCGTAAGAAGAAGTCCAAGAGAGACCGTTCTCCTCCGGGGTTAGCCTTGAAGGAGGAAGGTTCTCGGGACTCTTCTTCCGCCGCCCAAACCTCCTCCGAAGCTCCCCCTCGTCCGCCTCCTAAGGAGAGTCGTCCGAGTGGAAGCGCAGGCCCTTGTTCTGTTTCCCTACCTTCGGTGGGGGGAGAGGGCGTCGACTCCCATAGCGAGGCGGTTCCCCTCCTCCTCCGGGGGAGGTTATTGATAATAATGCCTTATCCAGTGATGATCTTTTACAGATTTGGTCGTTCCTGGGGCTTAAGGGCTTGCCCTCCAGGGTCGCTCTTATTGACCTTGTCTCGTTGGGGGCCGCTGTTAAACAGTCGCCGGTGGTAGCGGAGGTAGACCCTCTGTCTATTGTCGACGTCGTTGTGACAGAGGCCTCCGACGTGGCTGGGCCTTCCGACGCAGGTGCTGTTGCTGGTGATGGTGCTCAAGGCTCTCCTCCTCCTTCCGTGCATCCTTCGAAGGGGGAAGTGAGTCCTTCGGTCTCGACTGCTGCCCAGCTTCCTTCTGAGGGAAGTGTTTTGACGGAGACTCCCCTTCGGAGGACCGATGGTCCCGACGATCTCCCCCGAGGCCGCCTCCGCCGTAAGGCTCACCGCCCTCTACGCCACAAGGGCCTCCCTTCCCCTTACAGGGGGACTAAGAGGCGCCTTTTTGGGTCTTCATCCTCCGGGGGGGACTCTCTTCGTCAGCCTCAACCGACTGCTCCGCCCTCCTTGAACCTCTCTGCAGACCGCTCACCATCTCCTGCCGGATCTTCGCCTTCTGGAGAACTCGTCACCCGACGGGCAACGGTCCCTTCGGGGCTAAGGGATTCTTCCCTTACGCGAGCAGGGCTAGCGCACAAGCGCTCTCCTGCTCGCCAGCGATCTCCTGCTCGTCGACGATCTCCTGCTCGCCGACGCTCACCTGCTCGTCGGCTCTCTCCTGATGTACGCCCCCCTCGCCAGCGCTCTCCTGCTCGTCAGCGCTCATTTGAGGACCATCGCCCTGCGGTCTCTGACCACCCTGTAGTTGCTGCTGAACTCCCTGCTCACCATCCACCTGGTCCTGTGGCTACGCAACATCGTGCTGCGCGTGTGTCAAAAACACATGTTCGCCAACGCGCCAGCGATCTTCCCGTTCCTGCTCGTGAACGCGCCGCACCACCTGTCCTCTCACAGGACACGCGTCGACCTTCTGCTCGCCAGTGATCACCAGCTCGCCAGCGATCACCAGCTCGCCAGCGATCACCTACACATGCTACTCGCCATCGCACGACCCTGCATGATCGCCCGCTTACGCATGCTGCTCCTCATTGCACAACCCTGAACGATCGCCCTCCTGCGGATGCTGATCACCATCGCACCCTTTCACGCGATCATTCACCTGCGCATACTGCTCGCCATCGCACAACCCTGCACGATCGCCCGCTTACGCATGCTGCTCCTCATCGCACAACCCTGAACGATCGCCCTCCTGCGGATGCTGATCACCATCGCACCCTTTCACGCGATCATTCACCTGCGCATGCTGCTCGCCATTGCACAACCCTGCACGATCGCCCGCTTACGCATGCTGCTCCTCATCGCACAACCCTGAACGATCGCCCTCCTGCGGATGCTGATCACCATCGCACCCTTTCACGCGATCATTCACCTGCGCATGCTGCTTGCCATTGCACAACCCTGCACGATCGCCCGCTTACGCATGCTGCTCCTCATCGCACAACCCTGAACGCTCGCCCTCTTGCGGATGCTGATCACCATCACACCCTATCACGCGATCATTCACCTACACATGCTGCTCGCCATCGCTTACCATCACGCGGTCATTATCGCCAGCGATCTTCTTCACCTACGCGGCAGCACGATCCCTCGCCGTCGCGCCACTGCTTGCATTCGTCGCCTCGGATACGTGTTCATTTACCTGCCCACCCTCACGCCTACTCGCCTGCGCGCCCGCGCGATCGCTCGCCTGCGCACCCGCGCGATCGCTCGCCTGCGCACCCGCGCGATCGCTCGCCTGCGCACCCGCGCGATCGCTCGCCTGCGCACCCGCGCGACCGCTCGCCTGCGCGACCGCTCGCCTGCGCGCCCGCGCGATCACCCGCGCGACCATTCGCCTTTGCGCGACCGTTCGCCCTCGCGCGACCATAGTTCGCGGCGAATTCCACAGCCGGTGGTAGCAGCAGGGACGCGTGCTCCTAGACGGCACTCGGGATCACCTCCATCCAAGCACAGGTTGGTAGTGCAGGACGAAGACAGGTCAGTACAGCATTCTTCCCCACCTTCTTTTCAGGCAGGTACCATCGTGTCCACTCCAAAGGATCGCCCGATCCCTTTCACCTTAGCGAGGATTTCGGACTCTGTGTCCTTGGAGCAGCAGACTTGGTTTGGTCCGCTGGCACGGGCGTTAGTGAGGGTTATGAAACCAGCACTCGCCGGCCAGGTTAACAAACCAGCGGCTGTCTCTCCTATGCTGAAGAGAAAGAGAGGAGTGGACTTCGTGGTGACTTCCCCCAGGGCGAAGTTGGTTCCCAAGAGGTCGGTCTCGAGGGTCCCCTCTCCTGCACGAGTACTCTCTCCTTCTCCCGTGGACGAGGCCTTTCCGTCCTCAGGTGAGTCCAGTGGGGCGGTAGTCTTCCCCTCGGCACCAGGGGGGGAGACTTCGCTTCAGGCAGGAGAATCGTCTCGTGAGGAAGGGGACCCTCGAACCTTGTTGTTGGGATCCTGTATCCCTCCCAGGAGGGAACCCAAGGATTTCAAGACCATCCCTAAATCCTCTGCAAGGATTCGTTAGGAACCCACGACTACCCAGGGGAATGTCCACGTATCACCCCAGGAAGAGATTCCTGGGGCAGGAGACTTAGCTGCCAGCCCGCAGGGAGGAGAACAGCAAGAGTCCGAACATGCCTTCTGGCAGGTCCTAAGCCTGATAAGGCAACTTAACAGTCTTACGGATCCAGTCATCCCCCCCCCGTGAAGGCAAAGACACGATTCTGGATGAAGTGTTTGACGTTCGAAAGGCCCCTAAGACCAGTGCAGCTCTGCCCTGGTCTCGGGAGAGCTAGGGCCAATGCTCAGCTCGCACTTCTTGCCTCCTCCAGTCGTTCCACTGCCGGGAACAAACTCATTCCTCCTCCTCGCCTTCAGCAGAGGAGGTATTTCGAGATCCTGGGTGAGCACAACCTCGCTCTTCCTCTCCATCTCTCTGTGGAGGAGCTGGCGAAGGGAGTTCCCTTGGAGAAACTCTCTGCCCGGCAGGTGTCGTTCTCGGCGGCAGAGATCCTTAACCACGAGAAGGTTGCTAAGTGTGCCATGCAGGCCACTTCGTGGCTGGACTTCTGGTTAGGATCTCTGGGCATCCTATTGCGATCGGAGGACTTGTCCAAGGAGACCAATAGGAAGGCCCTAGAGACCTTCTTGCTCTCGGGCACCCGCTCCATCGAGTTTTTGGCGCACCAGGTTACCACCCTGTGGGCCAACTCGGTGTTGAAGCGTCGCGATGCTGTGTCCGAGAGATTCCATCCGAAGGTGCCCGCCGTAGATGTGTGTAGGCTCCGACATGCCTCCCTCCTGGGGGAGAGCCTGTTTGAGCCTCAAGACTTGGAGCGAACGGCTGAGAGGTGGAGGAAATCCAGCACGGACTCTCTCCTCCACAGGGCCCTTACAACTCGGCCCTATAAGCCTCCAGCCCCGCCACAACAGCAGCAACAGCCTTGTAAGGCTCCCAAACAGGCACCGGCAGCTAAGAAAGTGTTGTCTAAGCCCCAGCCCCTTCCAGCCAAGGTCAAGAGGGGCGGTAAGTCCTCCAGGGGAGGCAAGACTTCTAGGGGTGGCGGCCGCAAGCCCTAGGGGTGGCAGTCCCCCTGCGCGTCCACCTGTGGGGGGATGCCTTCAGCGTTGCGTCCGCAGGTGGCAACATCACGGGGCCGATGCTTGGACGGTCTCAGTGATCGGCCAAGGTTATCGCGTCCCGTTCACGTCATCTCAACCTCCCCTGACAGCGAATCCAGTGTCGTTGAGCTCCTATGCCATGGGATCGGCAAAGGGGCTGGCCCTTCAGGCCGAAGTCGAGACCATGTTCGAGAAGGGTGCTCTCCAGGAGGTCGTGGACGGCTCTCCAGGCTTCTTCAGTCGACTCTTTCTTGTAAAGAAGGCTACTGGAGGCTGGAGACCCGTCATCGATCTCTCGGCTCTGAACAGGTTTGTCAAACAAACCCGGTTCAGCATGGAGACAGCAGACACGGTCAGACTTGCGGTGAGACCACAAGACTTCATGTGTACACTGGATCTAAAGGATGCGTACTTCCAGATCCCAATCCATCCGTCTTCCAGGAAGTACCTGAGATTCTGCCTAGACAACAAGATCTACCAGTTCAAGGTGCTGTGTTTCGGTCTCTCCACAGCTCCTCAGGTGTTCACCAGAGTGTTCACCCTGATTTCGACTTGGGCGCACAGGAACGGCATTTGTCTCCTTCGTTACCTAGACGATTGGCTGATCCTAGCAGACTCGGAGTCGACCCTTCTTCGACACCGAGACAGGCTTCTAGATCTTTGCCAGGATCTGGGGATCGTGGTAAACCTCGAGAAGTCCTCTCTGCAGCCGTCCCAACGACTGGTTTATCTATGCATGCTAATAGACACCAATCTCCACAAAGCCTTTCCATCAGACGACCGGATAGCAAGGCTGAGGAGGGTGGCGGAACCTTTCCTCAGGCGAAAAGAACTCCCCGCCCAATCGTGGTTGCGTCTCTTAGGCCACCTATCCTCCCTGGCCCGTCTGGTTCCAAACAGCCGCCTCAGGATGAGATCCCTTCAATGGCGGCTCAAGTCCCGGTGGAATCAAGGATCCGATTCCCCGGACATTCTGATCCCAATGGGGTCTCTGGAACAGATGGACTTGCGGTGGTGGCTGGCCGACGAGAACCTGCGGAAGGGAGTGAGTCTTCTCGTCCTCCCCCCGGAATTGACTCTGTTTTCGGACGCGTCAAAAGAAGGGTGGGGGGGCGCACGTTCTGAACCTGAGGGCCTCAGGCCTTTGGTCAGAATCAGAAAAGTGCCTACACATCAACCTGCTAGAATTGAAGGCCGTCTTTCTGGCCCTTCAACAGTTCCAACGGTTCCTGGCGGGTCACTCCGTGGTGGTGATGAGCGACAACACCACGGTAGTGGCTTATATCAACAAGCAGGGAGGCACTTTTTCGCAACAGCTATCCCATCTTGCAGTAGAGACTCTGAGGTGGACCGAAACCCACTCGATAACACTATCAGCTCGCTTCATTCTTGGCAAGAGGAATGTGCTCGCCGACAGTCTGAGCAGGGCTTCGCAGATAGTGAGTACCGAGTGGTCTTTGGATCCTCAGATAGCCAACAAAGTCCTGACTTTGTGGGGTTCCCCGACGGTGGACTTGTTCGCGACAGCCTTGAACTCCAAGCTACCCCTGTACTGCTCACCAGTCTCGGACCCCAAGGCACTCTGGCAAGATGCTTTCCAGCAACGGTGGGACAACATCGACGTGTACGCCTTCCCACCATTCTGTCTGATGAGAAGGGTGCTCAACAAGACCAGACTATCGGTCAACTGTTCCATGACTCTAGTAGCTCCGCTATGGCATCACGCGGAATGGTTTCCGGACCTTCTGCAACTCCTGACGGAACTCCCAAGAGAGCTTCCTTCACGACACGAGCTTCTCAGACAACCCCACTCCGGTGTCCCTCACAGGGCCGTAGCCTCGCTTCGGCTTCACGCCTGGAGACTATCCAGCGTCTCCTCGCGGAGAGAGGCTTTTTGCAACAGGTTGCGGAGAGAATGTCTCGGCACCTGCGAAGGTCCTCTGAGGAAGTCTACCAAGCGAAGTGGAGAGTCTTTTGTGGTTGGTGTCGTGGAAGGGGTATCTCTCCACTCGATGCCACTATTCCAGCAATAGCGGACTTCCTTGTGTATCTGCGAGAAGAAATGCGCCTTTCTGTCTCGGCAGTGAAAGGCTATCGCTCAGCCTTAAGCTTGGCCTTCAGATTGAAGGGCGTGGATATTTCTTCATCGCTAGAACTCTCTTTACTCATACGTAGCTATGAGCTTACCTGCCCCCAGTCAGAAGTGAGACCCCCTCCTTGGAACGTGGTTCGAGTCCTCAGGTCTCTCAAGAGACCTCCCTTCGAGCCATTACGCCAGGCCTCCGATCGCTACCTGTCTTGGAAGATGTCTTTCTTACTCGCCTTGGCCTCGGCCAAGCGAGTTAGTGAACTTCATGGTCTCTCGTACGACATCGCCCATTCAAGGGGATGGGGGGAGGTAACGTTCAGGTTCGTCCCTGAGTTTGTGGCCAGGACTCAGAATCCTGGAATGCCGGATCCTCGGTTCGACTCTTTCAGGATCGCGAGTCTCCGTTCTGTAACAGATGACCCAGACCAGCTGCTACTATGCCCAGTGAGGTGTCTGAGGTACTACTTGAAGAGAACGGCAGCAGTCCGTCCTTATGTGCGAGCTTTGTTTGTGAGCACAGGCAGGACAAAGAGGAGGGTCACCAGGAACACCATCTCTGCTTGGATTCGAAGGGTTATCCACTATGCCCTGAATCCTGACCCTCCTCCGTCACGTCGCCCTCGGGCCCACGTTGTCAGGGGTATTGCTACATCCCTGGCCTTCAAGAGAAACTTCTCTGTGACGCAGGTACTTCAAGCTGGGGTCTGGAAGCGTCAAACGACCTTCACAGCCCACTACCTGCAAGACGTGACCCACAGGAGCCTCGATACGTTCTCTATCGGCCCTGTGGTGGCTGCACAACAGCTGGTCTAACCTCAGGCTCCTTAATGTACAAGTAGCAGTAGGTTGAGGGCGTTGTTACCCGGTCTTAGTCTGTGTGAATGAAAGAGTATGTCTGACCCTTACTTCTTTCTTCATTCTCCCCTCTCTTGGGGAAGCAGCATCCTGGTCCTCGCATAGCTGACCTCGACCTCTGCAGGTAACCCATGCTTCTTTGTGCTCCTAGTATTAAGCTTAATACTGTTGCGTCTCCCATACCCTGACGAGGTGGTATGGGGAACGTCCTATCCTAGAATTCCTATCTGAAGGTCTCAAGGTCAACTTCATAGGACGAGTCACACTCTCCTCCTCACACTACTTATGTAGGCCACTCGTTCCTAGCGATGCTAGGAACCTGTGAGGTACAGGGGCTCCCTCTCTCTAGTGCTGCTCACTGAGGGATCGAGCCCCCGGGCAAGCCGAAGTCAGTAAGGCTGGGGACTTTCCACCCTTCCTAAGGGGTAAGTCACCCTTTGTAAATAGCGTGGTTTGTATTTCGGTTACGGAACAAATGACAAATTCGAAGATAATTTGTATTTTTCATAACCATACAAACCTTAGCTATTTACACATATGTGCTCGCCATCCCTGACCCCCAAGTCAAGTCCTACCTCTAAGTGAAGTGAAGCAAGTCACCGGTGTGTGGAGGGGGGAGGGGTAGCAAGCTACCCTTCCCCACCCCCCGCTAACTAGCGCGGGGGTAATTAACCCTCGTTAAAGACTATTGGCTCGTCATTTCAGCTGCGCTAAAAGTAATACCCTTTGTAAATAGCTAAGGTTTGTATGTTTAGGAAAAATACAAATTATCTTCGAATTTGTCATTTTGGTGTGTCACGTGTGTGGGGTAATTTTAAGTCTGTTAGGGTTTTTGCGGGTTATATGAATGGTGCTTTTGGTTATTATATATTATATTATTTGGTGTTAAGTTTTGATTAGTTTTAAGTGTTGGTAATTTGATTGTGGATGGTTATTGATTTATTTATTATAGTTTGTAAGAATATAGTGTTAAGGATATGTTTTGTTTTGATTTTTGTCCTTTCGTCCAAGAGTCCCGCTGCTGATAAAGTAAGGGGAAAGTTTGTATTGTGGGATATTGAGAAAGTAAGAGTGATCAAGGGTGTGGGGGTTGTTTTTGTTTACATCCCGCCACACCGTCGCTCGAACCTACAGTGTTTCTTCGCACAAACGTCGGCTTATTTCTTGCAGTATCCATTGCTCGTCTATGGGTTATCGCTCGCTGACCACCAGCTCTCGCCCTTCCTACCACGCTCGCCCTCCTTCTGCGCTCCTTCGCTCACCTTCGTTTGCGTTCTTGCGTTACCGCGCATGGGCGCTTCCACGTTCGCCCACGCGCAAATCTTTGAATTACCGTCGCGCGAGCTCCAGGGCGATTGCGACCACGATTTCCAATGGGGTTTTCGCAGCATCGCCAGCCTGGCGAGTTCTTCTGGAGCGTATATCCAGAACACGGCCTCACCCCGTAAACGCAGAGCATGGTACTTGCAAGAATAGGAGAAACTTCAGGGAGATCTGAGCAACACTCCTCTTTCCTGAACCTGGGTTAGCCCTTGCCCGTCATTCCCTGGAAGGATTTTTGGCGGGGGGGCTTTCCGTTCGAGATTTCTCCATCGGACAAGGGCTGACTGCTTACCCCTTCCTCTGGGAGCTTACCAGGTCCTTTCCCTCCTCTGTTACGGCCCGAGGTTTAGTTCAAGGAAGCTACAGGAAGATCATGGGTACTTTCCTCCTCTCGAGCTCAGGCACCTTGGCCTTTCGTCGGTAAGTATCTAACTTGCGGACAAGCTCGATGCTGTACCATCTGGACGCGCTGACTGAGGGCTTCCTTCGGGTGTCTCATCTGTGGAGGTCGACGACCTCAGACACCCTTCCATCCTTGAGAAGAGTTTGTTTGTGCCCAAGGACAGAGACTTAGACAGCGGCTGTGCGGAGGAAATCGACTTCCGTTTTCACTCCTCCAAGGCGCTTTCTTCCAGACTCTGCAGGGCTCCAGCGCCCTTTTCTTTCAACCACGTCGACCTAAGTTATCGGCTACGACAACTGGGACAAGGTGTCCAATTGCAGTTTCCTCCTGTTAGGAACAGATGGCACGGGAGGCTCCCCCGGGGGGGCATAGTCCTAAAAGGAGCGGCAGAGTTCACGAACTCTAGGATTGCAGGTTTTTCGGTGGGAGGATGCTTAAGGTTACTCATCCGAATGACAGCTTCCCGATGCCCATTCCCGCACAATCTCTGTGATCAGCCAAGGATATCGCGCATGCCGTCTCTCTCAGCGAATTCAGTGTCTCTGAACCTCTATGCCATAGCGTCAGCAAGAGTTGCCCGGTTGGGCAGAATGATCCATACCTTAGGCGAAGGTCTTCCTTAGGATCATCGACGGCTTCACCCCCGGCCTCTTCAGTCGATCCTTTCTTGTAAGGAAGGATCTGGGAGGGGATGTCCGTAGTCAACCTCTCAGCCCTGATCAAGTTTGTCGAACAAACTTCGGCCAGCGTAGACCAGCAGAATCGTTCAGACTGGTAACGAGGCGACAGGACTCCTTAAACCCGGGATCGGAAGGACGGGTACTTTCAGTTTCCATTCCATCCATCTTCCAGGGAGCTCGTCGAATTCAGCCTAGACTGCAAGTATTCCTGCTTATGATGCAGTGTGGCTATCCCGCCGTGGCATAGCAGGTTTGTTTCCCCAGAGAACTCTCCCTGCCTTCCTCTTGGCCGCTCAGGTGCAGGCTTCCGCCTCCTCTGCTGTTTGGAGGGCTGGTCAACTCCGGTAGGCTCGGGTTCGACCTTCTTCAGCGCCGGGACAAGCTTCCGGATGCTTACCATGAGTGTGGGCTCATGGTATTTTGCTTGGAGCCTTCTCTTCCTCTGCCTCAACATCTGGAGTATCTGGCCATGATATTGAGTCAACGGCCTTACCACGTTGGAAACCCCGCTTCTTGTCCGTCCAGCGAGGTTAAGCAACGTCGGTACTTGGATGGGTGACCACCTAGGGACGCCAGATTCTGTTACCACATCCTCCGAGCCTTCCTTTCAGTTGACTGTGGCAAGACTGAGGAGAGTCGCAGGACCTGTTCTCAGTCAAGCAGAGCTTTCAGCCCTACCTTGGAACGTTTCCTAGTTCTCCTTTCCTCATTGACCCGTGTATAGTCCGTACGGTCACCTCAGGATAAGTTCCATGTGGGGCGGTCCAAGTTCCGGTGGCTTCAGGCAATGTTTAACCGGACTTCCTAGCGCAACTATTAGACCTGCAATGGGTGTTGACCTATGGAGCCTCTTGATGGTTGTGGATATTCTCGTCCTTTCCCCACATTCTTGATGCTGTTCTCGGACTCGTCAAAGGAAGGGGGGGGTGGCATGTTCCGGTCCAGGCCTATGGTCAAGACATGAAGGATACCTCTCCATCATTCAGGCAGGCTTAGGGGCCTTAGTCTGGCCCCTCTACAGATCCTACAGCTCCTGCCGAGTCGCCCCGTGCGCGTCGACTTCATGATTCTGGCGTATTCTAACCAGCAGGGGACGCATTTTCACACCTTCACATCTTGCAGTAGAAATACTGGGATGATTGAGATTCTCTCAATACCACCATTGGCTCTCTCATTCCAGGCAGGGGAATGTTCTCTCCGACTATCTGAGCAGAGCCTAGTAGAGAGAGAGTGTACCTGGGGGTCGTTGACCTTGGGTAACCAGCAAGTACTGGTCTGGGGGACCTGATCGCGACAGCTTGGAACCTCAAGCTTCCGCTGTTCTTCCCCCCAGTCTCAGACCCCGAGACTCGGGCAAGATGCATTCCGGTGATGGTGGGACAACTTCGACGCCTGCGTCTTCCCTCCTTTTTGTCTGTGGACAATGGGTCTCAACAAGACCAGGTTGTCTGTCAACCTTTCAATGGGAGAGCTCCACTGGGACTATGCGCAGAACGGTTTCTGGACCCTCTGCTTCCCCTGACGGAACTCCCGGGAGAGCTTCTCCCACGGCGCAGACTACTCAAGCAACCACACTGAGACATCTCTCCCGAACC
Organism: Palaemon carinicauda; assembly: GCF_036898095.1. Lineage (NCBI taxonomy): Eukaryota > Metazoa > Arthropoda > Malacostraca > Decapoda > Palaemonidae > Palaemon > Palaemon carinicauda. The sequence goes on from NC_090731.1 coordinate 54,027,425, forward strand.
GGGGCGTCGCTTCGGCTTCATGCCTGGAGACACTACGCCTCCTCCTCAAGAAGAGACAACCCGCTACAGTCACGGTACGGAGGTCGCGTCATCTGCGATAGTCATCCACAGGGGTCTTCCAGGCAAAGTGAAGAGTCTAAGGGGGTTGGTGCCGTGGGAGATATACCTCTTCCCTTGAGGCCTCTTCTCCAGCAATAACGGTCTTATTGCCTTTTGGCGGGAGAAAACTCCTTTCCGCTCTCGGCAATGAAGCCTGTCGCTCAGCCTTTCCCTGACCTTCAGGCTTAAAGGAATAACTTTTTCCTGCCCGCTGGATCTATCCTCGCTCATGCGAAGCTACGATCGTCTCTGCCCTAGTCGGAGGAAGACCTCCAACTTGGAGCATGGCTCGGACTTTTGGTCCTTTAAGAGATCTTCTCAAGACCCTTTACGACAGGCCTCGGATTGTATTCCGCCTTGGGTCTCCTGCTCACTCTGGCCAAGGCCAGTGTGTAAGCAATCTTCTTGGTCTCTAACGACTCCCCCCTTTCTAAGGAAGAGGGGAAGGCAACATTCAGATTCGCTCCTGAGTTGTTGGCTAGACTCAGAATCTGGGGGTCCCGGCCCTTCGGTCCAATTCATTCAAGATTTCGAGTCTCCATTCTGTATCTGATGTCCCAAGACCTTCTCTTTCTTGCCAGTAAAGGAATCGAGAGGTTAGCGCTGGGAACAGCTGCAGTTTGTCCTCAGTTGCAGCCGATTTGGGAGCACAAGGAGTACACGGGGGAGAGTCACCAGTATACCTTTTCAGCCCGGACTCAAGGACATTCATCTCGACCTGTCTCCAGACCCTCCCCCGTCACGTCGCCCTACAGCACGATGTTGGATACATCGCAACGTCCCTCCCCTTCGAGTAATACTACTCTGTGACGCAGGTGCTACAAGCTGGAGTCTGGAAGCGTCCAATGACCTTCGCAGCCCGCTTCCTGCAGGGCGTGACCCACAGGAGTCTCGATACGTTTTCTATCGCTCTGTGGTGGCTACACAACAGCTGGTCTAACCTCAGGCTCCTTTTTGGACAGGTAGCAGAAGGTTGAGGGCATTGTTATCAGGTTTTAGTCTGCATGAACGAAAGAAGTATGTCTGGCTCTTATTTCTTTCTTCATCATCCCCTCTACAGGGAAGCAGCATCCTGGTCTCTGCATAGCTGACCTCTAACCTCTGCAGGTAAACCATGCTTCCTTGTGTTCCGAGTATTGAGTCAATACTGTCGCGTCCCCCATACCCTGACGAGGTGGTATTGGGAACGTCCTAACCCAGAGTTCCTTCTGGAACTCCAGGTCAACTGCCTAGGACGGGTCACACTTCTTCCTTCACACACAAGCTTACGTAGGCCACATGGTTCCTTGCGGAGCAAGGAACTTGTGAGGTGCAGGGACTCCTTTTCTCGAGTGCGACTCACTCGGATTCTGAGTCCCCGGGTAAAGCCAAAGCCAGTATGGCTGGGGACTTTCCACCCTACCTAAGGGGTAAGTCACCCTCTGTAAATAGCGTGGTTTGTATTTCGGTTATGGAACAAACGACAAATTCGAAGATAATTTGTATTTTTCCTAACCATACAAACCTTAGCTATTTACACATATTTGCCCGCCAGCCCTGTCCCCCAAGACAAGTCCTACATCTAAGTGAAAGTGAGCATTCATCTGTGTGTGAGGGGGGGGGAGGGGTAGCTAGCTACCACTCCCTTAACCCCCCGCTAACTAGCGCGGGGGTAATACACCCTCGTTAAATTCTAATGGCTCGCCATTTCAGCTGCGCTAAAAAGTAAACCCTCTGTAAATAGCTAAGGTTTGTATGGTTAGGAAAAATACAAATTATCTTCGAATTTGTCATTTTATTATGAAAATATAATTTTCATGGGGTACTGTACATAAAGGCTAACGGGGTGTGTCTGGGGGGTCTTCTACCCTTGCCTAACAGCCTAAATGGGCCTTTTTCTGCAATTGGTATCATAGAAGGGGTATTTTTCCAGTCTGAGCAAGTGTAGCACAGATTGCAGATTTCCTTGTCTTCCTTCTCCGAGAAAGCACCCCTCAGTTGCAGCTGTCAAAGGCTACTTTTCAGCCTGGAGTATGGTCTTTGAACTTTGCTTCTTGAGGAGCTTTGAGCTGTCTTGCCCATCTCAGGATCTCGGGTGCCTGGAGTGGGAAGAACCTTTATTTCTCAAGTCTTTAACACGTTGCCCATTTGAACCTTTGAGGAGGTTGTCAGATAGCGATGTGACTATAAAAATTGTCGTCCTGCTAGCATTAGTATTGGCTAAGAGATGAGCAAGTTTCCAGGTCTCTCATGTAGTCACCCACTCGATTTAAGGAAGCCTCCAGTTTTGTATTAATCTTTGTGGCCAAGGTCGAGATTGAAAGATGCTCTTATGTCTTAAGAGGGCTCTGTGATGGTATCTGAAAAGGACCTGACACCTCAGGCCTGAGTGTTGTTGACTTTGCATTAGCTCTAGCAGATCCAAGAAAGTGGTGTCAAGGAACATGGTCTCTTTCTGGCTTTGTGAGACAATCCGTAGAGCTTACACCTAGGCTGACAAGAGTGAAGATGCTAGCCAGGACCAGAGCTGACGAAGTCATTGTTATTGACCCGACAGTTGCTTTCAAGAGTAATCTGTCCGCAGGCTAGGTGTTGAAGGACAGCGTCTGGAAGAGACAGGCGATCTTTGTGGCCTCTCACTCGCGAGAGTATAACCTCAAGTCCCATGACACCCTTATGCTTGGAGATGTGGTGGCTGCTCAAGCTGTATTGTAACTAGTCTAGCTCTCACATGGAACAAGGATGCATTTCATCTCTGGTAATATTTAGGTGTAAGTCTGGAATGTAAAGTAGTACTGTATACGGTAACTGGCTCTTCTCTTTCATTCTTTTGTCCCCTCCCTCAAAGCCAATTGGCTGAAGCGTTACATGCTGGTAAGTTTCACTTAAGAGTGCTGATTTTTGTATCCAAAGGAGTATATCGCCGTTTTTTGTATCCAAAGGAGTATATCTCCCCATCCCCTTACAAGCATGGAGATGTTGAAGTTTATACTAACCCATTAATCGTGTACTTGTATTTGATTCTAACTTTTATCCCTTTTGGGGAAGGGTTTCTTTTAGTTTATCTGGTACAATTTTATATGTCTAACTCAGGTCTTATCAGTTTTTCCATCCTTATGGAAAACAGATAGGGAGTTGTTAGTGGTCTTTGTGTACTTCTCCACAGATTAAGCGTTGAACACTTCTAGGGAAGAATTATAACCTTCCAGTTATGGATCCTGGGAACTTCCAGCGCTCCAAGCAGTGAGTCTCCCTAATTAAAGGATGAGGGTTTGTATGCCTTGTAGGAAGAAATAATCAAAATACAGTCATTTGTTTTCCCCTTAGCTGTACAAACCTGTGTCTTCTAGTCTAACTTCTCTCATCAAGCATCTCTCTGGGGACTAAAGATAAAAAGTGAGTCTTTTCTGGCTGTGGAGGGGGTGGGGCTTCTTGCTTCACACATTCACCAATTGGATAACTGTTCGTTATCCAATTTTAACGACCAAGTCCTACTCGCACTGAAGTAATCAATCGCTCTAATTAGAAATCTGATGTCTGTATAGCTAGGAAAAATACAAATTACTTTGAAAACTTTGTTACTTTTTGTTGGTAAATATTTTTCTACTGCATACTATAATTTATTTCATCCATCAGTTTTTTTTATATTTTATAAATTGTAAGTTCAAAGAAACTTTTGTTTGATGTAACAGTTACGTAAGAGACATTCAACTTGCAGGAGTACATTGTATATACAGTACAGTACACTCTTGCCTTTTGATTGTAGTAATAGATATGTACCAGCATCATTTATTGGTTAAATTTACTTGGAAAGTAGGCATTCCTAAAGGTTCAGAGCATTTGTGGTCAGGTTTAAACTACCTATTGATAGTAATATTAATAATAAAAATAATGGGTATCAAATAATAACTGCATATGAGAGTAGTTAGGATAGTTTTTTGGTCATATTTTTTGTAAAAAAAGAAAAATTCTTATCTACCATCAATTATGAAAACTACCTGGCATCTAACCACCCAGGAAATGTTCTCTGTTAGTAGATTGTAATGACTGATACATAGGCAGTAGGTCATAATGTCTTCTTCATGCTTATTCATGTACTATTCCATAAAAAAACAGTAACTAAATTACAGTTCTAATTTAGTGGATTAGTTTGTTGTTAAATGTTAAGCAATTAGCATATGAATTTTCTTTGCCCAGAATGTTGACTAATCTTAATCTTTAATGAGTTCATTATTCCTTACAGCTCAAGATCTTGTATAATGTGGGATTCTACACATCACCTTTTATTGCACTTTCCTTATATCGTGGAGACTCTTCACTCTATTTATCAGTTGCCAAAGTAAGCATAAGTTTAAAGTATTTGATATTTACTTCATTGTAAGAGATGTTGTTATTTTAAATCAAAGAATAATATTCTTTCTATTCAAACTATTTTAATTTTTTAACAGGAAAGTACTTTTATTCTTTACAAATTTATTCAATATACTGTACAGCAATGTGTAACAGAACAACACAGCACTCATTTCAGTTTTTATAGTTATGTAGTGTTTTATGTTATTACACTTGATTAGTGCTTGTGACCAGAGTTTAGAATTATTTAACTTTAAGATTGGCTTATTGATGAGGCCAAATGTAGCAGGATCAATATCAAAGTGTTTTTAAATTGCCATTACTCTGAGAGTAGTTGTCCTTACACAAATACAAAACATTGTTCTTTACCTAGGAGAATAGATAACAGCAAAGTTTGAACACGGTAGTTGAAATTATAACTAGGTGTAAGCCAGGCATGGGCAACTGTTAGTCACCTGCGGGCCGAACCTCACTATTTTCAAGTGCCGAGGGCCACGTGATACACTTACAAGAAATATTACTCTCTTATATATACTCTTTTTTGTTCCGTAACTGAAATACAAACCACGCTATTTACATGGGGTAATTACTTCGGCGTAGCTGAATGACGAGCCATAAAAGTTTTAACGAGGGTTTACTACCCCGCCGCTAGTTAGCGGGGGGTAGGGAGGGGTAGCTAACTACCCCCCCCCCCCTCCTCACACACACCAGTGAATGCTTCACTTTACTTTTGGCTCGGGAAGAGAACAGACCTGTCTGCTCTCTTCCTCGCTTTGACTGCCATATTTAATCTGTTTTTGCTTTTTCTTTTTCAATATTAAACTTAGCCGGTGATTATATAAGCTGCAGCTCTGCTGCCCGACAGAAAAACTCTACGCTCAAAATCCGCCAGCGATCGCTATGCAGGTAGGGGGTGTACTTCAACAGCGCCATCTGTCGTGCAGGTACTCAGTACTCAATGTAAACACAGAACTCAATTTTCTCTCTGTCGTGCCACCGGCAAGACCTACTAAATTCGCTGTTGCTTACTGGATTGGTTTTCACATATTTTGGTGAAGTACACATTTCTAGTTTTGAGCTTTCGCTTTGCAGACGTTATCTTCAATACATCCTTGCATTCTTTTGTTGATATCGGATTATTTGTTGACGACTTTGGATAGATTTTGAATTCCCCTTTGACTAATTCAAAACGGCTGACCCTTCTCAAGTCCCTAAGTTCAGGAAGTGTAATGCTAGGGACTGTTCAAGGCGTCTTCCGAAGGCCTCTATCGATCCTCACACCGTTTGTTCCAATTGTCGGGATAAGACCTGTCAATTGGAAGATCGATGTGAGAAATGCGTTGGGCTTTCAGAATTCGATTTTATCGAATTCCAGAAATATACACGTAGGCTAGAGAGAGATAGAGTCAGGAGAAGTTCATCTCGCTCCGTTGAATTTTCCTCTCCTCATGCCCCACAATCTATTCCTTCCCCTGTAGTGGTTGCTCCTGATCCCCCTTCTAGCACTCAACAACCTTCGATGGCAGATATGATGCGTGCCATCCAGGCTCTGGGTGAGAGAGTCGAGTCCTTGGCTAGTGACCGTAACCAACTCATGGCAGACGTCAAAGAGTTGAAATGCAAGAGTGCAGTGGGTAGTGATAAAGTGAGTGGTAGCGTTGTGGAAAGTGTTGTGGATAGTGTTGCGCTTGAGGGTTCGTCTGTTCGTGCCTGTCGTCCTCCCAGTCCGGGACCTCTTGCAAGCTCCCAAGCCCAGGGGAGAAGCAATGTCGTACGACCAAAGGGTTCGAGAGGCTTTAATCAGCGAACAGACGTTCCCTCCGTGGTTTCGGGCGTATCTAACCAAGATCGCCCCACCCACACGAAGACGAGAGAGCCCATTTATTCCTCGTCTGCGGAAGAGGTTTCTCGAAAGAAACCATGGACCAAGGTCTCGCGGCCTCTTAAGCGCAAGTCGGTCCCTTCCGCGCAAGTCCAACGGCCCAGTTGTAGCCACTGGGTAAGTTTGGACTCGCTGCAGTCTTCCGACGACTGCTCACCTCCTAAGAGAGGCAAAGCGGTACCGCATCAGGCAGTAACACCGTCTGTTGCCGCACCTGCTCCTGTAGACCCTAAGTGGTCTTTGCTGCAGACCATGCAGTCACAGTTAACGTCATTGATGCAGGACTTTCGTGCGGAGAAGGTTGACGCTGCACCAACCTCTAGCCTACAACCACCCACGGTTGTGCGTCCAGTGGACGCTGAGGCTACCTTCTCCCGCACTCCAGCTGTGAGAGTCCCGCCACCCATGCGTTCCAGTGTACCCTGCCAGCCGCATGTTGACGTTCAGCGACGCACGGAACCTTCCGTTGACGTTCGCAAGTTACAACAACAGCCTAAGTTGTTTTGTTTTGACGCGGTGCGTCAACCTCCGCAACCCAGTGTGGTTACCTCTACTCGCCCACAGCAGACTAGACAGTCTGGAGTAGACGCTTTGCGTCCCCGCGCTGCTATGGTTGTTGCCAGTTCACAGACTGGGCAACAGTTCCATGACGTTGCGTCCGGTTCAGTCACGCGTGCACCCGTGCTGCTGGACTTAGCTGACCAGCCGATTCCTACTCCTTTGCCGCTTCCTCCTCAGTTTTCAGATGATGGACTCTCTGATGATGACGACGCTGCACACATTGACGACCCACATACGGACATCGACGAACCCAAGACCACGCAACCCTCCTTGGACTTTAGGAAAGTTCTTGCACTGTTCAAGGAGATGTATCCTGATCAGTTTGTATCTGCGGCTCCACGCTCTCCTCCGTCAGAGTTTGCTTTAGGCACGCAGTCATCCGCGCCTGCCTTTACGAAACTCGTCCTCGCCCGCTCGTCCAAGAGAGCTTTACGAGTGTTAGGAGATTGGATGCAGTCCAAAAAGAACCTTGGGAAGACAGCATTTACGTTTCCCCCTGCGAGACTCTCTTCCAGATCGAGCGTCTGGTATGCCACGGGAGAAGTTCTCGGCTTGGGAGTTCCTGCCTCTGCCCAGGGCGACTTCTCAAGTCTAGTAGACTCTCCCCGCAGGCTAGCCATGAGACGCTCCAAGATATGTTGGTCTCCTTCAGACTTAGACCATCTGTTGAAAGGAGTGTTTAGAGCCTTCGAGATTTTTAACTTTTTGGACTGGTGTCTGGGAGCTTTGAGCAGGAAGATCTCCCCTTCTGACAAGGAAGCTTCCTTGCTCATTATGTCCTGCATGGACAAGGCCATACGTGACGGATCCAGTGAGCTTGCGGCTTCGTTCGTATCCGGGGTCCTCAAGAAACGGGAAAACCTTTGCTCTTTCCTGTCAGCTGGAGTAACACCGTGTCAGAGATCGGAACTTCTTTTTGCTCCTCTCTCAAAGTGTCTCTTCCCAGAGGACTTGATAAAGGAGATTGCTGCCTCCTAGATTCAGAAAGACACCCATGACCTGGTTGCGTCCTCTGCCCGCAAAGCCACCCCTTTGCCTACCGTGTCTAGACCCAGGATGGACACTCCAGCGTCCAGATTCATTCCGCCCTTTCGTGGCAGAGCCTCCAGCAGAGGAGGTGCTCGTGCCGAAGGGAGACGTGGGAAGAAGAAAGGTACCAAGTCCTTTAAAGGCAGAGTCTGACTGCCACCTTCTTCAGACAGCAGTGGGAGCCAGACTCAAGAACTTCTGGCAGACCTGGGAGAAAAGGGGCGCAGATGCACAATCTGTGAAGTTGCTCAGAGAAGGGTACAAGATCCCGTTTGTCCGCAAACCCCCTCTAGCAACGTCTCCCATCGATCTCTCTCCCAGGTACAGAGAGGAAGACAAGAGGCTAGCTTTGAAGCAGGAGGTGTCTCTCTTACTAGAAAAGGGAGCGGTAGTCAAAGTCCGGGACCATCAATCCCCGGGCTTCTACAACCGTCTCTTCTTAGTGGTAAAGAAGACAGGAGGGTGGAGGCCGGTGCTAGACGTCAGTGCGCTGAATGTCTTTGTCACAAAGCAGACGTTCGCCATGGAGACCACAAAGTCAGTTCTAGCAGCGGTCAGGAAGGAAGACTGGATGGTCTCTTTAGACCTAAGGGACGCATACTTTCACGTCCCCATCCACCCAGAATCCCAACCTTTTCTGAGATTCGTTTACGAAAAGGTTGTCTACCAATTTCAAGCCCTGTGCTTTGGCCTAAGCACGGCTCCTCTTGTGTTTACGAGGCTGATGAGGAATATTGCCAAATTCCTGCATTTAGCGGATATCAGAGCCTCCCTCTATTTGGACGACTGGCTTCTAAGAGCTTCTTCCAGTCGTCGCTGTCTGGAGAATCTAAAGTGGACTCTAGATCTGATCAAGGAATTGGGTCTCCTGGTCAATATGGAAAAGTCCCAACTGGTCCCATCCCAAACTATAGAGTATTTAGGGATGGAGATTCACAATCAAGCTCTTCGGGCTTTTCCGTCGGCCCCCAGAACAAGTCAAGCCCAGGTATGCATCCAGAACATGCTAAAGAAGAAACGATGTTCAGTCAGACAGTGGATGAGTCTGATAGGGACGCTATCATCCCTGGAACAGTTCGTTTCGTTAGGGAGACTACACCTCCGTCCCCTTCAATTTCACCTAGCTGTTTACTGGAAAAAGGACAAGACGCTAGAAGCGGTCTCGATCCCCATTTCCGAGAAGATGAAGTCATCACTGACTTGGTGGAAGGACAGTATCAACCTCAGAGAGGGTCTGCCCCTGGCTGTTCAGACCCCCAACCATGTTCTCTTCTCGGACGCATCGGACATGGGCTGGGGTGCGACATTGGACGGTCGGGAATGCTCGGGAACGTGGAACTCGAATCAAAGAACGTTACATATCAACTGCAAGGAGCTACTGGCAGTTCATCTGGCCTTGAAAAGCTTCAAGTCCCTCCTTCAAGGCAAAGTGGTGGAGGTGAACTCGGACAACACCACGGCCTTGGCGTACATCTCCAAGCAAGGAGGGACCCATTCTATGACGTTGTACGAGATCGCAAGGGACCTCCTCACCTGGTCAAGAGATCTAAACCTTTCTCTAGTAACGAGGTTCATCCAAGGCAATATGAATGTCATGGCGGATTGCCTCAGTCGGAAGGGTCAAATCATCCCAACAGAATGGACCCTACACAAGGATGTGTGCAAGAGACTATGGGCCACATGGGGCCAACCTACCATAGATCTCTTCGCAACCTCGATGACCAAGAGGCTCCCAATATATTGCTCACCAATCCCGGACCCAGCAGCAGTTCATATAGATGCCTTTCTACTGGATTGGTCCCATCTAGACCTTTATGCATTCCCCCCGTTCAAGATTGTCAACAAGGTACTGCAGAAGTTCGCCTCTCACGAAGGGACAAGGTTGACGTTAGTTGCTCCCCTCTGGCCCGCGAGAGAATGGTTCACCGAGGTACTTCAATGGCTGGTGGACGTTCCCAGAACTCTTCCTCTAAGAGTGGACCTTCTACGTCAGCCACACGTAAAGAAGGTACACCCAGGCCTCCACGCTCTTCGTCTGACTGCCTTCAGACTATCGAAAGACTCTCTAGAGCTAGAGGCTTTTCGAAGGAGGCAGCCAGGGCGATTGCTAGAGCAAGGAGGACATCCACTCTTAGAGTCTACCAGTCGAAGTGGGAAGTCTTCCGAAACTGGTGCAAGTCGGTATCAGTATCCTCGACCAGTACCTCTGTAACCCAAATAGCTGACTTCCTATTATACCTGAGGAAAGAAAGATCTCTTTCAGCTCCCACTATCAAAGGTTACAGAAGCATGTTGGCAACAGTCTTCCGTCACAGAGGCTTAGATCTTTCCAACAACAAAGATCTACAGGACCTCCTTAAGTCTTTTGAGACCACGAAGGAGCGTCGTTTGGCTACACCTGGATGGAATTTAGACGTGGTACTAAGATTCCTGATGTCAGAAAGGTTCGAGCCACTACAATCAGCCTCCTTTAAAGATCTCACTTTAAAGACTCTTTTCCTGGTTTGCTTAGCCACAGCTAAAAGAGTCAGTGAGATTCACGCCTTCAGCAGGAACATCGGATTTTCATCTGAAACGGCTACATGTTCTTTACAGCTTGGTTTTCTAGCCAAAAACGAGCTACCTTCTCGCCCTTGGCCGAAATCGTTCGATATTCCAAGCCTTTCAAATATGGTTGGAAATGAACTAGAAAGAGTCTTATGCCCTGTTAGAGCTCTTAAGTTATATTTAAGACGAACTAAACCTTTACGAGGACAGTCAGAAGCTTTATGGTGTTCTATTAAGAAACCTTCTTTGCCTATGTCAAAGAATGCAGTTTCCTATTATATCAGACTGTTGATACGAGAAGCTCATTCCCATCTGAATGAAGAAGACCATGCTTTGCTGAAGGTAAAGACACATGAAGTTAGAGCTGTCGCTACTTCAGTGGCTTTTAAACAAAATAGATCTCTGCAGAGTATAATGGACGCAACCTATTGGAGAAGCAAGTCAGTGTTCGCGTCTTTTTATCTTAAAGATGTCCAGTCTCTTTACGAGAACTGCTACACCCTGGGACCATTCGTAGCAGCGAGTGCAGTAGTGGGTGAGGGCTCAACCACTACCTTCCCCTAATTCCATAACCTTTTTTAATCTTTCTCTTGAAATGTTTTTTATTGTTGTTTTTGGGTTGTCCGGAAGGCTAAGAAGCCTTTCGCATCCTGGTTGATTTGGCGGGTGGTCAAATTCTTTTCTTGAGAAGCGCCTAGATTAGAGGTTTTGATGAGGTCCTGTAGTATGGGTTGCAACCCTTGATACTTCAGCTCCTAGGAGTCGCTCAGCATCCTATGAGGATCGCGAGGCTCAGTAAGGAAGACGTACTTAAAAAAGGCAGAGTAATTGTTCAAGTCGACTTCCTTACCAGGTACTTATTTATTTTATGTTTGTTATTTTGAATAACTGCTAAAATGAAATACAAAATCCTTAGCTCATAATAATGTAAACAATTAATGCTGGTCTCTACCCACCCCCCTGGGTGTGAATCAGCTTATATAATCACTGGCTAAGTTTAATATTGAAAAATGTTATTTTTATAATAAAATAAATTTTTGAATATACTTACCCGGTGATTATATATTAAAGGACCCTCCCTTCCTCCCCAATAGAGACCCAGTGGACCGAGGAGAAAATTGAGTTCTGTGTTTACATTGAGTACTGAGTACCTGCACGACAGATGGCGCTGTTGAAGTACACCCCCTACCTGCATAGCGATCGCTGGCGGATTTTGAGCGTAGAGTTTTTCTGTCGGGCAGCAGAGCTGCAGCTTATATAATCACCGGGTAAGTATATTCAAAAATTTATTTTATTATAAAAATAACATTTTTCAGTGTGTTTGAAGTTGGCCTCTGCTACTATGCGTACTTGCCCTGGTCTTCACGGCCGCCCTTGTGGGATCTTTATGTCGGCGGTCAACACCGATCCCCACACCTTATGTCCTCACTGTAGGGGCCAGTCGTGTGATAGTGGTAATGTGTGTATAGAATGTAGGGAGTGGCCTACCTCCCAGTGGTAGAGGTTTGCCCGACGCCGGAAGAAAAAGTTCAAAAGGGATCTTTCTCCTTCAGAGGCTTCTTTGAAGAGAGAAAATTCCAGGACTTCTTATTCCGTAGCCCTTTCCTCCTCCGAAGCTCCCCCTCGAGTGGTCTCTTCAGAGAAGCCGGCAAGTGGTAGCGTAGACCGCATTGCTGTTGACCGATCCCGGGGTGCGGGAGAGGTAGTTGCCTCCCATAGCGAGGCGGCTGCCCCTCTTCCCCCGGAGGAGGATTTGAATATGTCTAATCGTGATTTGTTTCAGCTTTGGGCCTCTTTGGGGCTGCAAAGTTCACCCTCCAAGGAAGCCCTGTTTGACATGATCAAACTTGGTGCAGCTGTCAAACAATCGCCAACTACAGCAGGGATAGATCCTCTGTCTGTGGTTGATGTGACGGTGACATCTCGTGGGTCAAGTCAAACACCCGTTCCTGTTGCTGAGGTAGCTGACGGCTTAGATTCCCTCTCCGAACACCTTTCAAGGGAGGATCTAAGTCCCACAGTCTCTCCTGCCGGTGATTCTCCCCCTCGGGGGAGTTCACTTACTGAGACTCCTATTCGGAGGCCCCTTGATGGTCACCCTGCTGATCCCATGGCCCCTCATGGGCGTATGAGGTGGAAGGCTCGTCCTCCCCTTTGCCGTAGAGGCCTTCCTTCCCCTCACATGGGAGTTAAGAGGCGCCTCTTCGGCTCGTCGTCACCACAGTCCTCTGCGGAGGAGACGACTCGCCGTTCGCCGATCTTGCCAGCTACCAACTTAGACCTCTCCGGGGATCGTTCGCGATCCCCTTCGGATGATGGTAGTCCTTCGGGACACAGTGACCAGTCTCCCTCCAGACCTGCTGACTTGCTGTCACCCTCTGATGTTCCAGATGCGCGTGGGGCGCCACCTGATCCTGCCACTGCGCAGGCACCGGGCCCTTCGGGGTTGAAGGGTCTTGAGCGCAAAACCGCGCCTCTTGCCCTCAAGCGCCAGGTTCTTCTTGCGCGCCCTCCTGCTGCTGCCGCTGTTCCTGTCTTAGCGCCACAACATTCACCTACGCGCGTGCGCCCCCGTTCCTTCTACGCTCCAGGTTTCCCACGCGCGCCCACATCTTTCTGCGCCCCGGCGCCCTCCAGCAGTTCCTGTGACAGCGCGCCAGCTCCCACCTGCGCACACGCGCCCACCTGTGCCCGAGCGTTCCCCGGTTCCTTCCTCGTCGCGTGCAGTCCAAGAGGTTCCTTCACTAGCGCACAGGCGCTCACAGGCCCTCTGGACTCGCAGCGCCCGTCTGGAGTTATGCGCGGTTCCAGTTCCAGCCCTCACGTGCTCGCCAGCGCGCCTCCATATCACAGCGCGACGCCCAGGAGGCTCCTAAGCTAGCGCATGGGCGCTCACTGGCACCCCAGGGCTCTCCCTCCAGACCGTGCGATCCTGCACGCGTTCCAGCCGCGCGCGACGCTCCGATTGCGCGCCCCGTTCCTGTCATCAAGGCACCAAATGCAACCCTCCAGCGCACACCTGTGCGCCCTCATCAAACCGCGCGTCCTCCTCACCCACCGCAGCAGCGCACACCAGTGCGTCCACATCCTGATGCGCGCCATGCGGGCCCACGATCGCCTGCGCGCCCATCGCGCCCACAGGCGAGTATGCCTGTCCCGTCGGACCAGCGCCAACCTATGTGCCAACGCGCTGTCCTGAACTGGCGCTCACGCGCCCTCGCCCGGTTCTCCCAGATACTTGCTCAGGCGCCCCTGTTCTCTCGCGCCCTCCAGGGCCGCATCAGGATGCTGCGCGTCCTCGCATCAGGATGCTGCACGTCCTCGCATCCGGCCGCCTTCCGTTCCGGCTCCTGCGCGCCACACGCCCTCGCCGTCTCCTACGCGCGCCCGCTCCACCTCCTGCGCGCCCTCACGCTCTCGCCCACGCTGATGTATGCGCGCGAGATTCCTGTGTCACGCGACCCTGGCCAGGGCAAATCACGCGACCTCCAGCGTGAGCGTCGCCAGGCGGACAGGTCTTCGTCTCGTTCCCCTCCCCGCAAGCACAGACCAGCGCGCTCGCCGGAGGAGGGACGCTTCCCGGACAGGTGTAAGGACTCTTCCTTTTCAGCTTCACAGGTGAACCCGCATTTGTCGACTCCTCCAAGGGATCGAACGATCCCCTTCCCTCCAGAGGAAGTGTCTGACAGCTGGACTGTCAGCTGGCACCCCTGGTTCGGTACCCTAGTCAGGGCTCTTGTGCAGGCGATGAAGCCCTCCCCCCTCTCTTACATTTGTCTCAAATCAGTGGCAACTTTCTCCCCCCTAATGAGGAAGAGAGGAGTCTCTCCCGTGGAAACACCTCCAAGGCCTATTTTGTCTCTTCGCAGATCCTTGCGCAAAGTTCCTCCCCCCCACCAATTTTCTCTCCCTCTCCTGCGGATGAGGACTACCCATCTTCAGGAGAGTCGGACGAGCCGGACCATGCCCCCATCGCACCAATGGGGGAAGCTCCGCCTCTCCCTGAGAAGTCTTCTCGTCCAGGGGTGGAAAGCATCCTGCACCCTTCGTTGCTCGAGTCCTGTATCCCGCCCAGGAGGGAACCGAAGGACTCTAAGACGATTCGTAAATCGTCAGCAAGGATCAGGCAGGAGCCATCTAGACCTTCCGAGGATGTCCTCGTGTCCCCCCAGGAAGAGCCACTGGGGACGGGAGACTTCGCTGCCAGTCCTTCAGGATGAGAGCACCAAGAGTCAGAACATGCATTCTGGCAAGAACTGACCCTCATGAGGAACCTCAACGGAATCCCAGACCCTGAGATTCCTCCTCGTGAAGGTAAGGACACGGTCCTGGACCGTGTCTACGGCACCCAGAAACCCTCTAGGGCCAGTGCAGCCTTGCCCTGGTCTCAGGGGATGAAGAGTGCCAGGGACAAGGTCGAGGGCCAGCTCTTTGAGCTTGCCTCCTCCAGCAGATCCAGCGCCGGTAACAAGTTCCTTCCCCCTCCTCGGATCCATCAGAGAAGGTACTTTGAGATCCTTGAGGAGTCTTGTTTGAGGTTTCCGATGCATCACTCTGTGGAAGAACTCACCGGGGGACTCCCTCTTGAGAGACTCTCCAACCGGCACGTGTCCTTCTCGGCCACTGAGATCCTAAGTCAGGAGAAGGTCGCTAAGTGTGCCATGCAGGCAACTTCGTGGCTTGACATCTGACTGGGGTCTCTGGGCATCCTGGTGCGGTCTGAGGACCTCTCCAAAGAAAGCACCAGAAAGGCATTGGAGACTTTCTTACTCTCAGGCACACGGACCATTGAGTTTCTGGCCCTCCAAGTCTCGAGCTTGTGGGCCAATACGATTCTCAAACGTCGGGACGCTGTGGCTGAGAGGTTCCACCAGAAGGTTCCCTGTTCGGAGATTAGCAGGCTCAGACACTCCTCCGTGTTCGGTAAGAGTTTGTTTGAGCCTAAGGACGGGGAGCTCACCACTGAGAGGTGGAGGAAGTCCAACCAGGATTCCCTCATTCATAGGGCCCTGACATCGAGGCCATACAAACCTCCAGCGGCTCAACAGCCCCGTCCAGCTAAGGACACGAAGTAGCCCACTGCAGCAAAGCCGAAGGTGTCTCAGCCCTTTCCTGCCAAGGGCAGAAGGAGCAAGAAGTCCTCCAGGGGAGGCAAAAATCCTAGAGGTAACAGCTGAGGCCATAAACGCTAGGGTTGGCAGTCCCCCTGCATGTCCACCAGTGGGGTGATGCCTACAAAGTTGCGCGACAATGTGGCAGCAACTCGGGGCAGATGCCTTGACGATTTCCGTGATCGCTCTGGGTTATCGCGTCCCGTTCACAGCCTCTCTACCTCCCCTGACAGCGAATCCAGTGTCGTTGAGGTCTCTTGCCATGGGATCGGCAAGAGGGCAAGCCCTTTGAGCAGAAGTCCAGACCATGTTGAAGAAGGACGCTCTCCAGGAGGTTGTAGACGGGTCCCCAGGCTTCTACAGTCGACTCTTTCTTGTAAAGAAGGCGTCTGGAGGCTGGGGACCAGTCATCGACCTCTCAACCCTGAACGGGTTTGTCAAGCTGACTCCGTTCAGTATGGAGACGGCAGACATGGTCAGACTCGCAGTGAGACCACAAGACTTCATGTGTACACTGGACCTGAAGGACGCGTACTTCCAGATCCCAGTCCATCCGTCTTCAAGGAAGTACCTAAGATTTTGCCTAGACAACAAGATCTACCAGTTCAAGGTGCTGTGTTTCGGTCTCTCCACAGCTCCTCAGGTGTTCACCAGAGTGTTCACCCTCATCTCTTCGTTGGCTCACAGGATCGGCATCTGTCTCCTCCGTTATCTGGACGACTGGCTGATCCTAGCGGACTCGGAGGCAACCCTTCTTCGCCACCGAGACAAGCTCCTCGAAATTTGCCAGGCTCTAGGGATCATGGTAAATCTCGAGAAGTCCTCTCTGCAGCCCTCTCAGAAACTGTATATCTAGGCATGATTATAGACACCAATCTCCACAAAGCCTTCCCATCAGACGACAGGATGGCAAGGTTGAGGAAGGTCGCGAGACCCTTCCTCAATCGAGAAGAACTCCCAGCCCAATCGTGGCTACGTCTCCTCGGCCACCTCTCCTCCCTGGCCCGTCTCGTTCCCAACGGTCGCCTCAGAACGAGATCCCTCGAATGGCGACTCAAGTCACGGTGGAATCAAGGACACGATTCCCCGGACACTCTGATCCCTATGGGTCCTGCGGAACGGACGGACCTCGAGTGGTGGGTGGCGGACGAGAACCTACGAAAGGGAGTGGACCTTCTCGTCCTTCCCCCGGATTTGATGTTGTTCTCGTACGCATCAAAGAAAGGGTGGGGGGCCCACGTTCTGAACACCTCAGGCCTGTGGTCAGAATCAGAAAAGTACCTTCACATAAACCTGCTAGAAATGAAGGCCGTGTTCCTGGCACTTCAGAAGTTCCACCAAGTCCTGGCGGGCCACTCTGTGGTGGTGATGAGCGACAACACCACGGTGGTGGCTTATATCAACAAGCAGGGAGGTACCTTTTCGGAACAGCTATCCCATCTTGCAGTAGAGATCCTGAGATGGTCCAGGCAAAAGGAATGTGTTCGCTGACAGTCTGAGCAGAGCAACGCAGATAGTGAGTACCGAGTGGTCTTTGGATCCTCAAGTAGCCAACAAAGTCCTGACTTTGTGGGGTTCCCCGTCGGTGGACCTGTTTGCTACAGTGCTGAATTTCAAGCTCCCGCTGTACTGCTCCCCAGTCCCGGACACCAAGGCTCTCTGGCAGGATGCCTTCTAACAGCGGTGGGACAACGTCGATATGTACGCCTTTCCCCCGTTCTGTCTGATGAGGAGGGTGCTCAATAAGACCAGAATATCGGTGAATCTTTCAATGACCCTGATAGCTCCGCTATGGCATCATGCAGAGTGGTTTCCGGACCTCCTGCTGTAGCGGGATGTCAACAAAAACAAACCCCCACACCTTTGATCACTCTACTTCCAAAATATCCCACAACACAAACTTTCCCCTTACTTTACTTTAAACTAGACTCTTGGACAGAAGGAAAATGAAAACAAAACATAGCCTTAAAACTATATTAACGCAACCAAAAACAGAACTCAAATCATTAAACTGACTTAACACTAAAACAAATCACGTATCACCAAACCATCCACCTTATGTCATAAACCAGGAACAATCACAATTTATCATAAATTCAATAGACAAAAAAACCACAAAATTTGCTGTATATATCCGTGCGTGAGGGTACCGAGAACGCCAACAATCGAAAAAAAAACAATATCCCTTTAATATACCCAACACCGTTAGTCCACGCACAGTACCAAAATCACACTTAAGACTAAATGAATTACTTAATACTAAACACCAATCATATTCTGCAACACACGAAAAATGTAATGGCAAACCAAGAAAACCTCTTGGTTCACACGCAACAGTCCTTGCGCAGTTGTAGCCTACTGGCACTGGCCAACACTATCGTACGGCCAATTCGACCGTGCAGTCTTATGCGGTGGTCGTCATCAATTGTCGTTAGAGAAATCCGTATTTTATAGCCAGGTCATCAACGTTCAAAAATTCTGTATTTCAGCAGTCTATTCCTACATTCATTGTCCGGTCCGGGTCGTCATCATCAAGCTATTCATATACAATCTAATACACACGGCTGGCAAACACCACCTTCCAGGCCAAACTAAAACTCCAAGGAGTATAAAGGAATCCAAAGGAGGAATTACGGCCTGCAATAAAAAAGGAAAAAAAAACGCTTACGAAAACTCCTAACTAACTAAACTATCGCACTATAATCAAAGATAAATACTAAACTTTCTATCACTCATGAACGTGCCTAACAAAAATAAATAAAACAGTACTTACTCAGAATATAAAAAAACACTAAACAGCCGGCTTCCGAAGAACAAAAAAAATGACAACCGACTCCTTCCACAGTCCGAGATCCAATGCTTTCGCCCAAGACATTCATCACCGCCCTATCCTAGCTAAAAAAATGTAAACAAACAACTTCAAATATACCGACAATCTTTCCAACAACCACCAATCATTCGCAAACTACACTTGTTCTTCGGCGTGCACAGCGGACACACAAAACACGCACACACAAACGCACATACTCTCTCGCGCATGCGCGATCTAGCAAAACTAAAGCAAATTAAATTCTCTCTCTCTCTCTCTCTCACAAAACTATGCAAATAAACACTTCCTCTCTCTTGCGGTTTGACAAAACTTAAGTAAATAAACACTCACTCTCTCTCTCTCTCTCTCTCTCTCTCTCTCTCTCTCTCTCTCTCTCCTCTCTCTCTCTCTCTCTCTCTCTCTCTCTCTCTCTAATGACAAAGCTAAAGCAAATAAAATGTCTCGATTTAACAATACTAAAACAACTCTCTCTCTCTCTCTCTCTCTCTCTCTCTCTCTTCTCTCTCTCTCTCTCTCTCTCTCTCTCTCTCTCTCTCTCTCTCTCTCTCTCCTCTCTCTCTCTCTCTGTGACAAAACTAAAGCCAATACTGTAAACACTTTCTCTCTCTCTCTCTCTCTCTCTCTGACAAAACTTAAATAAACACACTCACACACTCACACTCTCTCTCTCTCTCTCTCTCTCTCTCTCTCTCTCTCTCTCTCTCTCTCTCTCTCTCTCTCTCTCTCTCTCTCTCTCTCTCTCTCTTGATTTGGCAAACAAAAAAAATAAATTAAAATAAAATTAATCCTCCACATTCCTCCCCCCTTACTTTGCCAAATCCTCACACAACACTTACCTATTTTCTCATTACCCAATCGCAATCAGGAACAGGGCCTCGGCTTCGAGTAACTGGGCCTTCATATACCTGCACTCTCTCATTCACTTCTTCCATGTCGTTTTCATTCATATTACGATTCCCGTCTATGCTCTGCTCGTCTAAGATATCATGCACTATTTCATCTACCTCAATTTCATCTGGTCCGAAAATCCCACTAATTTCTGTCAACAATTCATCCATTACATCTAAACCATTTTCTACTTTAACAAAAGAATCATTCATACTGCTTATCATTCTCCTATCTTTCATTCTCGTGTCCGTCATACGTTCTCTTGCCTCATCTAACGAAAAAACCACACACACTATAAAGTATCATTCATACTCATCCAAGTTTCATCTGTATTAATACATTTATCTTCCATACTCACTTGTACATTTACACCCTTGTCCTGCTTATTCTGATTCCTGCCAACAACTACAAAATTTTCCTGTCTTTTATTCCCAGTAAAATTTTCAGACTTCTTTTTCTTTCCATACTCTACTAACACCAATTGCTTATCTTCTAAACCTAATGCCTCACACATACTCGGTTCATACTTGTTAGTTTTCAGCCATTTATTCATACCATTCTCCTGAATATATCTTGGTACCTCCTTCCATTTCCGCAACTGATTGTGGTGTGCCCTAACCTTTTCCACACTACCATCCACACTTACTTTACCTAAAACATAACTCAACCCACTAGAACCAACATCTAACACCTCATATGGACCTTCAAACTTATCACGTACCTTATTGACATTCATTCTTCCTTTTTCAATTACTTCTTTTAACACTTTCTCTCCCACTTTGTAGCTTACAAATCTCTCATTTGCTTTTTTCCAAACATCTCTATCATTCTCGGACACACTCAATCTCGGTCTTACTATCTTTTCAAAATTCAGCACAAACTTACACGGAGACATACCAGTACTCTTGTGCACCGTCGCATTATACGCCCACAACGCACGCCCAACATATAAATCCCAATCATTATCACATGTACTCATCATCCGCAAAATTTCTGTTAAGGTTCTTACCGTCCTTTCAGCCAAACCATTCGCACTTGGCATATACGGAGTCGAATACACATGTTCAATGCCCCATTCTCTTAACATCTGCTCAAACTCCCATCCAACAAACTCCGGACCATTGTCACTTAACATTTTTGCAGGCTTACACACACTCATCGGCAACATCACTTGACTTACCATTCTCGCTACAGTCTCACTTCTTTTATTCTTGATGGGTACTGCATACGCAAACTTACTCATATGATCAACCATAATAATCATTCCCACATGTCTCCTCGCAGTCACAGGCAACGAAACACAATCAATCACAAACATCTCAAATGGCTCTTTCATACGTAACCTCAGAACAGGCGGACTTGCATGCATGCTCTGATACTTCCCCTTCTGACAATCCTCACAAGTGGTCGCTACATCCCTACAAATTTGACTCAACCCAGGCGTAAACAACCTCTCTCGCATTCATTCCCACAATTTATTCTTCCCCATATGCCCATACCTGTCATGCACTACCATACACATACTTACAGCTGCATGCATTGGAAATACAGGAACATATATATCTTCATCCATTCCCCTATGCAAAAAATACACAATATTCTTACAAACAATAAATCTTTTAACAA
>NC_090731.1:54048826-54085721 GCF_036898095.1 Palaemon carinicauda
ATCCAGGGACTTTAGCCATTCTTATGTAACCAGCGGGTAAGTATGTTCAAAAATTTATTTTATTATGAAAATATCATTTTCACGGGGTACTGTACATATAGGCTAACTGGGTGTGTCTGGGGGGTCTTCTACCCTTGCCTAACAGCCTAATTGGGCCTTTTTCTGCAATTGGTATCATAGAAGGGGTATTTTTCCAGTCTGAGCAAGTGTAGCACAGATTGCAGATTTCCTTGTCTTCCTTCTCCGAGAAAAGCACCCCTCAGTTGCAGCTGTCAAAGGCTACTTTTCAGCCTGGAGTATGGTCTTTGAACTTGAAGTTATAGACCTCTTTGCTTCTTGAGGAGCTTTGAGCTGTCTTGCCCATCTCAGGATCGCAGGTGCCTGGAGTGGGAAGAACCTTTATTTCTCAAGTCTTTAACACGTTGCCCATTTGAACCTATGAGGAGGTCGTCAGATAGCGATGTGACTATAAAAATTGTCGTCCTGCTAGCATTAGTATTGGCTAAGAGATGAGCAAGTTTCCAGGTCTCTCATGTAGTCACCCACTCGATTTAAGGAAGCCTCCAGTTTTGTATTAATCTTTGTGGCCAAGGTCGAGATTGAAAGATGCTCTTATGTCTTAAGAGGGCTCTGTGATGGTATCTGAAAAGGACCTGACACCTCAGGCCTGAGTGTTGTTGACTTTGCATTAGCTCTAGCAGATCCAAGAAAGTGGTGTCAAGGAACATGGTCTCTTTCTGGCTTTGTGAGACAATCCGTAGAGCTTACACCTAGGCTGACAAGAGTGAAGATGCTAGCCAGGACCAGAGCTGACGAAGTCATTGTTATTGACCCGACAGTTACTTTCAAGAGAAATCTGTCCGCAGGCTAGGTGTTGAAGGACAGCGTCTGGAAGAGACAGGCGATCTTTGTGGCCTCTCACTCGCGAGAGTATAACCTCAAGTCCCATGACACCCTTATGCTTGGAGATGTGGTGGCTGCTCAAGCTGTATTGTAACTAGTCTAGCTCTCACATGGAACAAGGATGCATTTCATCTCTGGTAATATTTAGGTGTAAGTCTGGAATGTAAAGTAGTACTGTATACAGTAACTGGCTCTTCTCTTTCATTCTTTTGTCCTCTCCCACAAGGCCAATCGGCTGAAGCGTTACATGCTGGTAAGTTTCAGTTCAGAGTGCCGTTTTTTGTATCCAAAGGAGTATATCGCCGTTTTTTGTATCCAAAGGAGTATATCTCCCCATCCCCTTACAAGCATGGAGATGTTGAAGTTTATACTAACCCATTAATCGTGTACTTGTTATTTTGATTCTAACTTTTATCCCTTTTGGGGAAGGGTTTCTTTTAGTTTATCTGGTACAATTTTATATGTCTAACTCAGGTCTTATCAGTTTTTCCATCCTTATGGGAAACAGATAGGGAGTTGTTAGTGGTCTTCGTGTACTTCTCCACCGATCAAGCGTTGAACCCTTCTAGGGAAGAATTATAACCTTCCAGTTATGGATCCTGGGAACTTCCAACACTCCAAGCAGTGAGTCTCCCTAATTAAAGGATGAGGGTTTGTATGCCTTGTAGGAAGAAATAATCAAAATACAGTCATTTGTTTTCCCCTTAGCTGTACAAACCTGTGTCTTCTAGTCTAACTTCTCTCATCAAACATCTCTCTGGGGACTAAAGATCAAAAGTGAGTCTTTTCTGGCTGGGGAGGGGGTGAGGCTTCTTGCTTCACACATTCACCAGTTGGATAACTGTTCGTTATCCAATTTTAACGACCAAGTCCTACTCGCACTGTAGTAATCAATCGCCCTAATTAGAAATCTGAGGTCTGTATAGCTAGAAAAAATACAAATTACTTTGAAAACTTTGTTACTTTTTGTTGGTAAATATTTTACTACTGCATACTATAATTTATTTCATCCATCAGTTTTTTTATATTTTATAAATTGTAAGTTCAAAGAAACTTTTGTTTGATGTAACAGTTACGTAAGAGACATTCAACTTGCAGGAGTACATTGTAGATACAGTACAGTACATTCTTGCCTTTTGATTGTAGTAATAGATATGTACCAGCATCATTTATTGGTTAAATTTACTTGGAAAGTAGGCATTCCTAAAGGTTCAGAGCATTTGTGGTCAGGTTTAAACTACCTATTGATAGTAATATTAATAATAAAAATAATGGGTATCAAATAACTGCATATGAGAGTAGTTAGGATAGTTTTTTTGGTCATCTTTTTTGTAAAAAAAGAAAAATTTTTATATACCATCAATTATGAAAACTACCTGGCATCAAACCACCCAGGAAATGTTCTCTGTTAGTAGATTGTAATGACTGATACATAAGCAGTAGGTCATAATGTCTTCTTCATGCTTATTCATGTACTATTCCATTAAAAAAGTAACCAAATTACAGTTCTAATTTAGTGGATTAGTTTGTTGTTAAATGTTAAGCAATTAGCATATGAATTCTCTTTGCCCAGAATGTTGACTAATCTTAGTCTTTTAATGAGTTCATTATTCCTTACAGCTCAAGATCTTGTATAATGTGGGATTCTACACATCACCTTTTATTGCACTTTCCTTATATCGTGGAGACTCTTCACTCTATTTATCAGTTGCCAAAGTAAGCATAAGTTTAAAGCTTTTGATATTTACTTCATTGCAAGAGATGTTGTTATTTTAAATCAAAGAATAATATTCTTTCTATACAAGCTATTTTAATTTTTTAACATGAAAGTACTTTTATTCTTTACAAATTTATTTAATATACTGTACAGTAATGTGTAACAGAACAACGCAGCACTCATTCCAGTTTTTACAGTTATTTAGTGTTTTATGTTATTACACTTGATTAGTGCTTGTGACCAGAGTTTAGAATTATTTAACATTAAGATTGGCTTATTGATGAGGTAAAATGTAGCAGGATCAATATCAAAGTGTTTTTAAATTGCCATTACTCTGAAAGAGTAGTTGTCCCTACACAAATACAATACATTGTTCTTTACCTAGGAGAATAGATAACAGCAAAGTTGGAACACGGTAGTTGAAATTATAACTAGGTGTAAGCCAGGCATGGGCAACTGTTCGTCACCTGTGGGTCGAACCTCACTATTTTCAAGTGCCGAGGGCCGCGTGATAATACACACTTACAAGAAATATTACTCTCCTATATATACTCTTATTTTTTGCACATCTTTTTTTTTTATTCGCTTTACTGGCGCAGGCCCAATTTTCATTTTATTTCATTATTTTACCTCGTTTATAAATGTTTACAGTGAACCCTCGTTTATCGCAGTAGATAGGTTCCAAACCCGGCCGCGATAGCTGAAAATCCGCGAAGTAGGGACACCATATTTACGTATTTATTTAACATGTATATTCAGACTTTTAAAACCTTCCCTTTACGTAGTACTGTTAACAAACTACCTTTTATTGTACAGAACACTTAATGCATGTACTACAGTACCCTAAACTAAAACAGGCACAAATATTAAAGGCGATTTTATATCATGCGTTTCCTAAACACGCCAAAAAGCACGATAAAAAATGACAACCAATGTTTTGGTTTACGTTTATCTCTGATCATAATGAAGAAACAGACGCATTTACACATCTGTTTATAGGTTAGTTTTTGCATCGACAGCAATCTTACCAAGTATTGATTATATGTTGATTTTGTTATTACCAATGTTTTACCTTAATTTTTCTTAGGACTTCCAAATAAATGAAATGAATGCCATTTATATAATATTTTTCTTTGACGCCGCCTGAAACGGAAACCTTCCATTCGTTTACTGTACGCTCCATCTTCGATCGTAATAAACAAACGAAGGCATTAAACGCGCATGATGAAAGTGATAAATAATGATATTAAAAGCTTTTAGTAAATATGTTATTACAAATATTATTTACCGTATCTATATAAAATCCTACATATGTAGCAAAGCAGGAAAACAATTTTTTTTCTTTTTTTTTGGAGTTTAATCAACAATAACAAACTGCCGCTAATGACCGAATGATAATTTACGATAATTCTAAACTGTAACTAAAGATGATTTTTCCATTCCATATCCAAAATACTTTTCCTAACTTCAGTTATAAGTCAACTTGTACCCCCCTCAATTATGAAACCCTCAAAAAAAAAAAAAAAAGTAAGAGAAGAAGCAAGTACTAGGCCAATTTTTAAAGTTGTTGAACAATTAAGTTACCGCTATAATGTTCGATGTGACATAGTGCACGATTGGAGAAAGTAAGGAAGATTGAATCAAGATTGATTTTCAATATAAATGAAACTTTGTGAAGCAACAAAGATTTCATTTGAGAGAGAGAGAGAGAGAGAGAGAGAGGAGAGAGAGAGAGAGAGAGAGGAGAGAGAGAGAGAGAGAGAGAGAGAGAGAGAGATTGTTTTAAATGTAATAAACAAAAAAATATGATAGGTTATAACACATTGGTGCTTATATAATATCAACTGTATAGATGGTTTGAATAAGTTAAGAAATGGTATAAACAATACTTCGTACGCGCATATTCTTGAGACCGGCAGCTAGACGTAAGCTGATCTGATCACAGCCAAAAGTAAAACAAAAAGGAAGTCAACAATACTCGATTTTTAAAACACACCCGAAATTTAAACACAAAAGTACACGCTTTCTTAATGTGCAATTAACTATTTAAGAGTAGCAATTTTCTAGAATGAAATGATGTTTCCCCCAAAAATAGTGGTTTGCTGATGAAATCGGATGCCATATTTAATGAAAAAAGTCCGCGAAGTCGTAAATCCGCGATGGTCGAACCGCGAAGTAGCGAGGGCTCAATGTAAATACAATTTGTTCCATAAATGGAATACAAACCTACTCTATTAATAGGGGTATTAAAACTGAAAGGACGAGCCATTAAGGGGACTCGACCCCCATGTCCGCCATTTTCTTTTCTAATGATCCAAAATACACCATTTCTATATATGTTTTAGACATATATATTACCTTCATCATATAAAAATTTCTGTGATTTATTAGCAAAAGTCATGATTTGAAAAAAAAAATTAGGTACATTTTGCCCCAATAATACGACACCAATTGTATTGAATCTAATGCCATAAAAATCACTTTATAAACCGAACAATTTTGTAAGATGGAATTTTGATTTTTTTTTACAAAACTTTATTTATTTTTCCTCTCCTAGACGCAAAATAATCGTGAAAAAGAAAGTGGAAATAAAATCAAAATTCCATCTAACAGAATTGTGGGATATTTATTCCTCTTTTCAGTGGTATCTTTCTCTCTAAAATTGAACTATAAATAACTGAAAAAATGTACCTAAGTGTGAATAAGCATGTTTATGAGTCATGGGCTCCCAAAGATTTGCAAAAAATTTTCACTTCTTTTCTTAAAGAAATCAAGATAGCATTATTATGATAACTTTTATTGTTTATTCCTACATAAACGCACCCTAAACGAGGTATTTAAACCCTCAGTTTACTCTTACTATATCATGAGTTGCCAGATCTTGTCCGAGATTAATGTGCTTAAAAGTTGTCGCTCAGGCGACCAACCGAATGTGAAAAAGTGTTTCTAATGTGTTTAGTGTTGTGGAGGGTGCGTCTGCGCGATCGTGTCGTTCACCCAGCCTACGACCTCTTTCAAGCTCCCGAACCCATGGGAGAAGTAATGTCGGACGGCGAAAGGGAATGAGAGGCATCATCAATCGCGCAGATGTCCCCTCGAGCGTTCATGCTGTCGTAGCACAGGTCGCTCACCCTCATCATAGGAAAGATGAGGTTGGTGCGTTATCGCCTTCCTCGGATGAAGGTTCGTTTGGCGAGGTCTGGCGTCACGCCTCTAGACCGCTTAAAAGGACTCACACGGTCATTCAGCAGCATGAATCGCCTCCGCAACAACCGGGCTGTAATAACTGGGATACGCCTGAGCGTTTTCAGTCCCCTGAGGGTTGCTCGCCTGCGAAACGCCCTGACAGGGGTTTTGATGTGGATAATGATGTAATACTGTCAGATTTGGAGCTGATGCCTGTTTCTGATGTGATGGTTCATGCACCACCGCCTCGTCAGACTGGCTTTCGTCGGCCGAAAGTGGGAAGCGCTATGGAAGCGAGGTAGAAGGCAATTTTCCATTAGGAAAAGCTTCTAATGTATCACATAGCAGCGATCCTAAATTGTCGATGTTATTGGGTATGAAACAGCAGCTCTCGTCGTTGATGCGATCTTATCAACCTGCGGTTAGCAGTGCGGTTGGGCGTCAGTCTTCCGTTTCGGACCCGTTGTCGCACAGGCAGCCTGTTGTCTCTGGTGCTGACGCGTTATCGCACAGGCGATCTCCCAACCGCAGTGTTCAACGGCAGGGTGAGATGGATGGGTCACATCAGGGGGCTGCTGCACGGCAAAAAACCATCTCCGAACGTCTTTCTTCCAAAAACGTAGACGTTCACCTAGCGATAGAACGAGCCGCTGAGCGGCAGGATGGTAACGAACGCGATGCGGAACGACAGCGGTGGCAGGTAGACGCACTGCGTCACCATGACGGCTCACGACAGTCTACTCATGATGCGGCGGAGCGTCAGCGTAAGCAGCAGGCAGACGCTACGCGTCACCTCGACGGCTCACGTCAGTTGTCTCATGACGGCACAGAGCGTCAGCGTCAACCAGACGCCTCGCGTCATCACGACGGCTCACGTCAGATAACCCTTGACGCCGTGCGTCAGTCCATTCTTGACGTCGCACATCAGTCGACCTCAACCGCTCCACTTCAGTTAGATGCCGTATCCCAAACTGAACGTGACTTTAAGCGTAAGATTTGTGTTTGCCAGATAGAGGGAGACGTTGAACATCGCAAACACTCCCATTTCGGCACTGACGCTTCGGTTCAGGACACGGCTGCAACAGCTGAATTGTCAGAAGAAGAACCAGATGACATATCTTGCCCTGGAAGATATTTCTGAGGGAGAAGAGGAGAAACTTCCTCAACATTCAGTGGACCTCAAAAAACTAAATGCTGGTTTTCACGGGTCTTTTTCCAGACCACTTTACTCCTGTGGCGCCACGTTCTCCCCCATCGGAATTTACCTTGGGGAAGGCAACTAAAGTGCCTTTGTTTACGAAGATGGTGCTCTCGCGCTCTTCTAAAAGAGCTTTAAAATTGATGGGAACTTGGATGGAGTCAAAGAAGACTCTTGGAAAAACGGGCTTTGCCTTTCCACCCGCAAAATTGGCTTCCAAATCCAGTATTTGGTATGAGACAGGGGAAGTTCTGGGCTTGGGAGTTCCTGCCTCTGCCCAGGGAGACTTCTCAAGCCTTGTGGATTCCTCTCGTCGACTGGCCTTGAGGGAAACTAAGGTGTGGTGATCGATGACAGAATTCGATCATCTGTTAAAAGGCATGTTCAGGGCTTTTGAAGTTTTTAACTTTTTAGATTGGTCTTTGGGAGCCCTAGGAAGAAAGGTCTCTGAAATGAAAGGTGCGGACACTAGCAGCCTCATTCATTTGATGTCCTATATGGACAAGGGAGTCAGGGATGGCTCCAACAAGTTTACTGCTCTTTTCACGGCTGGAGTAATAAAGAAGAGGGCAACTATGTGTTACTTCCTCTCTGCGGGAGTTCCCCCTTACCAGAGATCGGAGTTACTATTCTCTCCGCTGTCTTCTACTCTATTCCCACAAGAGTTGGTAGGGGAACCTGCCTCTGCATTAACCCAAAAGGCTACTCATGACCTAGTGACTAATACTGCCAGGAAAGTTCAGCCTTCTTCGTTTTCTTCCCGTAAACCAAAAGAAGGCACTTCAGGGGTACGATCCTCCCAGTCCTTTCGGGGTAAACCTACCGGAGGAGGTAACTTCAGGTCCGACGGGAGGAAACCTAAAAAGAGAGGAACTAAGACCGGCTGAGGTAGAGTCTGACTGTCCTATCCCTCAGACAGCAGTAGGGGCCAGGCTGAATTACTTCTGGAAGGCCTGGGAAGGAATGGAGCCGACCCTTGGTCCGTCCTAGTGTTAAAGGAGGGATACAAGATTCCATTTTTATCAAATCCTCCACTAGTCACAGATCCTGTGGATCTTTCGCCCAGATACAGGGAGGGGCCAAAGAGGCAGGCCATGCGGCTTCAAATGTCTCTGTTACTGGAGAAGCGAGCGATAGAGAGGGTACAGGATTTAACTTCGCCAGGGTTTTACAACCGGCTGTTCTTAGTACCCAAGAGTTCAGGAGGATGGAGACCAGTTCTGGACGTAAGTGTTCTCAACGGTTACATCCAGAACTCAAAGTTTACCATGGAAACACAGAAGACGGTTTTGGCAGCAGTAAGGTAGGGCAATTGGATGGTCTCATTAGATCTCCAAGACGCCTACTTCCATATTCCAATACACCCCAGCTGCAGGCGTTATCTGAGGTTTATGTACGGAAACAAGGTCTTCCAGTTCAGAGCCTTATGTTTCGGTCTCAGGACAGCTCCTCTATTGTTCACGAAAATCATGCTGAATATGGCAAGCATGCTACACTCAAGGGGAATCAGGGCCTCCCTGTACCTGGACGGTTGGCTTATAAGAGCCACCTCAGCTGATTGCTGTTTGAAGGACCTGCAAATGACATTGGAATTGACCAAGGAATTAGGACTCCTAGTGAGTTCGAAGAAATCACAACTGACTCCATCCCAAAAGATTCTTTATTTGGGAATGGAGATTCAGAGTCAGAGTTTTCAGGCTTTTCCGTCGCCTGTAAGGATCCAAACAGCTCTCCTAAAACTTTGGGCTTTTATAAAAAAGGGCGTCAGTTCAGTGAGGGAATGGATGTGCCTTCTGGGGACTGACGTCATTGGAGAAGTTTGTGTCTCTGGGGAGGCTGCATTTACGCTCCCTTCAGTTTCACCTCAGTTGGCATTGGAAGAAAGGGAACAGTCTCGACAGGGAAAGCATTCCTATCACGGATCCCATAAAATCACACCTTCAGTGGTGGAACAATGAGCACAGACTACAGGAGGGCCTGCCGTTGAATCAAAAGAGCCCAGACCTCGTGTTGTTTTCCGACGCCTCAAACTCGGGGTGGGGAGCGACATTAGGGAAAAGAGAGATCTCAGGTCTGTGGACGATAGAGCAAAAAACTCTCCACATAAATCAAAAGGAGCTTCTGGTAGTACATTTGGCCCTCAAAGGCTTCGAGGAGCAGATCCTGGGCAAGGTGTTACAAATCAACGCGGACAGCACCACAGCTCTAGCCTATATAGCAAAGCAAGGCGGGACCCACTCGTGGTCTCTGTACGAGATAGCAAGGCCTTTTCTCGTATGGGCGAAGGAAAGGGAGGTGACATTCAGGGGGTCAAGAATATGAGTGCGGACAGACTCAGCAGGAGAGATCAGGTTCTCCCCACGGAATGGATGTTACACCTGGAGGTCTGCAAGAGTCTGTGGCAGTTATGGGGTCGTCCCCTCGTAGATCTTTTTGCAACAGCAAAGACGAAAAGACTGGAATTGTACTGTTCACCAGTGCCGGATCTCGAGGCCATGCACATAAACGCTTTCCTCATGGATTGGTCACACTTGGAGGTGTATGCATTCCACCGTTCAAGATTCTATACAAGGTAATGCAGAAGTTCGTATCGCACGAAGGAACCAGGATGACTCTAATAGCTCCGTTCTGGCCGTCAAGAAGCTGGTTTCCAGAGGTACTTGAGTGGATTGTAGATGTCTCGAGAAGCCTTCCCTTAAGACCAGATCTTCTCAGACATCCTCACTTGGAAAGAAACCACCTAAACCTCCGAGCTATACGTCTTGACTGCCTTCAGACTATCGAAAAACTCGCTAGATCTAGAGGTTTTTCGAAGGAGGCAGCCAAGGCTATTGCGAGAGCAAGGAGGTCCTCTATCATCAAGGTGTATCAGTCCAAGTGGGAGTTATTCAGAGAATGGTGTAGAGCTAATTCGGTGTCTTCATCCAGTACCTCTATAACTCAGATTGCCGATTTCTTCCTAGACCTCAGAAATAAGCATAACTTCTCTTCCTTAACAATCAAAGGTTACAGAAGTATGTTGACGACGGTCTTTAGACACAGAAATTTGGACCTTTCCAACAATAAGGACTTGCAGGATCTTCTTAAGTCTTTTGATACCTCAAAGAAAAGACGACCAGAATCGCCTGCCTGGAACCTGGACGTTGTTCTTAGATATCTCATAAGTGACAGATTCGAACCGTTGCACTCGGCCTCTTTTAAGGATCTAACCTTGAAAACTCTGTTTCTGGTTAGTTTAGCCACTGCTAAGAGGGTCAGTGAAGTTTACGCCTTAAGCAGGAACATTGGTTTCCGAGATGGGAAAGCCATATGTTCCTTGCAGCTTGATTTTTCGGCCAAGAATGAACATCCTTCCCGTCCATGGCCTAAGTCTTTTGAGATCCTTAATCTCTATGATGTTGTGGGAGAAGAGTTGGAGAAATTGCTCTGCCCTGTAAGAGCATTAAGGTTCTATTTGAACAGAACTAAGAATTTGAGAGGCAACTCAGAGGCTCTGTGGTGTGCAGTAAGAAAACCTTCGCTGCCCATGTCAAAGAACGCCTTATCCTTTTTCATAAGGCTCTTGATTAGGGAGGCTCACGCCCAGTGTGATGAGGCGGACCAGAGGCTCCTCAAGGTGAAGACGCATGAAGTCAAAGCGGGTAGCGACTTCTGTGGCTTTTAAACAAAACCGTTCTCTACGAAGTGTAATGGATACAACTTTCTGGAGAAGTAAGTCTGTATTCGCATCCCATTATTTAAAGCATGTTCAGACTCTCTATGTACACGTTGGGACCATTTGTACCGGGGAATGTGATAGTAGGTGAATGATCTTCCACTAAGTTCCCTTTTCCTAATACCCTTTTCTTTCTCTTGGAACTTGTAAAGTTATGGTTGTATGTGGATATTGGTTATCAGTCTTCCGCAATCTGTTGTTTGGTCAGGTGTTCAATTTTTTCCTTGAGTGCGCTCGGAACAAGGGTATTAGTTGAGGTCCTGTCATGTTATAGGTTATGGCACCGTTTGACAGCTCCTAGAGATCATCAGCCCCCTGGGTGGACCGCTGGATCTCCTAAGGATAGCGGACAGAATAAGGCAGAGAATCAGTGCAGTCAGCTTCCTTATCAGGTACAAACCTCTTAAGTTGTTTATGTAACTCTTAAGTGAATTTCCAATTATGTTGCTGTCTCTGACACACCACCAAGGGTGTCAATCAGCCATTCTTATATAACCAGCGGGTAAGTTTCATGTTTAGAAATAATATTTTCATAATAAAATAAATTTTTGAACATACTTACCCGCTGGTTATATAAGTTAAAAACCCACCCTCCTCCCCTCTAGAGACCAAGGGGCATGAAAGATCTGAAGGGTTTGGTATAGTTCGACCTGTCTACCGCGAGATTTTGAATTTCTGCCAGGCGTCCAGGGACTTTGGCCATTCTTATATAACCAGCGGGTAAGTATGTTCAAAAATTTATTTTATTATGAAAATATCATTTTACCATAAATTTAAGAAAAGAACTACTGTATGTCTGGTGACATCATGTTTCTGGGGGAAGGTGAGTGCCAGATCGAGTGATTTCCTTTCCATTCTTTATCAAGTAATACAGTATAAGTATTCTCATTATCGAAACATTGCGTAACGATACCAATAGAGAGAGAGAGATATGATAACCAATAACTATGGTTATAAAAGAGCAGTGTGAAAACTATGATAGCCTATAACATATTAGTGCTAATGTAATATTTATTATAAAGATATTTTTATGAATAGTACTTACCTGGCAGTTATATATATATAGCTGATATCTCTAAAATCGGCAGAATTTTTCAAAACGAGGCAACTGCCTTGTGGTGGTTGGGAGGTAGGTGGTCACACCCGTCACAGGGTGGTACAAGGAACCATTCCCGTGTCCAAGACTTCAGTTCATCTCTGCCGGCTGGATCGAAAACATCGTCGGTCCACCATTGAGAGTTTTTCGAATCATTTTCCCTTCTTCGGTTTTTTGGACTTCGTTTGGTGAAGTACACTGATTTAGGGATTTGGCAATCGTGTTTTGTTATTATTATTTACTTTATTTATCATGAGTGATAACTTAATTTTCGTGTTTGTGCGAGTGATGTATGCAAGGTGTCGGTTGATCCTCACAGTTTGTATGCAGAGATTTTGTTTGTGCACTATATTTTAGGTGCAAAGTTTTTAATCCTGATGACGGAAATACGTTCCGGCAACTCTATGACGTCACAGTCGTGTGACTTAATCTTCATTGTATGTCTTGCAAATTCTCTTTATTTGTTTTATATAAAGAATGGGAGGAATTCCACTTATATAAGTTTTTTAACTTTTAATGTAGAATTTTAAAGAAATATTTGTCCATTTAGTATTCGTTCTTTAAATCATCGATCTAATTTCTTAAATTAAATAGAACTAGCGTATGGTTAATTTATGCTGTTACTCGTTACTATCGATGCAGTCCCAACATGCCTTGGTAGCGTTCTTTTCGATATGGGAATTAAAGTGTTGGCTATAATTCTCCAACAACAATGATATGGGAATTCTAGTTTTAGTAGTATTTTCATTTTTATGTTCCTATTGTTTACATTTATATATATAGATACGTTATTGCTATACTGTATCTGTTCTTTTTATCATTACAACTCGCTTGTTTTTGAAAACCCTTAGAATTAATTGTGGATTACATTTGTTTTCCCTTTTTCTGTTCATTTTAATCTTTAACGTATAACTTTCCCGGCGTTTGTTTGTAAACCACCGGGTGGGTATTTATGACATTTAATTTTACCGGTGGTTATATGTAACTACCGGGTGAGTGTGTTCAACATTTATTTTTAATCTCAACTCTTGCCCGGTGGTTTTTCTTTTTGTGACCGCCGGGTAAGTATGTTTGAAAGTTTATTTTATTATGAAAAAAGTTTAATATTTTATAAAAATATTTTGTTACAGTTTATATAGCAAGTACTAGAGACGATATTGCTTTCTCATTCAAGCTCGTGGCAGCAGAATAAGTTCTCTCACAACGGGCAGGACTAATTATGGTCTTTTGTGTAAGAGTTTAATAGTGCAAGTTTCAGTGCTAAATTAGGCATTGGATTCATTCAGCACTGTGGACGTCGTTTTTCCTAGCCTTAGACCTCTTCCAAGCTCCCCGGCCCATGGGAGAAGGAACGTCGATCGGCAAAAGGAAACGAGAGGCATTAGCTCACGAGCAAACGCCCTCGCGAGCGTTCCTGTTAACGTTCCCAAGAATGCTCGACCTTGCCATGGGAAAGCAAAGAGCGTTGGACGTTAAGATTCTTTCACTGCTTTTAGAGTTTCGCATTGCATCACTTTTGTTTTTAATGGCAATACTGTACTATAAGTCATGGATATTCGCTGATAATATCAATGCTTACAAACCATCTTTGACAAGGTTTTTGTCCCAGAGCGCCAGTCGGCCTTATGAACCCTCTGGTCGGAACCGAACGCGCCGAGCGGCATAATGAATATCATTTTGCCTTAACGCTCGGCGCTAAGTCTTTCAAGACAGGACGATAGGCGAGGCTCGTCTTTCAGGACGATCGCCTCCTCGTCTTTCAGGGCGAAAGCAGCCTCGTCTTTCAGGGCTAATGCAGCCTCGTCTTTCAGGGCGAATGCAGCCTCGTCTTTCAGGGCGAATGCAGCCTCGTTCTTCCAGGGCGAATGCAGCCTCGTCTTTCGGGGCGAATGCAGCCTCGTCTTTCGGGGCGAATGCTGCCTCGTCTTTCGGGGCGAATGCAGCCTCGTCTTTCGGGGCGAGTGCAGCCTCGTCTTTCGGGGCGAGTGCAGCCTCGTCTTTCGGGGCGAGTGCAGCCTCGTCTTTCGGGACGAGTGCAGCCTCGTCTTTCGGGTCGAGTGCAGCCTCGTCTTTCGGGTCGAGTGCAGCCTCGTCTTTCGGGTCGAGTGCAGCCTCGTCTTTCGGGTCGAGTGCAGCCTCGTCTTTCGGGTCGAGGGCAGCCTCGTCTTTCGGGTCGAGGGCAGCCTCGTCTTTCGGGTCGAGGGCAGCCTCGTCTTTCGGGTCGAGGGCAGCCTCGTCTTTCAGGGCGAGGGCAGCCTCGTCTTTCAGGGCGAGGGCAGCCTCGTCTTTCAGGGCGAGGGCAGCCTCGTTCTTTCAGGACGAGGGCAGCCTCGTTCTTTCAGGACGATAGGACAATAGCCGCCTCGTTCTTTCAGGGCGACGACACGTCTTATAAGATCTTTGTCAAAGGACCGCTTTAGTGATCACTTTTCTCCTGTTGAATTATTTGAGGTTAACAGAAGGAGAGGATCCTAAGTTCTGTTGCTCCATGTTCCCCACCCTCTGAGTTTTCACGTGGTCATTAATGGAGCTTTAAGAATATATTAATTTTTATTTCTTAAAACAGAAACCTATAATGCCGGCTTCCTTATCAGATAGGCCAGGATAGCAAGGGTGGAGGTCTAGCCACGTTTAGGTCGAAGACCTTGTGGCAGCCCCACAGAGATTTTTTTATGGCCCCCTTGGTGGATTGCCGAGTCTCTTAAGGAATACAGGCAATGAGGCTGGATAATTTTGAAATCAGAGGTCATAATTAAGGTTCGTACTTCTCCTTTTTTCTTTCTCTCCTCTCCCTCAAGAGTTGGTCAAAGACAGGTTTTGGTGTCTTAATCAGCAAGAAATTTTCTGCATGCTTTTTTCTCTAACCGAACTAACAACAGTAGGAGCCAGTCTAAGCTTCTTCTGGCGAGCCTGGGAGAGGAGAGGAGCTGACCTTCGGTCCGTGTTTTTACTAAGGATGGATGCGAAATCTTTTTCCTAGTGAATCCTCCTTTGTTAGTTACTCCGATAAGACTTTACTGCCTAACCGACTTTGCAACTTCAATGTCTCTTTTGGGAGAGGGAGTCTTTTGTCTGGTCCTGGACGTAAATGCTCTTTACGCCTTCGTTCAGAAGTCAAAGTTCTCCATGGAGACATCAAAATCTTTGGAGAAGAGGGGAGCAGACCTTTGGTCAGTACTTCTTCTGAAGGAGGATTACTTTTTCCTTTTATAGGGAAACCTCCTTTAGTTTTTAGCTACGATTCTCTCTCCCAGTCCTAGAGAGGAGTTTAAGTGGCAGGCTATGCAATCAAACTTTATTTGAGGTTTGTTTACAAGAAAGAACGGGTGTAGAATGGGTCAGTTTCGGGCCTTGTGTTTTGGTCTCAGCTCCGCCCCTCTAATGTTCACGTTACTTTTGCTTAATGTAGTAGAATACTGCACTCAAGTGAAATCAGAGCGTCCCTGTATCTGGTTTTTTAGATAACGTTGAGCCTATCAAATAATTAGGTCTAACTGTCAACAAGAAGTCTCTCTTCTGACACCAGGACGCTCAGCACCACGTCTTTTAGAACGTTCAGCGTCTCGCTGTGTTAACCTCTCGGCTCCACGTCTTACAGGCTCCACGTCTTTCAGGACTTTCGGCGCCACGTCTTACAGGACTATCGGCGCCACGTCTTAAGGACGATCGGCGCCTCGTCTTTCAGGACGCTCGACGTCGAAGTTCTAGCATGAGGCATGACTTTGAACATGAGAATCTGGGACTTCGTGATGACACTAGTCGAATTGTATGTCGAGATCAAGGACTCCTTCGTTCTGATCTCTTGGATCTAGAAAGGAGGTTTGTTCGAGGGCAAGAAACATCGGGGCAAACATGCTCAGCAGGAAGAGACTTGTTTTTCCCTCAAAATGGTCTCTCAACCCACAAGTATGTCAGTCTCTGGATGTTGGGGGGCAGACCTGTAACAGACCTTTTTGCCGCCAACTGGAAGAAGAGGATCCCCTACTGCTGCTCCCTAGTCCTGGACGAGGAGGCTGTAGCAGTGGACTCCTTCTTGATGGATTGGACGGGGGTGGACATGTTTGCGTTGCCCTGTTCGAGATCATCAATCTAGTCTTCAGGAAATCCGCTCTCCTCGATTCGGGGCGAATGATCCTAGCGGCTCCATTCTGGCCTGCAAGGGAATGGTTTTCGGAAGTGATGGGCATGTTGATGGACTTCCCAAGAAGACTTCGGCAAGTCCAGATCATCTTCAACAGCCCCACTTCGAGAGGTATCATAAAACCCCCCTTGCTCTCAAACTGACTTCCTTCAGACTGACTAGAAGCTTGTCAGATCTCGAGGCTTTTCGGCACAAGCGACGAAAGCTATCGCCAGAGCAAGGAGGATCTCTTCACAAAGAGTCTACCAATCTAAGTGGGAGACCTTTAGAGCTTGGTGCAGGCAGCACAAGTTTTCCTCAACCACTACCTCTCTGAGCCAGATTGCAGACTTCTTCTTGTACCTCAGACAGGATGCTTAAGCTGGTTGTATCTACCATCAATGGATACAGCAGTATGCTCTCGGCTGTCTTTAGGCATAGAGGCCAAGAGTTGTCCCAAAATAAGATTTGCAGGACCTCATTGGGTCTTTTCAGACGATGTAATAGGTACTCTTAAACCTGGATGTGGTGTTTAAGTTTCTGTGCTCCAAGAAATTTGAACCTATCTCGCTAGCCTCTCTTCGAGTTGTAACGAAGAAAACCCTCTTCCTTATGACTCTAGTGAATGCCAAAAGGTCAGCGAAGTCCAGGCGATTGAGAAGAGGGTGAGCTTCAATTAGGATAGGGCAGTTTGTGCCTTAAGGTTCCTCTTTCTTGTAAAGAGCGAGAACCCTTCGTACCCTGTCCTACGACATTTGATGTCATTAACCTTACGAACTGGTGGGTCAAGAGAAGGAAAGACTCCTCTGCCCAGTTAGGTCCCTCAAAGCTTTTTTTGGCTCACATTATGAACGTGAGCTGTGCATCCAACTTGTTATGGTGTTCAGTGAAAGATCCACCAAAAACCCCTGTCTAAGAATGCTTTGTCCTTTTTCCTGAGGGAAAAAATTAGGGAAGCTCACCTCTTGTGTGAGGAGGAACACTTCGCCCTGTTGAAATTACGGGCTCACGAAGTGAGGGCCATTGCTACCTCTCTGGCATATCAGGAATATATGTTAGGCTATTCATGGATGCAATTTTCTGGTGGAGCAACTCTGTCTTCGCTTCTCATTAACTTAGAGAGGTGAGAGTAGACTTTGGCAGGTGCTATATTGGGCCCATACATAGCTGTGGTTTCTGTATTAGGCAAAGGAGTTAATAACCCCACTCAACCTTAGTTTATATGCATGTATGAGGGTTTGTGTTTTTATGATAGTCTGAGGACTTCGTCTTGTGGTACGGTTCCCTCAGTCTAGATAGATAGTTTATGTCTATGTTGCAGGGTTAGGTGGTTAGTTTTAGTAAGGTTGCATTTTTTATTATATGGGGTGAAGGTAGTTTCGGAAGTCTAGTCAAGTTGTTGGTCTTATCCCTTTGACAGACTCGATTGAGTTTTTTCCAGCATTGCAGGCTTACTCCTGGTTAAACACTCCTAAGGGAAAGCCACTCTAGAGGCTGTACCTTTGAAATCAGCTACCTTAGCAGGCAAGGAATCAAGGTGTTTTTATCTCCTACAACTCTTGTTGTTTCCCCAACGATGTTTACTGTCTGTTTCCCTCCTCCAAATGTGTGAATCAGCTATATATATATAACTGCCAGGTAAGTACTATTCATAAAAATGGAGTTTTTATGATAAAACAAAGTTTTATGAATACTTACCTGGCAGTTATATATATATATTCGAAGGCCCACCCACCTCCCCTCAGGAGACAGGTCGGGCATAGATGAACTGAAGTCTTGGACACGGGAATGGTTCCTTGTACCACCCTGTGACGGGTGTGACCACCTACCTCCCAACCACCACAAGGCGGTTGCCTCGTTTTGAAAAATTCTGCCGATTTTAGAGATATCAGCTATATATATATAACTGCCAGGTAAGTATTCATAAAACTTTGTTTTATCATAAAAACTCCATTTTGAATACGATAAGAAATTATGTAAAGGATACTCCTTGTTATTCTTATGTGTGTGCATAATCGCAATACAGTTTTGTGAGCTTAAGATCAACTGATGACTACCAAAAGTGAAACAAAAGTAATTCATGGTTATTGAAATGCTCCAAACGTTGAAAAATAGAAAAAAATATGCTTTGATAAATCACAATTAAACACAGTAATGTCTTAAAGAAATAGGTAGACTTAATAATGAACTAAAAATTAAATACTGTATGAAGCTTTAAAAATGAACTACCCATACACACACACACAGGAAGAGAGAGAGAACATATAAGTATGATAACTAATGATAATAGCTATAAACAAACTGTATGAAAACTATATCCTATAACATATTGGTGCTAATGTAATATTCATCATGAAGATATTTTGAATAAGTTAAGAAATTACATAAACGATATGCCTTGTTATTTGTTTGTGTGCATTCTCTCGATCACCTGATCACAACCAAAGATAAACAAAAATAGTAAATAATTGTTTATTGTTAAAATGCTTTTGAAATTAAAAAATAGAATACAAAAATGCTTTAATAAAGGATATAGTATCCTATGAACCAAGAAAATAGAATAATGATATACTGTACTGTACAGTAAGAAAATATTGATAAGATAGGACTTAGATAAATGTACGGAAACTTCACTTTCAAGTTTGACACACGTCCAGATCGAATTATGATATGTGTCTCAGTCCCTATCTTTGTTGTAAGTTGATGACTACCTGTAGTCTCTACTCACTTCCCATCTTGCAGGGGCCGTTGACCCCTGTCATATTTATGCCCCTGGTTGACAAGGTGTCAGGATGCTCATCTCACGCACTACTATGCTCAGATGTAGCAATCCCGGGTATTAAATTTCCATCCTGTTGGAAAGAGAGACTTCCACCCACCATAGGGCGAGTCTCCTATATAAAGAACGAGGGTTTGTATTCGTGTCGGAACAGATGACAGTTATTTGTATTTTTCCTGACTATACAAACCTGATTTCTTTACAAAAGTTTACCCTCTATTGCCTACCCCAAGAATTCCCGTGTTAAATTGAAATGTGATTGTTGAGTGCTTTCCCACTACTCGTAACAACCAGAACAGTTGTTGACACCATGTTAAAGGTTTTTATAGCCGTGTTCCTGCTTACACGAATTTCTATTTCCTATGTAAAGAGCTCAGGTTTGTGTAGTTAGGAAAAATAAAAATTTCTTTCCAATTTGTGATATTTACTTCTAAAGGTGGAAAAGTTATTGTTATTGGCTTTCCGTATTTGCTGCCTTTTTCTATTTGATTATTCCAGTAGTTGGGGCTGCAGAGATGTAAATTGCTGGGGTGTCTGTCCTTTTAATATTTGAAGAAGTTTTCATTTTTCACTGATCTTTCCAATTTTAATGTCTTGTGGCATCCTTGCACTTTTTGCCGTAATTCTCCTCTGTTTCAAGTACAGTACCGTATTTCCCGTGTCATAAGACGCACCTTTTTTCACGAAAAATTACCCCCAAAATCACCCTGTGTCTTAACACTAAGAAAAAGTTGTAGAAGGGAGTTTGACACACATAGAACACCAAACTATTGACTTAAAAGCACTCAAACTCACGAGAGATAGAATATAAACCTACAATTAACATTCATATAATATAAATTCATTAATTTTTATATAGCACTTCATTTAATGAAGTACAGTAGCGAATTATTATTATTTTTTTATTTTTTGGTAATCAGCTGATGACTCGCTAACCCCCCTTCCAACTAGTGGTCTCGTAGCAGACGACATTATGACACAGTTGTTTATTGAGTATATATCTACTTTCTCATATTTTGTTGATATATTGTTATAAAGCAATACAGTGATACCTCTGGATACGAAAGTTTCTGCTTACGAAAAATTCAGGATACAAAAAGCGATTCGAAGATTTTTATGCCCCAGTATACAAATAAAATTTCAGGATACGAAAACCTTACGAGATCCCAACTCTTCACCGAGAGTAATTTTAAAAAGCGCGCGCCGCCAGATTTTGAACTTGGGTAGACTCACTTACAGCCTCCCGCTCACCCATTGGTTATCTCCCTACTCAGGTGCTAGCTGACGCCATAAGATCCTGCTTTCCTATTGGTCGGCAACTATCCCAGCTTGCTTACGCACGGGCGTTCATCTCTCTCTCTCTCTCTTTTCGTTCCGACCGCGGTATCGTTAACAGGCATTGTGTGCTTTCGCTTGTTTGACGTAGTGTTAATATACAGTACATTCGTACGCCACGTGTTATCGTTATTAAACTTTCGTTACTGTGCACTGTACTGTATTAGTGTTTACTATACATAGTACTGTATATAACGTACGTAGTGTATTATATTACGTATTACTGTAGCCATGGGTCCCAAGAATGTTGCCGAAGGAAAGAAGGAGACGATGGTCTCGATGGAGACGAAACTTGAAATCGTAAAAAAGTACGAGTCTGGCATGCGTTTAAGTGCGATCGCCAAGGAGTATGGCCGGAATCCATCTACGATAGGCACCATCCTGAAGCAGAAGGCGGCCATCAAAGCAGCGGCACCTTCTAAGGGCGTCACTATTTTCTCCAACAAGAGAACCCACGTGCAAGACGAGATGGAGAGGCTGCTTCTTGTGTGGATCAAAGACAAAGAGATCTCAGGAGACACCATCACTGAGACTACAATTTGCCAGAAGGCCTCTGCCATTTTCGGTGATATTGTGCGTTCTCAGGCCGAAGAAGGGGCAGGAGAAGGAACATCCCAGCAGGGACCCCCAGAGTTCAAGGCTTCTTGGGGGTGGTTCGAGAAATTCAAGAAAAAGACTGGCATTCATTCAGTGGTATGGCATGGGGAGGCAGCCAGCTCGGACACGAAGGCCGCCGAAGCCTTTGTTAAAATGTTCGACGAGTTGATTCTGCAGGAAGGCTACAGTTCGCAGCAACTTTACAATTGCGACGAAACTGGGCTTTTCTGGAAGAAAATACCTCGTCGAACGTTCATCACGGCGGAGGAGAAGAGGCTACCCGGACATAAGCCTATGAAGGACAGGCTTACCCTTGCTTTTTGTGCAAACGCCAGTGGGGACTGCAAGATAAAGCCCCTGCTGGTGTACCATTCAGAAAATCCCCGAGCCTTCAAAGCCCACAAAGTCATCAAGGAGAACCTTCCCGTGATGTGGAGGGCGAATGCTAAAGCCTGGGTAACGAGGCAACTTTTCATTGATTGGGTGAATGTCTGCTTCGGTCCGACTGTACGAAAATATTTGGAAGAAAAGCGCCTCCCTATGAAATGTCTGCTGGTGTTGGACAATGCTCCAGCTCACCCTCCTGGCCTCGAGGAATATCTTCTGGCCGAGTATTCCTTCATAAAGGTCCTATATCTACCGCCTAACACCACCCCTCTCCTCCAGCCCATGGACCAGCAAGTTATTTCAAATTTTAAAATATTGTACACGAAGCATCTCTTCCAGAGATGTTTCCAAGTCACAGAGAGTACAAACCTCACTCTGCGTGAATTCTGGAAAGATCACTTTAATATCGTGATATGCCTCAAACTCATCGATCTCGCTTGGCAGGAAGTTTCGAGGCGTACCCTGAACTCATCTTGGAGGAAGCTGTGGCCTGATGCTGTCTCTGCACGAGACTTCGAGGGGTTTGGGAAGCCTGGAGGCAAAGCCGAGATCGTTGACGATCCTGAACCCATTCAGCAGTCTGAGGTGGCTGACATCGTACATCTTGGTACGTCCATGGGGCTGGAAGTTAGCGCCGAGGATATAGATGAACTTATCGAGGAGAACCATGAGGAGTTGACGACGGACGACCTGAAGGAGTTGGAGACAATGCAAATGAGTGTTGTTCAAGAGCAGTTCTCTAGCGGTGATGAGGAGGATGTTACACCTTTGAAAATGGCAGACATTAAGGAAATTCTCGCATGTTTCCATAAAATGGCAGACTACGTCGAAAAGGAACATCCAGAAAAAGTTTATACCAACCGTGCGCTTCAACACTGCAATGACGTTTGCCTAACGCATTTTAGAAATGTGTTGAAAAGTAGGCAGAAACTAGCTTCAATGGATAGTTTCTTATTAAAGAGGCCAGCGGTATTAGTAGGCCAAGACGAAGGTGAAAGTGAAGAAAAGAAACAGAAAAGAGGAAGTGATGAAGAATTAGAAGGTGAAAGTAAAGAAAAGAAACAGAAAAAAGAAAGTAATGAAGAAGTAGAAGAAATTTAGAAAATCTGAAAAATGTAAAGTTATGAAAAAGTAAAAAAAAAAATTCAATTTTAAGTTTTATGTTACCGTTAAGTGTTAAAGTAATTTTTTTCTTTCATTTTATAGTTTTCCGTACGTAATGTTAAGTGTTAATTATTTCTGCCATTTTTTTATTTCGTAAAGTTTAAGTGTTAATGTGTTAAGTGTGTAAATTACTGTACGTAGTCTGTCACTTGTTACGTTTTCTGCCTTATGCCATCCTCCTCTGCCGCGACTTCGCTATCGGACATCGTCTCAATCAAAAGGTAAGTTTCAACTTTTTTGTTACACTAATTAACTGGAACCTTTTTTTCAGGGTATCAATCCTTAATTTAGGTGTACGTACAGGTAACAATACACCTTCACTGATCCAAATGCTTTACATACAGTACCGTAACTTTTATACAGTAGTAAAGAAAATGGACCGTTTTCTTAAGGCTTGGAGGGGATAACTAGGCTATAACTACATTATTGAATAATCTCATGGTGGTTTCTGGAATGGATTAGGCTGTTTTTAATGGTTGGGTTAATTATTGAATGATAGAAATGGCTGCATTGCATGTTTATTACTACAGTTTAGCGTGTTTATGAAAGAAAAGGTGTCTTTTCGTAAGGCTTGGAACGGATTAGGCTATTTACATGTAAAACGCGACTCAGGATACGAAACCGTATCCTGAACGAATTACTTTCGTATCCTGAGGCATCACTGTATATTGATAATGACTTTGTTGCCCGAGTTCCGAAATAATACAAACAGACAGTTGCTGAATACGTCCTTGGAAAAAAAACTTCTGTTAGTTGAGTGCAGTATTACTAAGTTAGCTGAAAAGTAACTAGACCCAGAATCACATAAACAGTAGCG
Organism: Palaemon carinicauda; assembly: GCF_036898095.1. Taxonomy (NCBI): domain Eukaryota; kingdom Metazoa; phylum Arthropoda; class Malacostraca; order Decapoda; family Palaemonidae; genus Palaemon; species Palaemon carinicauda. The sequence continues at coordinate 54,071,841 of NC_090731.1, forward strand.
AAAGCATTCCACCTAAAAGAATTTATAGATTTCTATAATTAATAACTACATTTTGTGTGAATATTTATAGGGTATACGAGGAATTTTTGAAATATCACTAGAATTTTACATCTTTACCAAAATTTTAAAAAGAACCTTTGGCAACGCTGCTTTCATGTAAACAACACTTGAAACTTCAAGCACATGAGTAAACGTGTAGTTGTGGTGGAAACTACGACTGATTTAGTTGTTTCTTATAAGAATATGTAATAGAATTGGGATAATCGGTATATAGCTAATAAATATTAACTTGAAAATTTCATAATACACCCAAAATAAGAAAAGGTACTGTGCCAGACAATAATCACGCAAGAGTCGCTGACCATGGATTTTTCCTAAAACTGCTTTCCTAATTAAAGGGTGCGTCTTACCACTTGTAGCGTCTAATCACATGGGAAATATGGTATTTGTGTATACACTTGGAAGAGTTTTTCTCCTGCTTTAGGGGAGTATAAATGACTTGTGAAAGATGTGAAGGCTATGAATACCGCACAGTACTTTATATAGTCATCATGTTAGATAATCTCAAGGGACTTTTGTATCCTCTGGTTGTTATATTTATTTTTGTTAGAGTTGTTCTTTTTCTTATTATTTTTATTATAATCATAAATATTATTGCAAATTCTGGACCAAATTTGAGTAGTTAGAAGCAAGGAGGGCAAGGAAAAGCATCAAAATAGGTATTTCAGATACTTCAGTTTGACTTTTAATGATTCTATAGCTTCAGGACATAGTTGACTTGAATGACCCCTGCCAATTCATATATCTTGTCTTCATTTTTGGGGTGCTGGAAACTGGTCCTATTATTCTAGAGATTTTTATGGGATAAAAACTTAGAAGCATCCAAAAGATACAGTATGCTTAATCCCAACAGCCATACAGTATTTTTTGGCTTTTGTGAAGAAGTTATTTGTACCTGTAAAGTAGATTATTTTTTTTATTCAGAAAGTAAGTTTTTTCTAAGTGACATACAAACCATGAGCAGTGTTTGAAGACGTATTCCTACACACATGGGATCACTTGGATGCATACACCTTCCCTCCGTTCAGTCTAATCTGGCCATTAATCAACTGGTTGCTGATTGCGCCAGGGCTCAGGATAACCTTCGGGCTTCCAGATGATCCCATGTTGAGTGGTGTCTAGATCTATTAGCCCTTCTAGTCTATATCCCAAGAGTACTACCCCAGTGGTCCATACTCCTCTGTCAGCCTTACCTTCAGAGAGGTACCACCAGTCCCAAAGTCCTAGAAACTTCACGGGTGGAGGCTATCCAGCATCTCCTCTGAACGAAAGGCTTTTCGTGAAACACTGCATAGATGTCTGAATTCCTGTGTTGGTCCTCTGCAGCTGTACGTTGATGTTGTAGAAGGGATACTTCTCTGGTCGGAGCAACTCCCAGCATAAACTGTGGATTTCCTTGTCATTCTTCACAGAGAAGCACCTCTCAGTTGCAGCTGTCATAGGCTTCCGCTCAGCCCTGGACATGGTCTACCGACTGAAAGGTGAAACTTCAGGCCTCCCCTGAGTGGGACATAACCTTCATCCTCAAAACTCTGACTCGTACCCCATATGAGCCTGTGAGGAAGTCGTTGGAAAGAGATTTGACTATCAAGACTGTCTTCTTGTTAGTCTTAGCATCGACAAAAAGAGTAGACAAGTTGCACGGTCTCTCTATTCTAATCACCCGCACTGAGGGGTGGACGAAAGTCTCCTTTAGTTTTGTGCCAGAGTTCATGGCCAGAACCAGTCAGCCCATAACCCATGTTCAAGACCCTTTCTACGTGAAGCATTGGGTGGTGATCAAGAGGAAATGCTTTTGTCCTGTGAGGGCACCCAGGTGCTGTCTGAAAAGAACCCGGCATATCATGCCTTTAGTGTCAACAACTTTTGCCAGCACTAGCAGGGCCAAGAAAGAGGTGTCAGGGAACACGATCTCTTTCTGGCTTTGTGAGACGATATGCACAGCGTACGCCTCAATTGCTGAGAGGGTTGAGGTACCACCTAGGACCAGAGCTCACGAAGTTGGGGTATAGGTCCCAGTTTAGCTTTTAGGAGAAACCTATGGTGTGCTAGGTGCTGATGGCTGGAGTCTGTAAGTGACAGACCACCTTCATGGCATTTTACTTACTTTCGTAAACCACAAGTCTCTTGACATCTTTGTGCTTGGTTTTGTGGTGGCTTCTTATAGTTGTGTAGCCAGCCCAGCTTTTCCATGGGACAGGAAGCACATTATCTCATCTGCGGTAACTTGTATATGTGAGTTTTGAATGAATGGTAGAATGACTGGCTCTTCATTTTTCTGTCTTCCTTCTCGGGGACAATGTGGTCAAAATGTTACTTGCTAGATCCGAACTGATACTGGTGATATACCTCGGAGCGCATTTCTGTTTGTTCTGTAACTGGAATACAAACCACACTATTTAATAGGGGTATTACTTTCGGCGTAGCTGAAATGACGAGCAATTAATTTTTAACGAGGGTTAACTACCCATACTGCTAGTTAGCGGGGGTAGGGAGGGTAGCTTGCTATCGCTCCCTCTCACACACCTATGATTGAGTTCACTTTGCTTTCAGCTCAGATGGTGTCGGGCGTGTCCGCTCTCATCCTCGCCGTCATATTGGCAGCCTTTAACGCTTTTTGTTCTTTCTTTTTCTAGTTACTGTGTACGTGAAGTTGGCCTCTGCGACCATGCTCACTTACCCTGGTTTTCCCGACTGGCCCTGTGGAATGTTCATGTCGGCAGTCGAGACTGATCCTCACGCCCTTTCTCCTTCTTGTAGGGGCCAACGGGGTGATAGTCTTAACAAGTGTAGGGAGTGGTCTGCCTCCCAGTGGGAGAGGTTTTCGCGACGCCGGAAGAAAAAGTCCAAGCGGGATATTTCTCCTTCGAAGGTTGCTTCGAAGGAAGAAAAACCCAAGGCCTCTTCTTCCGTTGCCCAAACCTCCTCCGAAGCTCCCACTCGGTCGGTCTCTTTCGAGAGACTGTCGAGTGGTAGCGTAGACCGAATTATTTTTAACCAACCTCAAATCTCGAGAGATGACGTTGCTTCCCCTGATGAAGCAGCTCCACCTCTTCCCCCGGGGGAGGACATGTCACTAACTTCCCTTTTTCAGCTTTGGTCCTCCTTGGGGCTTACGGGTTCACCCTCCAAGGAGGTTTTGCTTGACTATATCCGCCTGGGTGCTGCTGTCAAGCAATCGTCGTCACCGTCGGAGGTTGATCCTGTCTCTTGTCAACGTTGTGGTGTCAGGTATCCAATGTGGTTTCACCCATCTCCTCATCCACTCCAGACTCTACGGTAGCTGACGGCTTAGTTCCCCCGTTCCTGATCATCCTACGAGGGGAAAACTAAGTCCATCATCAGTCTCTCCTGCTAGTGTTTCTCTCCCTCGGGGGAGTTCACTTACAGAGTCTCCTCCTCGGAGGACTGCTGAAGGTCAGCTTGCTGTTCCAACAGCCCCCAGAGGGCGAATCCATCGGAAGGCTTTGCCATAGAGGCATTCCTTCACCTGCGGTGAGGAGGCGCCTCTTTGCTTCAACGTCTTCTATGCAGTCCCCGTAGAGGAGCCTCTAGACCGATCATCCATCACTGCACCTGCATTGGTCCTGGACCTCTCTGCAGATCGTTTACGATCTCCTTCGGTGGAAGGTCGTCCTTTTGAAGAACACGTCGACCTTCCACCCGACAGACCTGCCGTCGCTGTTCCTGCATGGGCCTAACAAGGCTCCACCTGAACGTGCTATTGTGCGCCAACAGTTTACGCGTCCACGAAACCTGACCAGCGCTCATCAGTAGCTCGTCAGGCCCAATCACTACAGCGCACTGATCATCATATTCGCCCTAACACAAGGGATCATCAAGTGTTTACGCGCCAACATGCGCATACGCGCCAGCAAGAGCATAGCTCCACCACGCGCGCCCTCATGCACACATGCGCCAATGATCTCCTACGCACCAGGGCTCTCCTGCGCACACTGCGCCCATGCGCCCTGTGCATACGCGCCAACGATCTCCTACGCGCCAGCGCTCACCTGCGTGCCAACACTCACCTGCGCGCCAACGTTCTCCTGCGCGCAAATTACCTGCACGTCATCGTTCTCCTGCGCAACAGCGCTCTCCCGCGCGCCAACATTCTCCTGCACGTGCGCATGCGCGCCCTACATCATACTCTCCTGCGCGCCAACTTTCTCATGTTAGCAGGCTTGAAGATGAGTCAGCCATGCTGCCTTCACCCACACGCCATCCCTTACCAACGCGCCAGCGCTCACCTTCGCACCAGCCTTCTCCTGCGCACACCCTCAAGGATATACGCGCGCCATGCGCACACTCGCCAACCTTCTCCTAGGGATGCGCGCCCATCATGAATATACTGCACGCCCGCGCGCTAGAGGACATTCTTCTGCGCGCACGCCCTAAGCCTTTAGCAGATGCGCGCAAACACACTCCCGCCCGCCTGCGCGCACATTGTGATTCTCCTGCGGGCGCGCGAGCGCCATCAGTCTCCCGCGCGCGAGCACCAATATTCTCCCTTGCGCGAGCGCCATTGTTCTCCAACTCGCCAGCCTACGCATCACAAGGAACGACGTCCGGCAAGATCACCATCGCCTCATTCCCTTCCCCTCAAGCGCATACCACCACGCATTATGGGGGAAGGAAAACTTCCAGAGGGGTTCAGGATCCCAAAGCTACCACAGGTGAACCCACCTATTCCAGTGACTCCTCCCAGGGATCCTTTAATCCCTTTCCCTTCAGGGGGTATGTCTGACAGTGCGTCTGTCAGCCAACAGCCCTGATCAGAGCCTTAACTCAGGCTTTCAAACCTGTCCTCTCTGATTTGGGACACGGAACCATGACTTCCTCTACCCCACTGAAGAGGAAAAGAGGAGTTCTGGATGTGGTCACTTCCCGAGGACGAAGCTGACTCCACGCAGACCTTCGAGGCAAGTTCCTCCTATTCTTCAGACTGCCTTTCCTTCCCTTTCAGACGAAGACCTCCCATCTCCAAGGGAATCACGCTAAGTGAGACTCTCTCACATTGCACCAATGGAGGAAACCTCTCTTCGCGCCGAGAGTTCCACACAGTCCGGGATTGAAAGGAACATGCCACCCTCATCAATGTTGGAGTCTTACATCCTTCTCAGGAAGGAATCCAAAAACTCCAAAACATTGCCTAAGTCCTCCACTAGGGCTAGGATGGGGCCAGCTAGCCACTCGGGGAATGTCCGCGATTCTCCCCAAGAAGAGCCTTCGGGGATAGAAGGAGACTTCGCTGCAAGTCCTACAACAAGAAGAGACCAGCAAGAGTCAGAACACGCTTTTTGGCAGGTTCTGACTCTAATGAGGGCTCTAAGCTGGTTTTCCGACACAGAGATCCCTCCTCAAGAGGGCAAACACACGGTCCTAGACTGCGTCTTTGGTACTCAAAAACCTTCTAAGACCAGTGCAGCCCTGCCCTGGTCTCAAGGGATAAAGAGTACCAGGGACAAGATCGCCCAGCAGCTCTCCCAGGTGTCCTCCTCCAACCTTTCCGGTACCACCAACAAGGTCCTCCCACCTCCTCGCGTACAGCAGAGGAGGTACTTTGAGATCCTGGAGGAGCCTTGTTTAGCTCTCCCACCACCACTCGCTGGAAGAGCTAACCAGGGGAGTCCCTCTTGAGAGACTCTCCAACCGGCAGGTCTCATTCTCGGCAGCCGAGATCCTCAACCAGGAGAAGGTCGCAAAGTGTGCTATGCAAGCCACTTCGTGGCTCGATATCTAGTTGGGGACCTTAGGTATCCTGATACGTTCTGAAGATTTCTCCAAGGAACCTACCAGGAAAGCTATGGAAACCTTCCTCCTCTCAGGTACTAGCACAATTGAGTTTCTGGCCTACCAAGTCTCGAACTTGTGGGCAAATACCATCCTGAAACGTCAGGATGCAGTAGCTGAGAGATTCCACCAGAAGGTTCCTACCGCCGAGATCAATAGGCTCAGACATTCCTCCATGGAGGGTGCAGCGAAGATGATGGTGTCTAAGCCCTTTCCTGTCAAAGAAAGGAAAGGCAAAAAGGCCTCCAGGGTAGGAAAAAATCCTAGAGGGAGCAGCTGAGACCGCAAACGCTAGGATAGGCAGTCCCCCTGCATTTCCACCAGTGGGGGATTGCCTACAAAGTTGCGCAAACAGGTGGAAGCAACTGACGACGAATCCAGTATCATTGAACTCCCTTGCCATGGGATTGGCAAGGGGGCAAGCCCTTCAGTCAGAAGTCCAGACCCTGTTGAAGAAGGGCGCTCTCCAAGAGGTCCTCAACGGATCCCCAGGCTTCTTCAGTCGACTCTTTCTTGTAAAGAAGGCGTCTGGAGGCTGGAGACCAGTCATTGACCTCTCAGCTCTGAACAAGATTGTCAAACAAATTCCATTCAGTATGGAGACGGCAGACACTGTCAGACTACCAGTAAGACTGCAAAACTTCATGTGCACACTGGATCTGAAGGACGCGTATTTTGAGATCCCAGTCCATCCGTCTTCAAGGAAGTACTTAAGATTCAGACTGGACAACAGAAAATACCAGTTCAAGGTGCTGTGCTTCAGTCTTTCCACAGCACCACAAGTCTTCACCAGAGTGTTCACTCTAGTATCATCTTGGGCACACAGGATTGGCATCTGTCTCTTCCGTTATCTGGACGACTGGCTAATCCTAGCAGACTCGATGTCAACCCATCTTCAACACCGAGACAAACTTCTGAGACTTTGCCAAGATCTGGGGATCTTGGTGAATCTCGAGAAATCCTCCCTGATTCCCACTCAAAGACTTGTATTCTTAGGCATGATTATAGACACCACTGTCCACAAAGCCTTCCCATCAGACGACAGGATAGCAAGGCTAAGGAAGGTCGCAAGACCTTTTCATAGACGAGAAGAACTTCCAGCCTAATTGTGGTTATGTCTCCTCGGTCACCTTTCATCGCTGGCCTGTCTACTTCCCAATTAGTCGCCTCAGGATGAGATCCCTCCAGTGGCGACTCAAGTCCCGATGGAATCAGGCTTACGAATCCCCGGACATCCAGATCTCCATGGGACCTGCGGAACCGACGATCTCCAGTAGTGGTTGGCAGACGAGAAACTACGAAAGGGAGTGGATCATCTCGTCCTCCCCCCGGATTTGATGCTGTTTTCAAACGCTTCAAAAAAAAAAGGGTGGGGGCCCTCGTGCTGCACCACATGACCTCAGGCCTGTATCCTGAACGAATTACTTTCGTATCCTGAGGCATCACTGTATATTGATAATGACTTTGTTGCCCGAGTTCCGAAATAATACAAACAGACAGTTGCTGAATACGTCCTTGGAAAAAAAACTTCTGTTAGTTGAGTGCAGTATTACTAAGTTAGCTGAAAAGTAACTAGACCCAGAATCACATAAACAGTAGCGAAAGCATTCCACCTAAAAGAATTTATAGATTTCTATAATTAATAACTACATTTTGTGTGAATATTTATAGGGTATACGAGGAATTTTTGAAATATCACTAGAATTTTACATCTTTACCAAAATTTTAAAAAGAACCTTTGGCAACGCTGCTTTCATGTAAACAACACTTGAAACTTCAAGCACATGAGTAAACGTGTAGTTGTGGTGGAAACTACGACTGATTTAGTTGTTTCTTATAAGAATATGTAATAGAATTGGGATAATCGGTATATAGCTAATAAATATTAACTTGAAAATTTCATAATACACCCAAAATAAGAAAAGGTACTGTGCCAGACAATAATCACGCAAGAGTCGCTGACCATGGATTTTTCCTAAAACTGCTTTCCTAATTAAAGGGTGCGTCTTACCACTTGTAGCGTCTAATCACATGGGAAATATGGTATTTGTGTATACACTTGGAAGAGTTTTTCTCCTGCTTTAGGGGAGTATAAATGACTTGTGAAAGATGTGAAGGCTATGAATACCGCACAGTACTTTATATAGTCATCATGTTAGATAATCTCAAGGGACTTTTGTATCCTCTGGTTGTTATATTTATTTTTGTTAGAGTTGTTCTTTTTCTTATTATTTTTATTATAATCATAAATATTATTGCAAATTCTGGACCAAATTTGAGTAGTTAGAAGCAAGGAGGGCAAGGAAAAGCATCAAAATAGGTATTTCAGATACTTCAGTTTGACTTTTAATGATTCTATAGCTTCAGGACATAGTTGACTTGAATGACCCCTGCCAATTCATATATCTTGTCTTCATTTTTGGGGTGCTGGAAACTGGTCCTATTATTCTAGAGATTTTTATGGGATAAAAACTTAGAAGCATCCAAAAGATACAGTATGCTTAATCCCAACAGCCATACAGTATTTTTTGGCTTTTGTGAAGAAGTTATTTGTACCTGTAAAGTAGATTATTTTTTTATTCAGAAAGTAAGTTTTTTCTAAGTGACATACAAACCATGAGCAGTGTTTGAAGACGTATTCCTACACACATGGGATCACTTGGATGCATACACCTTCCCTCCGTTCAGTCTAATCTGGCCATTAATCAACTGGTTGCTGATTGCGCCAGGGCTCAGGATAACCTTCGGGCTTCCAGATGATCCCATGTTGAGTGGTGTCTAGATCTATTAGCCCTTCTAGTCTATATCCCAAGAGTACTACCCCAGTGGTCCATACTCCTCTGTCAGCCTTACCTTCAGAGAGGTACCACCAGTCCCAAAGTCCTAGAAACTTCACGGGTGGAGGCTATCCAGCATCTCCTCTGAACGAAAGGCTTTTCGTGAAACACTGCATAGATGTCTGAATTCCTGTGTTGGTCCTCTGCAGCTGTACGTTGATGTTGTAGAAGGGATACTTCTCTGGTCGGAGCAACTCCCAGCATAAACTGTGGATTTCCTTGTCATTCTTCACAGAGAAGCACCTCTCAGTTGCAGCTGTCATAGGCTTCCGCTCAGCCCTGGACATGGTCTACCGACTGAAAGGTGAAACTTCAGGCCTCCCCTGAGTGGGACATAACCTTCATCCTCAAAACTCTGACTCGTACCCCATATGAGCCTGTGAGGAAGTCGTTGGAAAGAGATTTGACTATCAAGACTGTCTTCTTGTTAGTCTTAGCATCGACAAAAAGAGTAGACAAGTTGCACGGTCTCTCTATTCTAATCACCCGCACTGAGGGGTGGACGAAAGTCTCCTTTAGTTTTGTGCCAGAGTTCATGGCCAGAACCAGTCAGCCCATAACCCATGTTCAAGACCCTTTCTACGTGAAGCATTGGGTGGTGATCAAGAGGAAATGCTTTTGTCCTGTGAGGGCACCCAGGTGCTGTCTGAAAAGAACCCGGCATATCATGCCTTTAGTGTCAACAACTTTTGCCAGCACTAGCAGGGCCAAGAAAGAGGTGTCAGGGAACACGATCTCTTTCTGGCTTTGTGAGACGATATGCACAGCGTACGCCTCAATTGCTGAGAGGGTTGAGGTACCACCTAGGACCAGAGCTCACGAAGTTGGGGTATAGGTCCCAGTTTAGCTTTTAGGAGAAACCTATGGTGTGCTAGGTGCTGATGGCTGGAGTCTGTAAGTGACAGACCACCTTCATGGCATTTTACTTACTTTCGTAAACCACAAGTCTCTTGACATCTTTGTGCTTGGTTTTGTGGTGGCTTCTTATAGTTGTGTAGCCAGCCCAGCTTTTCCATGGGACAGGAAGCACATTATCTCATCTGCGGTAACTTGTATATGTGAGTTTTGAATGAATGGTAGAATGACTGGCTCTTCATTTTTCTGTCTTCCTTCTCGGGGACAATGTGGTCAAAATGTTACTTGCTAGATCCGAACTGATACTGGTGATATACCTCGGAGCGCATTTCTGTTTGTTCTGTAACTGGAATACAAACCACACTATTTAATAGGGGTATTACTTTCGGCGTAGCTGAAATGACGAGCAATTAATTTTTAACGAGGGTTAACTACCCATACTGCTAGTTAGCGGGGGTAGGGAGGGTAGCTTGCTATCGCTCCCTCTCACACACCTATGATTGAGTTCACTTTGCTTTCAGCTCAGATGGTGTCGGGCGTGTCCGCTCTCATCCTCGCCGTCATATTGGCAGCCTTTAACGCTTTTTGTTCTTTCTTTTTCTAGTTACTGTGTACGTGAAGTTGGCCTCTGCGACCATGCTCACTTACCCTGGTTTTCCCGACTGGCCCTGTGGAATGTTCATGTCGGCAGTCGAGACTGATCCTCACGCCCTTTCTCCTTCTTGTAGGGGCCAACGGGGTGATAGTCTTAACAAGTGTAGGGAGTGGTCTGCCTCCCAGTGGGAGAGGTTTTCGCGACGCCGGAAGAAAAAGTCCAAGCGGGATATTTCTCCTTCGAAGGTTGCTTCGAAGGAAGAAAAACCCAAGGCCTCTTCTTCCGTTGCCCAAACCTCCTCCGAAGCTCCCACTCGGTCGGTCTCTTTCGAGAGACTGTCGAGTGGTAGCGTAGACCGAATTATTTTTAACCAACCTCAAATCTCGAGAGATGACGTTGCTTCCCCTGATGAAGCAGCTCCACCTCTTCCCCCGGGGGAGGACATGTCACTAACTTCCCTTTTTCAGCTTTGGTCCTCCTTGGGGCTTACGGGTTCACCCTCCAAGGAGGTTTTGCTTGACTATATCCGCCTGGGTGCTGCTGTCAAGCAATCGTCGTCACCGTCGGAGGTTGATCCTGTCTCTTGTCAACGTTGTGGTGTCAGGTATCCAATGTGGTTTCACCCATCTCCTCATCCACTCCAGACTCTACGGTAGCTGACGGCTTAGTTCCCCCGTTCCTGATCATCCTACGAGGGGAAAACTAAGTCCATCATCAGTCTCTCCTGCTAGTGTTTCTCTCCCTCGGGGGAGTTCACTTACAGAGTCTCCTCCTCGGAGGACTGCTGAAGGTCAGCTTGCTGTTCCAACAGCCCCCAGAGGGCGAATCCATCGGAAGGCTTTGCCATAGAGGCATTCCTTCACCTGCGGTGAGGAGGCGCCTCTTTGCTTCAACGTCTTCTATGCAGTCCCCGTAGAGGAGCCTCTAGACCGATCATCCATCACTGCACCTGCATTGGTCCTGGACCTCTCTGCAGATCGTTTACGATCTCCTTCGGTGGAAGGTCGTCCTTTTGAAGAACACGTCGACCTTCCACCCGACAGACCTGCCGTCGCTGTTCCTGCATGGGCCTAACAAGGCTCCACCTGAACGTGCTATTGTGCGCCAACAGTTTACGCGTCCACGAAACCTGACCAGCGCTCATCAGTAGCTCGTCAGGCCCAATCACTACAGCGCACTGATCATCATATTCGCCCTAACACAAGGGATCATCAAGTGTTTACGCGCCAACATGCGCATACGCGCCAGCAAGAGCATAGCTCCACCACGCGCGCCCTCATGCACACATGCGCCAATGATCTCCTACGCACCAGGGCTCTCCTGCGCACACTGCGCCCATGCGCCCTGTGCATACGCGCCAACGATCTCCTACGCGCCAGCGCTCACCTGCGTGCCAACACTCACCTGCGCGCCAACGTTCTCCTGCGCGCAAATTACCTGCACGTCATCGTTCTCCTGCGCAACAGCGCTCTCCCGCGCGCCAACATTCTCCTGCACGTGCGCATGCGCGCCCTACATCATACTCTCCTGCGCGCCAACTTTCTCATGTTAGCAGGCTTGAAGATGAGTCAGCCATGCTGCCTTCACCCACACGCCATCCCTTACCAACGCGCCAGCGCTCACCTTCGCACCAGCCTTCTCCTGCGCACACCCTCAAGGATATACGCGCGCCATGCGCACACTCGCCAACCTTCTCCTAGGGATGCGCGCCCATCATGAATATACTGCACGCCCGCGCGCTAGAGGACATTCTTCTGCGCGCACGCCCTAAGCCTTTAGCAGATGCGCGTAAACACACTCCCGCCCGCCTGCGCGCACATTGTGATTCTCCTGCGGGCGCGCGAGCGCCATCAGTCTCCCGCGCGCGAGCACCAATATTCTCCCTTGCGCGAGCGCCATTGTTCTCCAACTCGCCAGCCTACGCATCACAAGGAACGACGTCCGGCAAGATCACCATCGCCTCATTCCCTTCCCCTCAAGCGCATACCACCACGCATTATGGGGGAAGGAAAACTTCCAGAGGGGTTCAGGATCCCAAAGCTACCACAGGTGAACCCACCTATTCCAGTGACTCCTCCCAGGGATCCTTTAATCCCTTTCCCTTCAGGGGGTATGTCTGACAGTGCGTCTGTCAGCCAACAGCCCTGATCAGAGCCTTAACTCAGGCTTTCAAACCTGTCCTCTCTGATTTGGGACACGGAACCATGACTTCCTCTACCCCACTGAAGAGGAAAAGAGGAGTTCTGGATGTGGTCACTTCCCGAGGACGAAGCTGACTCCACGCAGACCTTCGAGGCAAGTTCCTCCTATTCTTCAGACTGCCTTTCCTTCCCTTTCAGACGAAGACCTCCCATCTCCAAGGGAATCACGCTAAGTGAGACTCTCTCACATTGCACCAATGGAGGAAACCTCTCTTCGCGCCGAGAGTTCCACACAGTCCGGGATTGAAAGGAACATGCCACCCTCATCAATGTTGGAGTCTTACATCCTTCTCAGGAAGGAATCCAAAAACTCCAAAACATTGCCTAAGTCCTCCACTAGGGCTAGGATGGGGCCAGCTAGCCACTCGGGGAATGTCCGCGATTCTCCCCAAGAAGAGCCTTCGGGGATAGAAGGAGACTTCGCTGCAAGTCCTACAACAAGAAGAGACCAGCAAGAGTCAGAACACGCTTTTTGGCAGGTTCTGACTCTAATGAGGGCTCTAAGCTGGTTTTCCGACACAGAGATCCCTCCTCAAGAGGGCAAACACACGGTCCTAGACTGCGTCTTTGGTACTCAAAAACCTTCTAAGACCAGTGCAGCCCTGCCCTGGTCTCAAGGGATAAAGAGTACCAGGGACAAGATCGCCCAGCAGCTCTCCCAGGTGTCCTCCTCCAACCTTTCCGGTACCACCAACAAGGTCCTCCCACCTCCTCGCGTACAGCAGAGGAGGTACTTTGAGATCCTGGAGGAGCCTTGTTTAGCTCTCCCACCACCACTCGCTGGAAGAGCTAACCAGGGGAGTCCCTCTTGAGAGACTCTCCAACCGGCAGGTCTCATTCTCGGCAGCCGAGATCCTCAACCAGGAGAAGGTCGCAAAGTGTGCTATGCAAGCCACTTCGTGGCTCGATATCTAGTTGGGGACCTTAGGTATCCTGATACGTTCTGAAGATTTCTCCAAGGAACCTACCAGGAAAGCTATGGAAACCTTCCTCCTCTCAGGTACTAGCACAATTGAGTTTCTGGCCTACCAAGTCTCGAACTTGTGGGCAAATACCATCCTGAAACGTCAGGATGCAGTAGCTGAGAGATTCCACCAGAAGGTTCCTACCGCCGAGATCAATAGGCTCAGACATTCCTCCATGGAGGGTGCAGCGAAGATGATGGTGTCTAAGCCCTTTCCTGTCAAAGAAAGGAAAGGCAAAAAGGCCTCCAGGGTAGGAAAAAATCCTAGAGGGAGCAGCTGAGACCGCAAACGCTAGGATAGGCAGTCCCCCTGCATTTCCACCAGTGGGGGATTGCCTACAAAGTTGCGCAAACAGGTGGAAGCAACTGACGACGAATCCAGTATCATTGAACTCCCTTGCCATGGGATTGGCAAGGGGGCAAGCCCTTCAGTCAGAAGTCCAGACCCTGTTGAAGAAGGGCGCTCTCCAAGAGGTCCTCAACGGATCCCCAGGCTTCTTCAGTCGACTCTTTCTTGTAAAGAAGGCGTCTGGAGGCTGGAGACCAGTCATTGACCTCTCAGCTCTGAACAAGATT
>NC_090731.1:54086221-54217103 GCF_036898095.1 Palaemon carinicauda
ATTTTTTTTCACGATTATTTTCCGTCTAGACGAGGAAAAAAAAAAAATCATTAAAAAAAAAACAGAAAGGAAAATCAAAATTCTGTCTGACAGAATTGTTCGGTTGTTAGAGTAGTTTTTGTGGTATAAGTTTCAATACAATTGGTATTATAGTAGTGGGAAAAATGTACCTAAATATTTTTTTAAAATCATGATTTTTGCTCATAAATCCAAAAGTTTTTTGATCAAATGACTTGAAAGTTTTATATGATGAAGGTATTATACAGTAGGGTCCGAATTATGCGAGAATTTGGTCGATGAAAGGCCTCGTGTAATTGGAAATTCGTATATTTCGAAACACATCATGGCGGCAAACAGCAACCTACCCGTCAATTTTTTTTTCACTCCATTTCTAGCTTTCTAGCTATATATATATACTGTATATACACTGTGTGTGTGTATGTATGTATGTATGTATATATATATATATATATAATATATATTATATATATATATATATATATATATATATATATATATATATATATATATATATTATATATAAAACATATATTATATATATATATATATATATATATATATATATATATATATATATATAATATATATATATATATATATATATATAGATATATATATATATATATATATACTGTAGCTTTTATCTTAACAATACTGTAAGAAATCCTTCTTATAGATTTTTTTTTATAAAATACTGTACAAAATTTCTTTTATGGATAAATAAAACAATAAAAAGTTGTTAAAGTTTTGATAATTTTCTATGACTGTAGTATTTACTACTGTACTATGCATAGCTTACTGTTTTCAGTATTTTCCGAATGATGTAGAATTATTTCCTATAGATACAAAAAACAAAAAAGGGTTTTCAAGGTTTGATACAGTACGTATCTAGCAATAGTTAAAAATTACAGTATAGTACTGTAATATCCATGATGACACTCCCACACGTAAACACGGCCAGTAGGCGCAAGTGTACACTAGGCTGCTGTACGATAATCACGCTTTTTTTTGCCCTGAGCGGTCATTTCACTAATGATAATTTTTCAAAGTTAATATAATTTCTTTATGCTTATAATTCGTAATTGTAGGTAAAAGTAGGGATATTAATTAAATGGTTGAGTAAAAAAAAAAACAAATAATACTACTATTATTAATTTCAAATGGCTACATGATACTGAATATTCTAATGGGTTCTTTTTATCTTCAATCGTAAATCTTACGCCTGGATAAGCAACAAAAGGAAAGGGATAGGTCTCTCTCTCTCTCTCTCTCTCTCTCTCTCTCTCTCTCTCTCTCTCTCTCTCTCTCTCTCTCTCTCTTCATATCGTTTCCTGTATAGTTTTCAAATATGTTCGTCATACATTTGTACATTATTTATCCACTTTATTCTCTCTCTCTCTCTCTCTCTCTCTCTCTCTCTCTCTCTCTCTCTCTCTCTCTCTCTCTCTCTCTCCGGCGTTTTCCTTTCCCTTTATAGTTTTGTGAAATTTCGTTGTCCAGTCATTCGGTAATGAGAAGTCATTTTCGCTTTCGACATCGAAAGAAAACTTTGTTTCTTCAATATACTCATCACTGGAGGATTCAGAACTAGTGCTCTCATTATCAAACAGGTTATCATTATCAAATTCCACAACAAGAATATCATTTATTTCATCTAAAGAAATAACCTTCCTCTTTAGACCTTTCATTACAAAAGGAACAACAAATAACCACTTATGCATGAACGCCCGAGCGCACTGATAGGAAACCAGTTCAAACCAGAGTTTTGTAACATCAAGCTACCTTCAGAAAAATAGTTGCCAGACATCATATAAGTTTCTATTCACAGTCCCCATATGCTGAGAGTGTTGCCAAGTGGTGATCCTATACTTACTATACGAGTAAAGTAACATCACGAGACTGACGGCTTGTAAAAGGCAATTAAAGTCATGAACGGAATATACAGTTGAAGGCGGTACCGAGTAGATCGTGGTGAACGGTTTATCACGTGGGTGACGCTTAACAGGTTAAAAAAACATTTTATTTAGTTCGGTATTTTCTCTATCCATCCTCTCCCAGAAAACCTTCAAATGTGAATTATCGGAATGTGTGCAGATCTTGGCAGTGCGATAACTAGTTAGCGACTGAGAATAAAAAAAATAAAAAGCCAGATTGACGATGCTGATGAAGAGGATATCGAATACCGATTTTTCCCTAATTGATTTTTTCTACGTTCTGTCTAATCCAATGTACAGTACATTCTTATGTAAAGGGCGAACCCCAACATTTCTTGATGCTGCTACACTTTAATTATAGATATTTTACCACCTATTTATAATCTTTATTTATAATAACATCTTTAGTAAAAGCTCTTCAATATCACTTTCAGGAGTAAATGCGTTTATGATCGACGATGAAACGTAAAAAAAAAAGTTTTCCTTTTAAGAAGGCGTTTTTTTAGGAAAAAAAAAAAACAACACGAAACAAAATTGCTCATATTTCATATATTTTGATTTTCTAAGGATAAATAAAACAACATTATTATTACATAGTACCTGGTAAGATATCTTTTGCCGCAAAAGTTAACCTATAGACAGATGTTAAAATTGGTTAGCGAGTTCGTTATGATCGGCGATGGAACGTACTAAACAAAGTAATGGGTTTGGTTGTGGTGACATGTTTGGCAGTAGCATGATATAAAATAGTCTTTATTTTGATGGTTTTTAATTTAAAGTTTAATGAATAAGGATTTTTCACCATAATCACAACGTAAGTATAAAAATTAATTAGTACAAATATGGAATATTATACATATAGGTGTTGGACAGTTAGGCTAGGCCTAGTGACAAGTTCACACAACAGATGGGCAAACCTTAACATTTTTCATCCAAAACTAGTCTTAAAATGTTTGAACTGAAATCTTTCTCTCACATTCTCCCCCTCCCCTACTCAGACATTGGGGAGCCATCACCCCCCCCCCCAATACAATTAAGAAAACAATAGATTTCCTACGCTTCGCGGTGCTTGACTCTCGGATTTAGAATGCTCCTCGCAAATACAGGAAAATTAATTTTTAAAAACTATCGATCGCGTAATTGAGGAATCGCGTAATTAGAACACGTGTAATTCGGGACCCTACTGTACGTATGTGTCTAAAACATATATAGAAATTGTGTAATTTGGATCATTAGGAAAAAAAAATGGCGGACGGTCCCCTTAAAATACATTCACGTAACCTATTTATTTCGAAACATTCACCTTGCATTTCTTCCACCTCTTCACTCTTTGCAATATCAATCATGCCAACAAAACTCGCCATGAATACACTATTATCCTCAATTACTATTACCTTACAGCCATTCTTTGAAAGCAAACCCTTACCAACATCAACTGACACATGGTGCAACCTCAAAAAATCTATTCCCATCAAAAAACAACTAGGCATTTCATTCTCTCCCATCACAATAAAATTATGTTCCACTTCCATACTCCCTAATTTCACCTTCAACCTCACTTCTTCCCAAACAAGTAAACTTCCCTGACCTATTCCATGAATTCTCACACTCGTACACTGTCTTTTCACTTCCCAATTGTACCTCTCAATTTCCCTGATAACCGACTCATTTACTAATGACACCTGAGCACCCGTATCAATTAAATTACAATATTCATTCTCATTAATATTCACATATGTCATCATCCTTCCTTTTACACCATGCATGCATACATTTACTCTCCTTTCAATTCTGTCGCTCACTTCACCAATATGTTCATCATCATATTCACTATCCTCTATACAGTCATATCTTAGGTTAAGGTCACTTTCACCATTATCCTTCTCACTCAACAATTTGCAACATTCCTCATTACATTGCATCCTCAAGATATATTCCCTATCATTCTCCTTACATGCCCTATATTCCATCGGTCGATTCCATCCAAATACAAATACACAGTTACACCATACAACATACTTACCACCATTAATATCTTAGATAATACTTCCCCTTCTAGTACACTACTCTCCTCCTCATATACCATTACTTTTGACACTTCATTCATCACCCTTCTTTTAAGCTCACTTACGCTACCTGGTATTTCCGTATTTAAACCCTCTTGTACCAACTTACTTAAACCCATTAGGATACACTTATATACCATATCTTGCCCTTCACAAATCTGCTCCACAACTAAACCTTCAGGCAACCTTTCAGAATTCTGATTACTCTCTTTATCTTCCATCCTCCCATGCATCCAAGACATCGCATTCGCTATCACATTCTTATTTCCCGGTACATATTCTAACCTAAAATCAAATTCATTCAAATCCTGTATGGTCCTAGCAACCCTTGCATTCACACACACTTTCCTTATCATATACACTAGGGGCTGATGGTCAGTAAGCACAATGAATTTTACACCATACAAAAATACTTTCAATGCTTTCACACAAAATCGTATTGCAGCCAATTCCCTGTCAATCGTCGAATACTTACGCTCAGCTTTATTAAACGCTTTACTAACATACGCTATTACTCTCAATTGCTCTTCTCCATTTACTCTCTGCATTTGAACTAAACAACCACCCATACTAACCCCACTCGCATCCGTATACAACTCTAGCATATTCGCATTTTCACTGTAGTCTGGAAATGCCAAAGTGACGTCTTTCGCGGCCTCTTCCTTCAACCTTTCAAACGCTTCTATCATCCGATCATCCCATTTTAATTTTGTACTATTCCTTTTACCCGTCCATTCATTCAAAGGCTTCCCTATACCTGAACAATCTCTAACAAACTTGCGACCAAACTCAACCAAACCAAGAAAACCTCGCAACTCACGCACAGTCCGGGGACGTGGAAATTCTCGCACCTTATTCACAAACTTGTCATTCTTTCTTATACCAGATTCACCCACTACATGCCCAAGAAATTCCTCCTCCCTGGACAACCACGTACACTTCTCAAGCTTAATTTTCACACCAACTTCAATTAACCGCCTCAACACTGCCTCAAGCAACCGCATATGTTCCTCAACAGTCTCGCTCGCAATCAGAATATCATCTATAAAAACAGTCACCTTCTGTCGATCGAAACCAGCCAATACAACATTCATCGCTCTTTGGAAGGCAGCAGGCGCATTAGCAAGACCAAAACTCAACCTTTTAAATTGAAAGTGACAATTAGTACTTGAAAATGCGGTAATGGGCCTGCTCCCCTCTGCCAGAGGCATCTGATAATAGCCTCGCACCAAATCTAATTTAGTAAAAACTTTCATTCCATGCATCTTATAAACACAATCAGACACCACATTCATTGGAAAACGTTCTTTACCAGTCACCTCATTCACCTTCCTATAATCAATACACATGCGTAAACTTCCATCAGGCTTTCGTACAGGGACAATAGGGCTATTCCAGGCACTCTCACTCCTTTCTATTACACCCATACGCTCTAATTCCTGACACTGCTCCTCTATCTCCTTGGCAATAGGCGGAGAAAAATGCCTGGGACGCTGATATATGGGGGTATCATCACTGAGAACTATTTTAAATTCTGGCAGGTCTGACCCCCCACAATCATCGTCACCGAGACTCATAACTCTCCGCTTATCCCATAACATCTTAAGCAATCGTTCCCTTTCGACCTCACTTATACTCTCATCTAACTTAATTCTTCCTTTCAACGTATCGTAATCCCAATCGTCATAGTTCTTTACCTTACCAGCCTTTACCTGTCTCGCCTTAACATATCTTCCATCCTCTACATTGATCAGTGTATACATACATCCCATGCAATCGCCCTCACGTATTCCACGTACTCTCTTCCTCCTAACACTCGGCAACAACCTTACATACACCTGGGGTTCCTGCATATGCATAACACCATCATATATATACGCACTCGTTTTCACCAAATTACCTGCTTCCATACCTTCCACTACATATTCATCCTCGTCACTATTTGAAATTCCCAGACTGCTCGGCCATGCAACTTTTACACTAATAACCTCACCTTTTTTACCCGATAACTTTACACTTTCCTTTGCTACCAACGGCACTCCCTTCCACACCTTCGTACTCACTCTGCCATCTTCCTTTAAATAAAATTCCCCACATATATTACCTTTAACCTTTATTTCTATCATATTCACACTTGGATGTACAATCATACCACATTTTTTCAATATTTAACTTAGCCGGTGAATATATAGCTGCAACTCTGTTGCTCGACAGACAACTCTACGGAAAAACTCGCCAGCGATCGCTACACAGGTTGCGGGTGTGCCCAACAGCGCCATCTGTCGACCAGATACCCAGCTCTCATGTAAACAAAGACTCAATTTTCTCTCTGTCGAGGTGTCGACAAGACGTACTTCACTCGCTGTTGCTAAACTGGAGTTTTTCACATCTAATTGGTGAAGTACTATATTCTAGTTTTGACCTTTCGCAATGCAGGTGTTTTATCTTCATCTTCAATCTTGAACTCGTTTTGGATAGATTTAATTATGGTGACAAAGAGAGTATGGACTTTCTTTCACTTTTAAATGGCCGACCCTTCCCTTAGACGGAAGTGTGTTTAGGCTTTTAGTAATTATCTTATCACGTTATAAATTATTTATAGATTTTCCTCTATATATTTTATATCTCTCCGCCTTTATTAGGCCTCTTCGATTAACTTTCCATTTATTATAAACATATAAAAATAAATTTTAATGTTTTGTTTATATGCGACCTTTCCTGAGAGTAGGCGGTCCTAACTTGGAAACCGAAGTTAATCAACGTTGAGACCTTTATATCGTAATTAGCTTTTAAAGAGCTAAGGATTTAAAACTTTTTAAATGTAATATTTTATGAAAGAATTTCTTTGATAGTCTTCGTACTGTTTTCAAAGATGAACTAACGTTTAGTTTATTTATGCTACGTAGTTTTGACGTTCAGGACGTTCAACATGCGCTCTATCGTTACGATAGAGAGAGAGTGTATCACGGTTTCACTTTGCAGTAAGAGTAAATCGATTCTGACGTTTTGTTCATTCTTTCTTAGCTTAAATGTTTTAAATTCTATTTTAAAGGAACTTTTTAATTGAAAAACCTTTCAGTTTTTTCCATTAGTCAAATAACATGTTTTTTTGACGAAATATAATTGGGCTCTTCTCTTAGGTGCGAAATCAAGAGAGAAAGAGAGAGAGAGATAGAGACGGAGGGAGAGAGAGGAGAGAAAACGTTCCGTTCAAGCGGGTAACGTTGTTCTCGAGTTACTCTCGTCCCTAGTCTCTGTACGGGGAGGAAGGATAAAACGTTTTTAGTTTTTTATTCTCGTCCCCAGGTTATGTGCGGTGAGAGATTGAAAACGTAGTTTATAGGAACTAGTGTTTAGTCTCTTTCCCAGCCACTGATTTTTTTATCTTAAAATATGTTTTCTGTTTTTTGCTGGTATTAATGAGCTTGCATTATACGACTGATTTCGCAATTACTACCTTTTAATGAAGGGTAGAATTGCGTGTTTCAGGTAGAAATCAGTAAAAGTTTCGATTTCAGTGAAATAAGTGCAAAACAGAAAATCGAAGTGATAAAGTGATATGCGCAAAGTGTTACAGTGTTGCGTCCGAGGGTTCGTCTGTTCGTGCCTGTCGTTCACCTAGTCCGGGACCTCTTGCATGCTCCCAAGCCCAGGGGAGAAGTAATGTCAAACGACTTATGGGTTCGAGAGGCCTTGATCAACGAACAGACGTTTTCCCTCTATGGTATCGGGTGTATCTTACCAAGATCTCCCCTACCATAAGACGAGAGAGACGTTGTTTCTCCTCGTCATCCGAAGGCTTTTCGCATAAGAAACCTGTCACAAGGTTTCGAAGCCCTTAAGCGAAAGTCAGTCCTTTCAGGACAGGTCCAGCGTCCTGGTTACAGCCATTAGGATAGCTTTGACCCTATGCAGTCATCGGATAACTGCTCGCCGCCTAACAAAAGCGTAACACAGACTCCGAGAGTCTTTTTTGTTGGCAAAGCGTTGCGGTCACAGACGTTACCCTCGTCTCTTACCACAACCATTTCCGTTGATCCTTAATGGGTTGTATGGCAAGACATGCAGTATATGCTTGCCTCCCTTATGGAAGACTATTCTGCCGATTAGTCCGTTGAGTCTAGCCGTTTATCTCATCGATATCCTGGCTTTCAGCCAACCTAACGTTCCTTTGTGCTTACTGTTGACGTTGGCGTAGCTAAGTCACGTCAGTCAGGTTGTTTAGAACCACACTCGATGCGGTCTCGTGTGGTTTTTCAGCCGCATTTGGACGTTAGGCCACTTGCTGATGCTCCTGTTGACGTTCAAGACGTTCACTTACAATCGGAGTTGACTTGTTTTGACGCTGTGCGTCAACCTCCGCATTCTAGAGTTGTTTTGACTGCTCAGTCTAGGCAGTCAAAGCAGTCTCGAGTGGACGCTGTGCGTTCTCACGCACCTGTTGTGGTTGACAGTTCAGTTGTTGACAGTTCACAGACTGTCAAGCAGTTACATGACGTTGCGTTCTGGTCCGCTACTAATGCACCAGTGAATGTGGACTCTGCTTGTAAAGCATTGCCACCACGGTAGGTCTCTCCCTTGCTTGAGACTCAGCTTTTATCGGACAAGGTTCCTGTAGATGAGGAAGTTGCTGCTCCCCCTCCTACTGATATTCCCTTGAGGACTCTGTCAGATGGAGAGGAGCCTAAAGCTGCTTAGCCCCCTATGGACTTTAATTAAATCATGATGATTTTTTTTAAGGATCTTTGTTCGGATCTTTTTGTAACTGCTGCTCCTCGTTCGCCTAAACGTCAGAGCTTACACTAGGCCTAGCTACTTCGATGCCGTTGTTTTTAAGCTAGTGCTCTCTCGCTCTCCTAGAGAGCTTTACGTTGGCTAGGCGACTGGTTTTTCACCAGGAGGAGTTTGGGGGATACAGCCTTTGCTTTCCCTTCTTTTAAACTGGCTTATAGAGCGAGAGTCTGATATGACACGAGAGAAGTTCTCGGCTTGGGAGTTCATGCCTCTGCCCAGATAGACTTCTCAAATCTCGTAGACTCTCTCTGGCGCCTGGCCAGGAGACGCTCCAAGTTTTTTACAATCCAACTTCACAGCTGTTATCGAGCCTTTGAAGTTTTGCTGTACAATTATGTCATGCATAAACAAGGCTTTCAGGGATGGAAAGCGGTACCGCCTCAGTCGCTAACCCCGTCTGTGGCCGCACCTGCTCCCGTAGACCCTAAATGGGCTTTGCTGCAAGACATGCAGTCCAAGCTTGCGTTCTTGATAGAGGACTCTAATGCGGAGAAGGTTGCTACCGAACCTTCTGGCCAACAACCTTCCAACCGGTCGGTTGTGCGCCCTGTTGACGCTGAGGTAACCTACTCGCGTCTGCCAGTTGAGGTGGTTCCTCCACCGATGCGACCCAGTGTGGGTTGCCAGCCGCACGTTGACGTTAAGCGACGCTCGGAGGTGGTTGTTGACGTTCAGGACGTTCAACAACCAGCAGAGGTAACTTGTTTTGACGCAGTGCGTCAACCTCAGCAACCCGGTAGAGTGTTGACTGCACAACCCAGACGGTCTAGACAGTCTCGGGTTGACGCTGTGCTTCCTCGCGCACCCATGGTTGTTGACAGTTCACAGACTGTGCAGCAGTTCCATGATGTTGCGTCCGGCTCCGTCACGCATGCACCAGTGCGACCGGACTCAGCGAGCCAGACGTTGCCCACTCCGTTGCCGTTTCCTCATCAGTTTTCGGATGAGGAACCCTCTGATGAGGACGTTGCTGAACAACAAGACGATCAGCCCTCAGAATAGATCAAGCCCTGCTATCCATCCAGAAGATGCTGAAGAAGGAACGCTGCTCAGTCAGGCTCTGGATGAGTCTGGTAGGGACGCTGTCATCCGTGGAACAATTTGTGTCTCTAGGAAGACTACACCTCCGTCCTCTTCTTACCATCTAGCTTTTCACTGGAAAAAGGACAAGACGCTAGAAGCGGTCTCGATCCCGGTTTCCGAAAAGATAAAGTCTTGTCTGACTTGGTGGAAGGACAATATCAACCTAAGAGAGGGTCTTCCCCTGGCTGTTCAGACTCCCAACCACGTTCTCTTCTCGGACGCATCGGACGTGGGCTGGGGCGCGACACTAGACGGTCGGGAATGCTCAGGACTGTGGAACTCGAGTCAGAGGAGCATGCATATCAACTGCAAGGAGCTGTTGGCAGTACATCTGGCCTTGAAAAGCTTCAAGTCTCTCCTTCGAGGCAAAGTGGTGGAAGTTAACTCGGACAACACCACAGCCTTGGCGTACATCTCCAAACAAGGAGGTACCCACTCACTGACGTTGTACGAGATCGCAAGGGACCTGCTCATCTGGTCAAAAGGTCAAGACATCTCCCTAGTAACGAGGTTCATCCAAGGCGACTTGAACGTCATAGCAGATTGTCTCAGTCGGAAAGGGCAAGTAATTCCAACCGAATGGACCCTCCACAAGGATGTGTGCAAGAGACTTTGGGCCACTTAGGGTAAACCATCCATAGATCTCTTTGCAACCTCGCTGACCAAGAGGCTTCCAATCTATTGCTCTCCAGTCCTGGACCCAGCAGCAATACATATAGATGCTTTCCTCCTAGATTGGTCACATCTGGATCTCTACGCATTCCCACCGTTCAAGATTGTCAACAAGGTACTGCAGAAGTTCGCCTCTCACGAAGGGACAAGGTTGACGTTAGTTGCTTCCCTCTGGCCCGTGAGAGAATGGTTCACCGAGATACTGCGATGGTTAGTAGACGTTCCCAGTAGTCTTCCTCTAAGGGTAGACCTTCTACGTCAGCCACACGTAAAGAAGGTACTCCAAAGCCTCCACGCTCTTCGTCTGACTGCCTTCAGACTATCGAAAGACTCTCGAGAGCTAGAGGCTTTTCGAAGGAAGCAGCCAGTGCGATTGCTAGAGCAAGGAGAGCGTCTTCCATTAGAGTCTACCAATCGAAGTGGGAAGTCTTCCGAGACTGGTGCAAGTCAGTTTCTGTATCCTCGACCAGTACCTCTGTAGCTCAAATAGCTGTTTTTCTCTTATACCTGAGAAAAGGACGATCCCTTTCAGCTCCCACTATCAAGGGCTACAAAAGCATGTTGGCATCGGTCTTCCGGCATAGAGGCTTAGATCTTTCCAAACATAAAGATCTGCAAGACCTCCTTAAGTCTTTTGAGACCACCAAGGAGCGTCGTTTGGCTACCCCTGGATGGAATTTAGACGTGGTACTAAGATTCTTCATGTCAGACAGGTTGGAGCCGTTACAATCAGCCTCCCTGAAAGATCTCACTCTTAAGACTCTTTTCCTGGTATGCTTAGCTCGGCTAAAAGAGTCAGTGAGATTCATGCCTTCAGCAAGAACATCGGATTTTCGTCAGAAAAAGCCACTTGTTCGCTGCAACTTGGTTTTCTAGCCAAAAAATGAGCTGCCTTCTCGGCCTTGGCCTAAATCTTTCGATATCCCCAGCTTATCGGAGATCGTAGGCAATGAACTAGAAAGAGTCTTATGCCCTGTTAGAGCTCTTAAGTTCTATTTAAAGCGTACTAAACCTTTACGAGGCCAATCTGAAGCTTTATGGTGTTCAGTTAAGAATCCATCCTTGCCTATGTCAAAGAATGCTTGGTCAGACTTTATCAGATTGTTAATATGAGAAGCTCATTCACATCTGAGTGAGGAAGACCGAACTTTGCTTAAGGTGAAGACGCACGAAGTTAGAGCTGTAACAACTTCCGTGGCCTTTAAGCAAAATATATCTCTGCAAAGTATAATGGACGCAACCTATTGGAGAAGCAAGTCAGTGTTCGCGTCATTTTACTTGAAAGATGTCCAGTCTCTTTACACTAACTGCTACACACTGGGACCATTCGTAGCAGCGAGTGCAGTAGTGGGTGAGGGCTCAACCACTACAATTCCCTAATTCCTTATCCTTTTAATCTGTCTCTTGAAGTGTTGTTTTTTTATGGGTTGTCCGGAAGGCTAAGAAGCCTTTCGCATCCTGGTTGATTTGGCGGGTGGTCAAAGTCATTTCTTGAGAGCGCCTAGATTAGGGGTTTGATGAGGTCCTGTTGTATGGGTTGCAACCCTTGATACTTCAGATCCTAGGGGTCGATCAGCATCCTAAGAGGATCGCGAGGCTCCGTAAGGAAGACGTACTTAAAAGGCAGAGTAATTGTTCAAGTCGACTTCCTTACCAGGTACCTATTTATTTTGTTTTTGTTATTTCGATAACTTCTAAAATGAAATAAAAAACTCTTAGCTCATAAAAGTGTAAACATATATTACTGGTCTCCACCCACCATCCTGGGTGTGAATCAGCTATATATTCACCGGCTAAGTTAAATATTGAAAAATGTTATTTTGATTATAAAATAAATTTTTGAATATACTTACCCGGTGAATATAAATTAAATGACCCTCCCTTCCTCCCCAATAGAGACGCAGTGGGACGAGGAGAAAATTGAGTCTTTGTTTACATGAGAGCTGGGTATCTGGTCGACAGATGGCGCTGTTGGGCACACCCGCAACCTGTGTAGCGATCGCTGGCGAGTTTTTCCGTAGAGTTGTCTGTCGAGCAACAGAGTTGCAGCTATATATTCAGCGGGTAAGTATATTCAAAAATTTATTTTATAATCAAAATAACATTTTTCAGAAATTTATACCCAAGCAGTACGTCATATTTCTCATTCGCTCCCTCGACCACGTAAAAATCATTATCTTCCATCATCAGCCCCCCAATCATAACATTTTCCCGCAACTTTCCTTGCACATGCATACGCAAATTACCAATACCTTTTACTTCACCCTTACATCCCTGAAATTCACAAACCTCTTTTACCTTATCATATGTATTCCTAAACATTGAATTGACACCACAACCAGTATCAATCAAACCAACCAATTCTACACCATTAAAAATCATTTTCACACTCATGCAATCATGTGCTCTTTCTCCCATCACATCTTCGTGCAATAAACCCTCACGAACATGCATCACATTCACTCCCCACACACACGAGGACTCACCCAGCTGAACCCTCTGATTAATTAGTTTCCCGAACATCCTGGCTGACTTGATCCCTTCTTTCTACAAATTCTAGCTACATGCCCATCTGCACCACATTCAGTACACTTACCCCGCGGCTCCTTGCACATTCTAGCATAATGACCATCCTTACCACAATTACCACAAATTACATTCATACGATTACTACGGCATCCACTCGCTATGTGCCCAGTCATACCACACCGATAACACTTAACCACTTTTTCTTTCTTACAGTCGCTAATACGATGCCCTGTCTCTCCACACCCGAAACATGCTCCTAATGCCCATCTACACTCGTTCTTTTTATGTCCTACCTTCCCACACCTATAACACCTCTCTTCACGGATACCACTACCTAACCTAACTTGCTGCGTACTAGCACTTCTATCTCTCCAAACTTGATTTCCCTGTCTAAACCCGTCATTTCTCGGCATGGGTATACCTACATTACTCACCCTAACACTTCTATCTATTACACTATCAGCTGCCCTCATTGGCCCTCTCATAACAGCATCTCTAAAACTACCAAATTCTGGCACACATTCCTCCATTCCAGTTCTTACACTCACAGATTTACTTTCTTTCATACACCTATCCAACTCGTAATCCTCAACTATCTCTAAAATATCATCCCAAGTCAATCTCTCTCTAGTCCATCTCATTTTCTCCTTCCGTTTCAAATTAATAAACTCACACACACTCTCTGGTACTGTACCCAAAAACTTCTTCATTAGTTCCTTATTTTCATTTATTCCTTCGTCCCCATACTTCTTTCTAGCCAATGTTTCTAACCGACATACATACATCGAGATTGCTTCACCCACCTTCATTCGTGCTTCATTGAAATCATTTTTTCGCTTATACCTAACACTACCTTTCATACGTTTAACCTGTTCAATTATCCTCTTCTTTACACTTTCATACTCGACCTCTCCTACACTCATTATCACCCCATACATCGTCAACAAATATCCTGACAAAAATTCTCCCAACTCCCTAGCCCAAACTCTCTTACTATCCCCATACTTAGCCTGACAAAACTTTTCATATTCCCTAAAGAAGTCATATACATCCCTACTGCTATGTTCATTAAAACTTTCACACCTAGGAACCTCTCTCATAAACACCGTCTTACAAACTTCCTCTACTTCATTCTCACTACTATCTTCACTGTCTACTCCCTTCTTGTTGCCTTCTTCTTCATTTGAATACAATGAATCTAGTTCTACACTCAAAGTCCTATCTTTAACTGTCCCCTTCTTACCCTTTTTCTTACTTACCACCTTCACCCAATCATGATCATCCTCACTCACACCCTGACCTTTCTTCTTTTCTTTCTTCACATTATCTTTACCTTTCTTCTCCTTCTTCCTATCACCCTTCGTTCCAATCTTACTATGTCTAGGCCCTTTACTTTCAATATCACTATCACTACCGTCCCCATTATCACTTACCCTATCCTCTTCCACAATCAACCCGTTACCAGAAGCAGAAGCCACTCCTCCGACTGCACCTTCACCTATAACAGTTTTCATCATCCCCATTACTTGCCCTATCATAGCTTCCATTCGTTTCTCATTTTCTCGCATCCTCATCTCAACACCCTCTTCCACTCTCTCTACAGTTCCCTGAAGTTCCCTAAGTTTCCTTTGCATCTCCTCATTCTCACTACTTAACCTCGCATTCTCCAACAACAACCTCTCCTCTCGCTCATTAGACAACCGCAATTCCTCCTTTAAAATATGCAACTGTTCTTCCATTAACTCCATTTCAATACCATTAATATTTTAAGTAATTCCCAAACCTATTTACCCTTGTCCAACAGTCCAGTTTCAATCCCACCTTCAACAGTCGTCCCTGTTCGGGCGCCAAATTTATGTAGCGGGATGTCAACAAAAACAAACCCCCACACCTTTGATCACTCTACTTCCAAAATATCCCACAACACAAACTTTCCCCTTACTTTATTTTAAACTAGACTCTTGGACAGAAGGAAAATGAAAACAAAACATAGCCTTAAAACTATATTAACGCAACCAAAAACAGAACACAAATCATTAAACTGACTTAACACTAAAACAAATCACGTATCACCAAACCATCCACCATATGTCATAAACCAGGAACAATCACAATTTATCATAAATTCAATAGACAAAAAAACCACAAAATTTGCTGTATATATCCGTGCGTGAGGGTACCGAGAACGCCAACAATCGAAAAAAAAAAACAATATCCCTTTAATATACCCAACACCGTTAGTCCACGCACAGTACCAAAATCACACTTAAGACTAAATGAATTACTTAATACTAAACACCAATCATATTCTGCAACACACGAAAAATGTAATGGCAAACCAAGAAAACCTCTTGGTTCACACGCAACAGTCCTTGCGCAGTTGTAGCCTACTGGCACTGGCCAACACTATCGTACGGCCAATTCGACCGTGCAATCTTATGCGGTGGTCGTCGTCATCAATTGTCGTTAGAGAAATCCGTATTTTATAGCCAGGTCATCAACGTTCAAAAATTCTGTATTTCAGCAGTCTATTCCTACATTCATTGTCCGGTCCGGGTCGTCATCATCAAGCTATTCATATACAATCTAATACACACGGCTGGCAAACACCACCTTCCAGGCCAAACTAAAACTCCAAGGAGTATAAAGGAATCCAAAAGAGGAATTACGGCCTGCAATAAAAAAGAAAAAAAACGCTTACGAAAACTCTTAACTAACTAAACTATCGCACTATAATCAAAGATAAATACTAAACTTTCTATCACTCATGAACGCGCCTAACAAAAATAAATAAAACAGTACTTACTCAGAATATAAAAAAACACTAAACAGCCGGCTTCCGAAGAACAAAAAAAATGACAACCGACTCCTTCCACAGTCCGAGATCCAATGCTTTCGCCCAAGACATTCATCACCGCCCTATCCTAGCTAAAAAAATGTAAACAAACAACTTCAAATATACCGACAATCTTTCCAACAACCACCAATCATTCGCAAACTACCCTTGTTCTTCGGCGTGCACCGCGGACACACAAAACACGCACACACAAACGCACATACTCTCTCGCGCACGCGCGATCTAGCAAAACTAAAGCAAATTAAATTTTTCTCTCTCTCTCTCTCTCTCTCTCTCACAAAACTATGCAAATAAACACTTCCTCTCTCTTGCGGTTTGACAAAACTTAAGTAAATAAACACTCACTCACTCACTCTCTCTCTCTCTCTCTCTCTCTCTCTCTCTCTCTCTCTCTCTCTCTCTCTCTCTCTCTCTCTCTAATGACAAAGCTAAAGCAAATAAAATGTCTCGATTTAACAATACTAAAACAACTCTCTCTCTCTCTCTCTCTCTCTCTCTCTCTCTCTCTCTCTCTCTCTCTCTCTCTCTCTCTCTCTCTCTCTCTCTCTCTGTGACAAAACTAAAGCCAATACTGTAAACACTTTCTCTCTCTCTCTCTCTCTCTCTCTCTCTCTCTCTCTGACAAAACTTAAATAAACACACACACACTCACACTCTCTTTCTCTCTCTCTCTCTCTCTCTCTCTCTCTCTCTCTCTCTCTCTCTCTCTCTCTCTCTCTCTCTCTCTCTCTCTCTTGATTTGGCAAACAAAAAAAATAAATTAAAATAAAATTAATCCTCCACACTGCAACTCCTGACGGAGCCCCCGAGAGAACTCCCTCCACGTCACGAGCTACTCAAACAACCACACGCCAACATCTTCCACAAAGCCGTAGCTTTGCTTCGACTTCATGCCTGGAGACTATCCAGCATCTCCTCGCTGAGAGAGGATTTTCGCAACAAGTTGCGAATAGGATGTCTGGACACCTGCGCAGGTCATCCGCAGGGGTCTACCAGGCGAAGTGGCGAGTCTTCTGTGGTTGGTGTCGTGGAAAGGGTATCTCTCCCCTCGATGCCACTATTCAAGCAATAGCGGAGTTCTTCGTGTATTTGCGGGAGGAAATGCGCCTTTCAGTCTCGGCAGTGGAAGGCTATCGCTCAGCCTTAAGTCTTGCCTTCAGGCTCAAAGGAATGGACATTTCTTCCTCGCTGGAACTTTCCCTTCTCATACGGAGTTATGAACTTACCTGCCCTCAGTCGGAAGTGAGACCTCCTCCATGGAATGTGGTTCGAGTTTTCAGGTCTCTGAAGAGACCTCCCTACGAACCATTACACCAGGCTTCTGATTGCCACCTTACCTGGAAGACGGTTTTCCTGCTAGCTTTGGCCTTGGCCAAGCGAGTCAGTGAGCTATATGGTCTCTCGTACAACATCGCCCATTCAAGGGGATGGGGGGAGGTAACATTCAGGTTCGTCCCTGAGTTTGTTGCCATTCTCAGAATCCGGGAGTGCCGCACCTTAGGTTCGACTCTTTCCAGGTTTCGAGTCTCCGTTCTGTAACAGATGACCCAGACCATTTCCTACTGTGCCCAGTGAGGAGTCTGAGGTTGTATCTTAAAAGAACAGCTGCAGTTCTTCCCCAGGTGCGAGCCCTGTTCGTGAGCACCGGAAGGACGAAGAGGAGGGTCACCAGGAATACCATCTCGGTCTGGATTCGCAAGGTGATACATCTGGCCTTGAATCCTGACCCTCCTCCGTCACGTCGCCCTAGACCGCATGATGTCAGGGGCATAGCTACGTCCCTGGCCTTCAAGAAGAATTATTCAGTGACGCAGGTCCTTCAAGCTGGGGTGTGGAAGCGTCAGACCACCTTCACGGCCCACTACCTGCGAGACGTGACATACAGGAGGTTCAATCCGTTCTCTATCGGCCCTGTAGTGGCTGCACAACAGCTGGTCTAACCTCAGGCTCCTTAATGGACAAGTAGCAGAAGGTTGAGGGCATTGTTACTTGGTTTTAGTCTGCGTGAATGAAAAGATCTGTCAGGCCATTATTCTTTTCTTAATCCTCTCCTCCCTTGGAGAAAGCAGCATCCTGGGTTCTCTGCACAGCTGACCTCGAACCTCTGCAGGTAAGCCATGCTCCCTTGTGTTCCTAGTATTAAATGTAATACTGTCATGTCCCCATACCCTGACGAGGTGGTATTGGGAGAGTCCTAGCCTAGATTTCGATCTGAAGAACTCCAGGTCAACTTCCTAGGACGAGTCACTTCTCACCTTCACACACAGCTTATGTAGGCCGCAGCAGTTTCACAGCTGCCAGCGAGAAGCAGGGACCCCTTATTTCTTGAGTGCTTACACACTCGAATCTGGGGTCCCCGGGCAAGCCAAAGCCAGTATGGCAGGGGACTTACCGCCCTTCCTAAGGGTTGAGTCACCCCCATGTAAATAGCATGGTTTGTATTTCAGTTACGGAACAAATGACAAATTTGTAGATAATTTGTATTTTTCCTAACTATACAAACCTTAGCTATTTACACATATGTGCCCGCCGGCCTTGTCCCCCGGGATAAGTCCTACCTCTAAGCAAAGTGAAGCATTCACCGGTGTGTGTGAGGGTTGTGGGGGTAGCTAGCTACCCCTTCCCTACCCTCCCGCTAACTAGCGGCGAGGTAGTAAACCCTCGTTAAAACTTTTATGGCTCGTCATTCAGCTATGCGAAGTAATTACCCCTTGTAAATAGCTAAGGTTTGTATACTGTAGTTAGGAAAAATACAAATTATCTACGAATTTGTCATTTCAAGGTGCTGTGCTTCGGTCTTTCCACAGCACAAGTCTTCGCCAGTGTTCACTCTAGTATCATCTTGGGCACACAGGATTGGCATCCGTCTCCTCCGTTATCTGGACGACTGGTTAATCCTAGCAGACTCGATGTCAACCCATCTTCAACACGGAGACAAACTTCTGAGACTTTGCCAAGATCTGGGGATCTTGGTGAATCTCGAGAAGTCCTCCCTGATTC
Organism: Palaemon carinicauda; assembly: GCF_036898095.1. Classification (NCBI taxonomy): domain Eukaryota; kingdom Metazoa; phylum Arthropoda; class Malacostraca; order Decapoda; family Palaemonidae; genus Palaemon; species Palaemon carinicauda. The sequence continues at coordinate 54,105,178 of NC_090731.1, forward strand.
CCACTCAAAGACTGGTATACTTAAGCATGATTATAGACACCACTGTCCACAAAGCCTTCCCATCAGACGACAGGATAGCAAGGCTAAGGAAGGTCGTAAGACCTTTTCTCAGACGAGAAGAACTTCCAGCCTAATCATGGTTACGTCTCCTCGGTCACCTTTAATCGCTGGCCCGTCTACTTCCCAATTGGTCGCCTCAGGATGAGATCCCTCCAGTGGCGACTCAAGTCCCGGTGGAATCACGCTTACGAATCCCCGGACATCCAGATCTCCATGGGAGCTGCTGAACCGACGGATCTCCAGTGGTGGTTGGCAGACGAGAAACTACGAAAGGGAGTGGATCTTCTCGTCCTCCCCCCGGATTTGATGCTGTTTTCAGACGCTTCAAAAAAAAGGGTGGGGGCCCCTCGTGCTGCACCACGACCTCAGGCCTCTGGTCAGAGCCAGAAAAGTACCTCCACATAAATCTCCTAGAGATGAAGGCTGTCTTTCTAGCCCTTTAACAGTTCCAACAGTACCTGACAAGTCACTCTGTGGTGGTGATGATCGACAACACCACAGTAGTGGCCTACATCAACAAGCAAGGAGGTACTTTTTCGCAACAGCTATCCCATCTAGCAGTAGAGATACTGAGATGGGCCGAAATCCACTCGATACCACTATTGGCACGCTTCATTCCAGGCAAGAGGAATGTGCTCGCCTACAATCTGAGCAGAGCATCTCAGATAGTGAGTACCGAGTGGTCTTTGGATCATCTAGTAGCTAACAAAGTCCTGACTTTGTGGGGTTCTCCGACTTTGGTCCTCTTCACAGCGGCCCTGAACTTCAGGCTCCCGCTGTACTGTTCCCCAGTCCCAGACCCCAAGGCTCTCTGGCAAGATGCTTTCCACAACGGTGGGACAACATCAACGTTTACACTTTTCCCCCGTTCTGTCTGATGAGGAGAGTACTCAACAAGACCAGAACATCAGTCAATCTTTCAATGACCCTTCTAGCTCTGCTATGGAATCACGCATGATGGTTCCTGGTCCTTCTGCAACTCCTAACGGAGCCTCCAAGACAACTCCCTCTGCGACACAATGTACTCAAATAACTACATGCCAACATCTTTGACAAAGCCGTAGCTTCACTACGACTTTACACCTGGAGACTCTCCAGCATCTCCTCTCAGAGAGAGGATTTTCGCAACAAGTTGCGATCAGGATGTCTGGACATCTGCGGAAGTCATCAGCAGCAGTCTACCAGGCAAAGTGGAAAGTCTTTTGGGGTTGGTGTCGTAGAAGGGGTATCTCTCCACTCGATGCCACTATTCCAGCAATAGCGGAGTTCCTTGTGTATTTGCGTGAAGAAATGCGCCTCTCAGTCTCGGCAGTGAAAGGCTATCGCTCAGCCTTAAGTTTGGCCTTTAGACTGAAAGGAATGAACATTTTTTCATCGCTAGAACTTTCTCTATTCATACGGAGTTATGAACTTACATGCCCCCAGTCGGAAGTGAGACCTCCCCCCATGGAACGTGGTTCGAGTTCTCAGGTCTCTTAAGAGACCTCCCTTTGAACCATTATGCCAGGCATCAGATCGCCACCTAACTTGGAAGACGGTGTTCCTGCTAGCTTTGGCGTCAGCCAAGCGGGTCAGTGAACTTCATGGTCTCTTGTATGACATCGCCCATTCAAGGGGATGGGGAGAGGTAACATTCAGCTTCGTCCCTGAGTTTATTGCTAAGACTCAGAACTCGGGAGTAGCGGATCCTCGATTCAACTCCTTCCGGATTTCCAGTCTCCTTACTGTAACAGATGACCCAAACCATCTCTTACTATGCCCAGTGTGGAGCTTGAGGCTGTAACTCAAGAGAATAGCCGCAGCCCGTCCTCGTGTGCCAGCACTATTCGTCAGCACAGGAAGGACTAAGAGGAGGGTTACCAAGAACACCATCTCTGCATGCATTCGCAGTGTCATTGACTTGGCACTGAATCCAGACCCTCCTCCAACACGTCGCCCCAGAGCACATGATGTCAGGGGCATAACTACGTCCCTGGCCTTCAAAAGAAATTTTTCAGTGACGCAGGTTCTTCAAGCTGTGGCGTGGAAAAGACAGACCACGTTTACATCCCACTTCCTGCAAGACGTAACCCACAGGAGACTCGATACTTTTTCTATCGGTCCTGTGGTAGCTGCACAATAGCTGGTTCAAAACCTCAAGCTCCTTATTAGACAAGTAGCAGAAGGTTGAAGGCATTGTTACCCGGTTTTAGTCTGCATGAATGAAAAGGTTTGACTGGCTCTTATTCTTTTCTTCATTCTCCCCTTTCTTGGGGAAAGCAGCATCCTGGGTTCTCTACATAGCTGACATCAAACCACTGCAGGTAAACCATGCTTCCTTGTGTTCCTAGTATTAAGATTAATACTGTTACGTCCCCATACCCTGACGAGGTGGTATTGGGAAAGTCCTAGGATATAAGTTTTCCATTTAAAGAATCGCGGAACAACTTTCTAGGACGAGTCACATTTTTACATACCTTCACACACAGCTTGCGTAGGCCACAGACCTTGCGTAGCAAGGTTTTAGCGAGGTGCAGGGGCTCCCTATTTCTTGAGTGCTAACACTCAGATATAGAGCCCCCGGGCAAAGCCAAAAAGCCAGACTGGCTGGGACATCCACCCTCCCTAATGGGTGAGTTACCCCTATTAAATAGCGTGGTTTGTATTCCAGTTACGGAACAAATGACAAATTCATAGATAATATATATTTTTCCTAACTATACAAACCTTAGCTATTTAACCAAACTTTCCCACTAGCTCTATCCCCCCTTGAAGTCCTCCCTCTAAGCAAAGTGAGCTCAATCACAGGTGTGAGAGGGGGAGGGGTAGCAAGCTACCCTCCCTACCCCCGCTAAAGTTAGCGGGGTGTGGGTAGTTAACCCTCATTAAAAATTAATGGCTCGTCATTTCAGCTACGTCGAAAGTAATACCCCTATTAAATAGCTAAGGTTTGTATAATTAGGAAAAATACAAATTATCTACGAATTTGTCATATTGCTAAAAAAGTTTCTCCCCCATCCTCCCTTTACAAGGTGGAGAGGGGGAAATATATACCAACCCATTAATCATCATACAGGTATATTATTCCAAACTGATTTCCACTTTGGGGGACGGGTTTCTTCTTTTGACCAAGTACATGTTCCCATGTACAGGCCAGATCCTATCAGTCTTCTCATTCCTATGAAAGACAGTGAGCTGGTTGCAAGAGTCACATCTTTGCTCCTATATGGGACCAGGTAGACTGACACTTCCAGGGAAGAAAAAGAACCACCAATTCAGTTATACAGCAGTGGGATATCCGACCCATAGCTATACGAACCCGAGTCTTTCAAAGTTAAATTTCCCAACTCAACCACCCTTCTCAATTCTGAGCTGAAGGTCAAAAGTGAAGTCTATAGCAGACAGGTAAGTGGTGTTACTCGTCAGTGCACATCATCAGAAGTTAACTACCTAATTTATGAATTCAATCCATGTTCCTTCTCCGCTGAAGATATTCCTTATTTTAAAGGACTCTGGTTTCTATAGATGGGAAATATACAAAATAATTTTTAATGTGTATTTTTGGCATTCTTCTCCTATTAAAAAAACAAAACATTATCATTAAGTCCTTAACCATTGATCCAAGATTCTATCTTAGAACAGTGGTTTGCATGTTATTTGTATACAAAAGTATTTACTTTTCTTTGGATTTACTCGTATTGCTAAGAAGAACTTTCCATAATACTTTGTCATGATATTCATCTTCTGATTACTTTACATGAATGCTGGCTAATCAAGTTTTTATTTTGTGTTAAGGATTGTTATAATTTTATAATTGAATACTGTTTTGCATTTCCAGTATGGCACAGGCCTTGGACTGCTCATGATAGTAGCCATCATGTTCAGAGGGGTTGGAAGGTGCTTGAACCCTACATATTTATCTTTCATGAATATCTTGAGGGAAGCACAATCGACTCCAAGACCGAACGAAGAAATTATGGTAATACAATATTATTTTAAAAATTAAACTAATTTGGCTACAGATATTAGTAGCAATAATTTTTTAACCAATTATTATGAGGACTAATCTTGGTGGAAAGTTTCTTGAGGAATTGTATATGGTTTCATATGTTTTGTTCCTATGTGTCATACAAACCTTTGTTGTATAATTAGGGAAATTGTTTTGGAGAGGCGGTTGTTAAAGTGGGAAAATGAACAATTATTCAACTGGTGAGGGTTTGGGTCAAGGAGCCCCACCCCCTTTCCTGTCGGAAACTCATTTTTGTTTCAACTGGTTTTGAGAAAAGTACCCAAAATGACAACCCTTCTCTGTCAGCCAGACCTTCAGAGCTACCAATATTCCATGAAGACACTTGCACTTCAGTGTTGGAGACTATCCAGCACTTCCTCTGAAAGGAAGACATTTTGTGAGGCACTGCACAGAAGTCTAGATACATGTGATGGTCTTCTGCTGTTTTCTACTAGGGTGAATGGGCCATATGCGATTGCTGTTGCTCTAGTTGGAGTATCTCTATTGCAGATCAAGGACTAACTTGTCTTCCTTCACCAAGAGAAGCACTGCTCAGTCAGGAGTGTAAAAGGCTATGGTCAGCCTTGAGTGTGGTTTTTCACCAGAAGTTAAAATGCATCTCCGTCTGATAGGAGTTATCTATGGTCATGAGGGGCTTTGAAAAGTTTTGACCTCAACTAAGCCTTGTTCACTAGGCTCTTATACACCAGCCACCCATTGAGTTATTACCACTAGAGTTTGGGTCCTTTGACTGGCCAGACAGTACTACATTGGATTCTTTTCTCTGGTTATATCTCATTTTCCTTTTGCCTACACATACACCAATTAGTCTGGCCTATTCTTTACATATTCACCTCTGTCCTCAAACACCTGGCAACACTGAGATAACCAAATAATTCTTAATCGCTCAAGGGGTTAACTAATGCAATTTATTAGTTTGGTGGCTACTTTCCTCTTGGTAAGGGTAGAAGAAATTCTTTAGCTATGGAAAGCAGCTCCTCTTGGAGAAGGACACTCCAAAATCAATCATTGTTCTCAGGTCTTGGATAGTGCTATAGCCTCTGTACCATGGTCTTTCACTGTCTTGGGTCAGAGCTCTCTTACTTGAGAGTACACTCTGGCACGCTGTTCTGTTTCATTTCTCTTCTTGTTTTTTTAAGTTTATATAGTTTATATGAAGGATTTATTTCAATGTTACTGTTCTTAAAACATTTGATTTTAATTGTTAATTACTTCTCTTGTATTTTCCTTATTTCCTTTCCTCATTGGGCTATTTTCCCTGTTGTAGCCCTTGGGCTCATAGCATCCTTCTTTTCCAAATAGGGTTGTAGTAATAATGATAGCAATAATAAAAATACCCTTTTGATGAACATATGAGATCTTTCAACAGAAATCTGACACTCAAAACTGTCTGCACTAGCCTTAACATTGGCGAGGAGAGTAGGCGAGTTGCATGGTCGCTCATATGTAGTAACCCATGCTGAGTGTTGGAAGGAGGTCTCTTGTTAAGTTTGTGCCCAAGTTCATGTCCCAAACCTAGAATCCATCGAGGATATGCTTTGTGTGCATTGAGGGCTCTTCAGTTTTATTTAAAGAGAACACTGTTGTGGACTTTTCGGTTCCTATGGACCAGAATTAAACCTGTCTACATGTACCTTATCTTGAGACAAGATCCAGAGACTCAGACAGGTTGTAGTTCCCTTTCCGGAATTAATTTTCCTTTCAGCTCACTCATGGCAGAAGCTCCTGGGCCATCTTTCCTGCTTAGAGAAACTAGTACACTTCAAGAGAATGCATCTTCATTCTTTACAATGGGCACTAAAGAGACAGTGTTCGCAGATATCAGATCCCCCATCAGCTCTTTTGAAGATCCCTCGAGATGTGAAAACAGACCTCTCTTAGTGGCTAAAGGATAAAAATCTGATAGCCAGAGCTCCCCTTCAAGTTCCTACTCTGGAGTTTCTTCTTTTTCCAGATACTTCTGACCAAGGGTGGAGAGCCCATCTAAGGAAGAAACAAATGTCGGGCACATGCTCACAGGGAGACGAGTCCTTCCATATAAATTACCTCGATTTGAAGGTTACTCGGTAGTGTTGATGTGCGAAAACACGACGGTAGTTATATCAACAAACATGGGGGCTATGAATCCCATCCTCTAATGCAGTTAGTAGTGGGAGCTCATTGGGCCCAAATAAATTTTGTTCACCTTTCAGCATGGTTCATTCTAGGGAAGAGGAACCTAATAGGAGACAATTTGAGTTGACAAAGGATGATAGTTGGTTCAGAATAGTCTTTAAATCCTCAAGTAGCAATGAGTCTCTTGACTTAGTGGGGTTTCCCTATTATAGATTTGCTTGCCACTTATCTGAACAGCAAACTCCCATGCATTGTTTGCCAGTTCTAGACCCAGCTGTGATGATGGAGGATGCATGCCAACATCCATGGGACTGAATGGACGTTTATGCCTTTCCCCCATTCTACCTGATCTGTCAGATGCTGAACAAATTCAGGTCATCAGAAAACCTAAGAATAACGCTAGTCACGCCAAGGTGTCCTTGTGTAGAGTGGTACCCAGATCTTTTAGATCTTCTCGTAAAAGTTCCAAGGGAACTTCCAGTCGCCAAACTTTCTTCATCAGCCACACATGAAAAAGTTTCACAAAGCAGTTATCTCACTGCTTATCTCTTCACAGCTGGAAGTTATTCAGCACCACCTCCAAAAAGAGGCTTTTCAAGACCGACTGTAAAGCCATTTTTAGGTTACCTCCACAAGTCCCCTGAAGCTGTCTGCTAAGGAAAATGGTCACGTTTCTGCATTTGGCATCATAAAAGGGATATTGCTCAACTCAAGGACACTATTCCACCGATTGCTGACTTTTTAGCTTTCCTATGGAAGGAGAAACTTCTCTCAGTCACCGCAATGAAAATCTATTGCTCAACCTTCGGCCAGACTTTCAAACGGAAGGGAATTGATCTCTCCTCCTCATGGAAACTTTGAGTATTGATGAAGAGATTTTAGCAGTCTTACCTACTTCAAGAATTCAAACTCCTCCTTAGAGTAGGATTAAGGTTCTGAGGTCCCTTAAAATGGCACCTTATGAACCTCTTCACAAAGGTTCAGATTCAGATTGAGGTCTTCCTTTTACCTTTAAGGTTTAAAGCCGCTCACGAATAGGAGAGGCAAGGGACAGTGACATTGCCCTATCAAGCAGGACAATGCCCTAGAGACCAACCATATTTACATATTATTACCAGTGGGGGATGTCTAGTTACATGGCCTATCTTATCTTGTTTCACACTCCAGAGGGTGGAAAGATGTGTAACCATCTTTTGTTCCAGAATTTATTGCCAAGACCCAAAATCCATCAATTAAAGATATAGTAATAGGTGTGACTCCTCAGTGATCAAGGAGATAAATGATGAGCCGGACAGTCTTACTTTTTGTAAGCCAGTTCGTCATTACCTTAAAAAAACTTTTTACCTTACGACTGTCCATCCCTATTTTGTTTGTAAGTACAAGTCGAAGCAAAAAGGGAATTAACATAAATATCATATCCTTCTGGTCATGTGAAGACATACTTCTTCCACTGAGGCCCCTCCAAAAGCTCATGACATATTTGGTGCTGCCGTAACCATAGCGTTTCGCAAGAAGCACCCAGTATCTCAAGTCTTTAGAGCTGGTGTTTGGAAGAGACAAACCACTTTCACTGCAAAATATTTAGAAGACTGCACTTACAGATCACTGGATACTTTCTCTTTGACCCTAGTAGTGGCTTGACTGCTAACTTTTTTGTCATAATCCACAGTTATTCTCAGCATAAGTGTGTAGGAGAGTTGAAAAAAATATTTCCTTTTCTTTCAAACATCCCTTACTTGGGAGTATCAACGCATAAGACTATTTATTCAGGTAAGAATATATCTGTGATTTATTTGTGAAGTTTTAACATAATGAAATTTGAAAAAAATATCCCATACATTTTTATAAACTTGTTGGGGCTGTGACTCAAGCACTCATCTTTTTTTTCATGAGACTGACATCTCAACCTTGCCTCTTTTTTGGGCTCATCCATGTCGTCCTGATGGAAGGTTCCTTTAGGCAGCTTTCTAAGGGATATTTGGCTACAGTGATACTCCCAGAGAATTGACCACAGGTCTCCAGAATTCTAACTCCTGGCACGAGTATTCTTGAAATAACTCTTAAGGATATCGCATAATATCAGGGGATGTATTTCTTGATACCACACATGGCAATCTTCACCCCGAATAGAGTTTTCGCTCTGAGGAGGAAGAGTGGTGAAATTGAAGGGGAGCCGTCATCAAGGTTACCCTGTGGATCCCCTTCCTGTACTACTTCGGCAAACCATTCCTTTCGTAGTAGCGAATTAAGCATGGTGTATCTCCCAACTGCTCTCGGTTTTGTTACTATTTCAGGGATTATTACCATGCAATCTCCAGCATCTTCATCCTCTGGAAAGTTGAGTATTTAATCATTCCTGTGTATAATTTTTGGCTCCCTTCTCACAGTTAAATTAGCATAATTTAGATGTGTTTAGTTGAGCAGAGCCATGACCGGAGGCGGCCATTTTGGACCGCTGTCTTACGCCATAAAATGCTTTATTTAGTTAGTGGTATGACGTCCCCGGTATTTAGCTATAATGAATTCTAGCTATTTAGGCAATTATACTAGTGAAGATAAGATTACACATGTAATATTTCCTCTTCTGTTAAAACGTTTCGATAGTATACGCTAGGGCCTTGGTGATATAGCGTAGCCGAGATCCCGACTGAAGTTAGGCTAGCCTAATGCGTTTTAGTATACTTTGGTAACGTTATCCCTGTTTATCATCTTGTATCGTTTTATTAATTCAGTCGGAGATAGTACATCTCCTAGAATTACTATCATGATTCGATACTCGTCTCTTTAAGAGATTTAAGGATAAATCCTTCCTTGCCTCTGAGTGCCGCCATTAGGCGGCAAACCTATCTTTGGTCTCGCCATAGAGTAGTGTACTTTGGCTTGACTGCGATAGTGTCTCTTTCCAGTCTCTTTGCCGGCGAGTATCCTGGCTTTGAAATGCGACAGTAACTCAGAGTATTCAGTCTTTTTGTTGGCAACTCTACCGATGGGGGATTAGTCATTCCCCTGCCAGTTTCCCTAGTCCACAACCGAAAGTGGTATTATAGTTGCCGCCACCTTCTCTCTTGTGGTCTAGAAGACATGTCTTATATCCGGCAATGTCTTAGGATGAGGAGTCGTTATTCTTCTGCCGCCCAAGACGGCGGGCATAGGAAACTATGTTTCCCTGTTTTGCTGCCGACAGTAGGAGGCAGACATGCCACCTTCTTTTTATGCAAAATATAAGACCCTATCCCTTCCCTTTCTGTCCTTTAGTGATGGCCTAGCCGTCACAACATCTGTGGCCGGTATTCTACAATCTCCCCGCTTGCCGGGCTGATTATGATGCCGGCCAGGTTCCTACAAAGGCGGCTAGATTGCCGCTTCGACCTTCCCCCCTATCGGAAGCAAGGCTTCCGGAAAGGTTGTGCCGGCCATGACGGCTGCCGGTGGGAGACCCTTTACAACTTTGAGTATTCTTCAGTCCCCTCTTGGACTGCCATCCACAAACCCTGGAACCGGCAGTGCAGCCGGCAACAGATATTGTTGCTGGATGGAAGCTAGAATTAATACATTCTTTCCCTTCCATTTGAATCCTCATTCTGGAAAGAAGCCAGTAGAGACAGTAGTCCCTACAACCCTAATTATTGCACTAAACTATACAGACTCTCCCCAACTTACGAACGAGTTACGTTCCGAACGATCGTTCGTAAGTTCAATTTGTTCGTAAGTTGCTTCAGTGCTATATTTTGTATTATAATTTATGTTTAAGGCCTATATAAGTACTGTAAATGAAGGTTTATATAAGTATGTTTAAGGCTTGTATAAGTAACCTGTATTGGTTTGTACTGAAAAAAAACATTTAATAAAATGGAGAGAACACGTACAGTACGTATGTTAGAGAGAGAGAGAGAGAGAGAGAGAGAGAGAGAGAGACACACACACAGTATGTACATGTACGTAATAAGATAAATAAAATGAAGTTTAACTTACTTTTGGAAGATGTACTCGATGCTTAAGGAGATGATGGAGGAGGAGGAGGCGGCAGAGGAGGATTTTATATCATGAGAGGGTCATCGTCATCGCTGGAATGGGCTTCAAAAGTTACTTCCTCCTCCGTAACTTCAATGTAGGAAGAAGTTGAGGGTCGAGGAGAAGAAGATGAGGGTTGATGAGTATCTTCCTTGGAGGATTTACTAGAAACTGGCCGAAAGAAGCGATCTAACGACGATTGCACAGTTTTCTTTTTTTCATCATAAATGATGCGGTAGCACTGTATGGCATCATTCAATTGATTTGCAACCTTTGTGCAACGTTCAATATTTGGGTCTTGCTGCTCGAAGAGTGCGATGGCTTTATCTATGAGCTAAAACCCCTCGGCCAAGAGTTTCGTCTCGAATTTCTTCATGGGGACAGGCGTTTCTTCCTCCTCCTCCTCCTCGACATGTTGCTGAGCCTCCAACTCCATGAGGTCTTGGTTACTCATTTCCTCCCCATGGGACTCAAGCAATTCCTCGAAGTCCTCCTCCTGCAGGTCAAGCTCGAGTTTGTCACTTAGGCCGACAAGAGTGCTGAGAATTTCTTTATTGATGCTCTCCTGATCAAAGCCACGGAAGTCGTTGACGAACTGAGGGCATAGAGGCCTCCACACGGCGTTGAGGTTGACCTCGGTAACCTCACGCCATGATGCATCAATGTTTTTTACGCAGTTAAAGATGTTATACGACTTCCAGTAGCTCCGTAAGGTCATCTCGGGGTCAGAATCCACTGCTTTCAAGGCCATCCTGTACGTCCGTCGGGTGTAATATTTCTTGAAATTGGCGATAACGCCCTGGTCCATCGGCTGCAGAAGTGAAGTTGTATTTGGCGGCAGGTGCACAACTATGACATCAGGATGAAAATCATCCAAGTGCGGGGGGTGGCCAGGGGCATTGTCCAGCACCAGCAGGATCTTGAATGGAATTCCATTTTCCCGGCAATACAACTTCACTTCTGGGATAAAATGGTGGAAGAACCAGTCCTCAAATATAGCGAGTGTCACCCATGCCTTCATGTTTGACATCCATATAACGGGGAGAGAGCTTTTCGTCACGTTCTTCAGGGCTCGAGGGTTAGCTGCCCGGTAAACTAGCAGCGGCTTCAGCTTGTAGCTCCCTTCAGCATTCGCCCCAAGCATTAAGGTTAGGCGGTCTTTAGCCGCTTTATATCCGGGCATCGTCTTCTCCTCACGGCTAATGTAGGTCTTCTCTGGCATTTTCTTCCAAAAAAGACCCGTTTCGTCGACATTGAAGATCTGCTTAGCCGAATAGCCACCCTCCTCAATGATCTTCAACACTTGGGGGAATCGCTCGGCAGCCTCTTTGTCCGCAGATGCTGCCTCTCCGGACACGGGCACATGGTGGAGATTAGCCCTCTTCTTGAAACGGGAAAACCACCCATGGCTGGCAGAAAACGTTTCTTCGGCAGCACTTTCCCCAGCCTTAGCCTTGACATCCGCAAAGATAGATTTGGCCTTCTCCTGAATGAGCATAAGGCTCAGAGGAATACGCCGCTGCTGCTGATCCTCGAGCCAAATGGTGAGAAGTTTCTCCATCTCTTCTATGATTTTCCTTCTTCTTTTGCTAATGATCATCGATTGCATCGGCACTGCACCTTTCACATGTTCCATTATACGATCTTTCTGTTTATAAATGGTACCGACGGTCGAACGATTCAAGTTGTATGCCCGTGCAACGCTCACCATTTTCTCACCCGTATCAAGCTCCTATATTATTGCCACTTTCGTTTCAAATGAAATGGCTTGCCTCTTCTTTGCACTACCACTCTCACTAGAAGCCTTTCGCTTTTCACCAACCATATTGAATAATGGATGCACGAGATATTTAATGATAAAAATGAAAAAAGTTCTTTGCGCACTGGAGATACGTTCACGCACTTACGCACTGCAACGAACTGGGCAGAGGAAGGTGGATGCTGGGTGAGCTCTCACAGCGCCAAGCGTCGGTATTAGCGGCGGAAAGAAGCACTACTCGGAAAAAGGCGCGCAATACAAAATCTAACTTACAGCATCTCTTTCCGAACATTTTTCGACACACGCAGACATGTTCGTATGTACCGTTGTTCGTAACTCGAATGTTCGTAAGTAGGGGAGCGCCTGTAATAATACGGTAGCCCTTCTCTCCATGCTTTCTCTCTCTGTCGGCTAGTGCCGTCAGGTACAGTACTAACCTAGCCGGTAGTATGCCGGCAGAACTACAGTATAAAACTATACAGTAGCCAGTATTCCTGCAGTATAGCAGATACAGCAGTTAGAAAACTACAGTATATAATATACAGTAGTATGATTTCCAACATATTCTGTGTATCCTTTCACAGTCCATTATTGAGACTGCTAAATAATGTTGAAGTGAAGTATTCCTTCAATATCCTGATGTATCCTAGATCATCAGAACATAAATATCTTTACCCTACAGTATTATTATTTCACTTGTGGGGGAGTTATTGCTAGTATACACTGACACCAGCTCTATGTTATAGAGCTATTCCACCCTATATTTCCCTAATAAGGAAATTTAAAATATTAATATTGAGGGAGATCACAGAAATTGCCTGGACAGGAAACACAGATATGTGTCTTTCTTATTTCTTTTCCAGCTTACTATTCTAAGCTATAATTATAATAGTAAGATCTATTATTAATGCATGGGATTGATTTATCAGTGTGATAAATTACCCCATACTCATTTCACTCTTTCTTTCCTTACAGGAGGAGCCCAAGGTGAAGTGTGCAGTCATGTACTGCAGCCACAAGAGTAAGAACTTTTGTGGCCACAACATGTGCAGGTCTCATGCCCCCTGCTCCATCGTAACTGAAACGTTGAGGTATTGGGACCCAAAGGGTTGCAACGTTTGCTCAGCCTTGATGACCGAGTGTTTCGGCGATCCCAAGATGACGGAGTCGAGGGATGCTGCGAGGAAAATGCTTCGGAAGTGGGTAAGAGGGTTCCAGGAGAACTCTCCGGGACCTTACCTACCAAGCGACACCATTAGAAGCCTGCTGTTCCCTAAGGCAACATCTGATGCGGTCATGCCTCGGGTACGACCCGAGCCTCCTGCATACAACTGGTGATAGAGGCCGACATCAATAAGGCTCTAGAAGGCATGGACATCCATCAGGAGAGGATGTCAGAGGTATCTTTGGACACTGAAAAGGATCTCCTTCAAGAAGACCCTGAAGAAGAGGTGGCCCAGCCACCAGAGGAGGAAAAAGAATCTGGATCGACAGAGACGGAAGACCCTCTACTGTCTGTGACGGCATTTCAGCTTGTGCCATCAACCTCTTCAGCCCCAACCCCTACACCAGACCCGCTGTTCCCCAGGGGCCAAGAGTTCATTGCGCAGATCCAACAGATGATGGAAGCTATGTGCAAGGAACAGATAGAGATGAGGAAGGAAGTCAGGGAAGCACACCGAGCATTTGCTTCTTGCGGCTCCTACAAGTGGCCCAGAGTGTTTGACTTGCCTCAATGCTCCGAAATCAACCCCTGGAGGTATGCGGAGTTCATGCCCATGATGAATGGGAAACTCTACGTCTTGGAGAAGATGGGGGCCATACCCCTCGACAATCTCCAATTCTGGCCAAACCTTGCGGCTTACCCGGAGTGCTTCATCAGGCTGAAGAACGAACCTGTGTCTAAAGAAGAGTCGGAACCTAAGGAGGTCATGGTCTTTGACCATGACAAGGCACATGCTCTCTTGACGAGTAGCTTGAAGAAGGCAGGATATTCGAACTCCAAGGTTTCTGCGTTAAGCAAGAAGCACCCTACCTTCCTTGCTCCTTCCTCCGGAGCTTTTCCCTTTATGTCAAAAGCTCTCCACTGCGTGCTAAAGGCAGTTGATGCGGGCAAACCATGCCCTACGCTAAAGGAGTGTAGACTGTTGTCTCTAGCCCTGCCTACAGGCGAGAAGGACTGGAACGAGGTCCACCTAACCTTCTCGGTCACAAAGCTAGACGCTGATATTGCAGGACAGCAGTTCAATGAGACCCTTCCGAAGCTGTCGGACTTTCTTCTTAGAAGAGAACAGGAAACAAAAGAGAGACTAGCTGCCTCTCTGTCTCTCCAGAACTGCATAGAGATGTGTGAAGGCTTCTCAAGCACCCCAGACATGTACACAGTCCTAGCCAAGATGCACATGGCTACACTAGTCAAGGACATGTACGCTTTTGTGAAGGCCAGGAGGGCCTGTAGAGAATTTGTGTTTGCCAATGCAACGGTCAAACACGAGCCCAGGAAGTTGATCACTTCCTGCATCTAGGGCAAGGACCTCTTCCTAAAGGAAGCAGTCCAAGCGGTGGTTGCTAAAGCAGCCACGGAGAATAGGAACCTTCTCCAAAAGTGGGGCATGTCTTCCAAAAGGAAGTCTTCCTCTAACGCTGGTCCCCAACCCAAGAATAGGAAGACGAAGAAGCCACGAATGCCTCATAGACCTGCGCAATATCCCACGGTTACCATGACCACCATGCCCCAAATGGTTGCCCAGCTGCAAACCACTTTCCAGATGGTGCCTCAGCAATTGGTAACCCAGGCTTTGAGAGGCACACCACTACCTTTCGCCCCAAATGGTAGAGGATCTAGACGAGGCTCCTCAAGAAACCCCTCAAGAGGTAGAGGAGGACGTAGTCAGGGTAACAAACCCTCGGATCATCCAAGCAATGAGATGCTCCAGGTAGGAGGAAGACTTCTCCACTTTTGGGATTGCTGGACCTTTGATCCCTGGGTCCACAGCCTAATCAAGAATGGACTAGGGTGGAAATGGAACAGATCTCCACCTTCCTTTCCTCAATTCTTCCAACACTCCACCCCCTTATTGGAAGAATATACCTTAGAACTCTTGAACAAAAAGGTTATAAGGAAAGCAAAGTCCATCAAATTCCAGGGAAAGCTGTTTGGTGTTCTCAACAAGGACTCGGACAAACTCGAGTCATTCTAGACTTGTCTCCACTCAACAAGTTCATCGAGAACAACAAGTTCCGGATGTTAACCTTGCAACACATAAGGACCCTGTTTCCTAAAAGGGCGTACACAATCTCAATAGACCTAGCAGATGCCTTCTGGCACCTTCCAGTCAGCCACCCTCTCTCCTCCTACCTAGGATTCAAGCTACAGAAGACAAAATATATCTTCAGAGCCATGCTCTTTGGGCTAAACATAGCCCTAAGGATTTTCATGAAACTTGCGGACAGTCGTACAACAGGTACGCTTAGTAGGCATTCAGGTAGCAGCATACCTGGATGACTGGCTGGTGTGGGCAGCATCCAAGACTGCCTGTCTGCAGGCAGCCACGAAGGTGATCCAGTCCCTGGAATATCTGGGCTTCAAGATCAACTACAAGAAGCCTCGCCTCTCTCCAGCTCAAGAGTTTCAATGGTTGGGAATCCATTGGAACTTGATGTCACACCGCCTCTCCATTACACCGAAGGAAAGGAGAGAGATTACGGGTTCTGTCAAGAGATTACTGAAATCCAACAAGATTTCAAGATGCCAACAGAAAGGGTACTGGGCTCTCTCCAGTTTGCAGCAGTAACAGACCCTGTGCTAAGAGCACAACTGAAGATACGCATCAAACGCTCGAAGAGATCAACAGAGATCGACACCGACCTTACTGCGATCGCTTCTGAGGCTGTGGTCGAAGGTCAAGAGCCTAGCAAGGACTATTCCCTTACAACCACCTCAACCGTCAGTAGTCATCCATACAGATGCCTCTACGGAGGGATGGGGATGTCATTCCCATCAAAGGAAAGTTCAAGGGACCTGGTCACACCAGTTCAAGACCTTTCACATCAACATTCTGGAGGCCATGGCAGTTCTCCTGACATTGAAGAAACTATCCCCTCACAGATCAGCCCATATCAAGTTGGTCTTGGACAGCAAAGTGATAGTGAAATGTCTGAACCGACAAGGCTCGAGATCGCCCTACATCAACCACATGATGTTGGCCATCTTTCGCTTGACAAGAAAGAAAAAATGGCATTTATCAGCAGTTCACCTGCAAGGGTTCTGCAATGTGACGGCAGACGCTCTATCCAGGCGAAAGCCGATAGAGTCAGAATGGTCCCTAGACGCAGACTCATTCTCCTTCATTTTGGAAAAAGTCCCAGAACTGCAGATCGACCTCTTCGCAACAAGCGACAACACGAAACTACCTCGATACGTAGCCCCATACGAGGACCCTCGGGTAGAAGCGATGGACGCCATGTCTCTCTATTGGAACAGATGGAGTCATATCTATCTGTTCCCGCCAACAAATCTCCTGCTGAAGGTCCTCAACAAGCTGAGATCCTTCAAGGGGACAGCAGCAGTGGTGGCCCCCAAATGGCCCAAGAGCAATTGGTTCCCTCTAGTGATAGAACTGAGGCTGATGGTGTTTCCTCTACCAAACCCAGTTCTATCCCAACTGGTTCAGAAGTAGACTGTCTACGCTTCATCATTGAGAACCCAAAACCTACATCTTATGATTTTCTCGCCTTGGCAGTCAACAAAAGGTTTGAGATCTCAAAAGACATCGACTTTATAGAAGAATACAAGTCAAAGTCAACCAGAAGACAATATGAATCATCTTGGAAGAAATGGGTCTCCTTTGTCAAAGCAAACAAGCCGACAGAAATCTTGATAGACTTCTGCCTATTTTTCTTCATCCTCCTTCATGAGCAAGGCTTGGCTTCCACCACGATAACTACTTGTAAGTCAACTTTGACTAGACCTCTTCTATAAGCCTTCAGGTGGATCTGTCGAACGAAATCTTCAATAAGATTCCAAAATCATGCGCTTGACTTAAACCACCAGCCCCTCTGAAGCCCATATCATGGTCTTTGCACAAAGTCTTACACTACGCTTCAAACTTGAACAATGAAGATTGCTCCCTTAAGGATCTAACGCAGAAAATGATATTCTTGTTCGCTATAGCCTCAGGGGCTAGAGTTAGTGAAATAGTGGCCCTATCTAGAAACGAGGGTTATATTCATTTCACAGAAGAGGGAGAACAGAATCTTTTTCCCGATCCTACCTTTCTCGCCAAAAACGAGCTACCCACCAAAAGGTGGGGTCCTTGGAGAATCTGCCCTCTGAAAGAAGATGTCTTTCTAAGTCCAGTAGAGTGTCTTAAGGTCTATCTTCGAAGAACTTAAGACTTCAAGGGAGGACAGCTCTTCATAGGCAAAACCTCAGGATCAAACTTATCCCTAAAACAACTGAGGGCAAAGCTCACCTACTTTATTCGCAGAGCAGATCCTGATAGTACACTCGCAGGTCACGATCTGAGAAAAATTGCTTCCTCGCTGAACTTCTTTCAGCATATGGACTTTGATAAACTCCACTTATTTATAGGTAGGAAATCCTCTAGAGTCTTTTATAAACATTACGCGAAGCAAGTGCATGAAATAAAACACTTTGTGGTGGCGGCAGGTAGTGTTATAAAACCTGTCGTCTAGTACTGCGATGAAGAGTGAACTGTTTGGGACTTGACAGTGAAAAAGGCTGGACAGGTATTAGCACCTTTGAGTGTAATACCTTTTATTGAGGATCACTATGGTGATCCTTGGACTGTTTTTTATAGGTGAAGAATCTAACCAATAACACCAGTGCCGTGTGTACATTTCTACACAGTGTTTAAACATATCCAACATCTAAGTGAAATTAACCTAATAATTTCACATTTTTTGAGTGGCAACTCTGACATACTAATATATATTTGTTCCCTTACAGGTGATAAATACATATGTACTTTGAAAATGTTGTTTATGTAAAAGGATTCTATTTTAATACATTTGTTGTTGTATTTATTTTTGTCTATGCAAATAAATACATGAAATATATTTGCGTCTTTTTGGGCTCAGGCCATGTCGTCCTGATGGAAGGTTCCTTTAAGTAGCTTCCTAGGGTATATTTGACTACAGTGATATTCCCAGAGAATTTACCTTAAGGTCTCCAGAATTCTAACTCCTGGCGCGAATATCCTTGAAGTTTCCTTTAAGGATATCGCATAATATCAGGGGACGTATATCTTGATACGACACATAGTAATCTTCACCCCGAATAGCGTTTTCGCTTTGAGGGGGAAAGTAGCATAAATAGAAGGGGAGCCGTTATCAAGGTACCCTTCCTCCGTTACTATTTGAGTATCTAGATGGCGCCATCTTCGCCGCCATGTTTTTTCCTTTATCTGTAGTGATCTCGCTCAGTGATTTTCCAGGTTGCTCTCTTGTTACTTTGGATTATTTTGGATTTATCATGCAATCTCTAGCCTCTTCTGCCTCTGGAAAGTTGAGTATTTAATCTTTACATTGTATAAATTCTAGCTCTTGCCTCACAGTGAAATTAAATCAAATTAAGTTAACTTAGTGGAAGAGCTGTTGTCTAAACCGGAGGCGTCATGGGTGCTGTCGTTCGTAACGCATGAGTTATTTAGTTAGCCAGAATGACTTTCCCGGTATAAATAGCATAAATAAAGATAGCTATTTAGTCTTCATTGCTAGGAGTTAATTATATTATGCCGATAGTATTCGTAATAGTTTCGGCGATTTAGGTAACCGAACCTTGCTTACGCTAGGCTTCCTAGCCTAGGCGTCTCAGTTTACTTTCAAGCATGATATAATAGACATTCCTAGTGTTATTAAATTTAAATGAAGCTATTTAGGCAATTTATACATGCGAGATATGTTGATTGCATATAAGATATCCTCTTCTAAGATAATATACGAGAGAGTTTCGGTGATTTAGGTAGTCGATTCTCACTGCCACTGGGCTACTAGCCTATTGGCTGTAGTATACTTTCATGCATGTTCCCCGGTTACCCTCGTGTATCGTTTTATCAATTCAGGCGGGGATAGATATCTCCTAGAATTACTATATAAAGCGATACTCGTCTCCAGTGGAGATTTAAGGTAATCCCTCCTTCCCTCTGAGTGTAGTCTTAGGCTACAACCCTAATTGGTCGTGCCTCGAGTTGTCATTCAGGCAGGACTAGGCTAGGGTTTTCTGTTCCTTCCCTTAACTGCAGATGGCAGGTTTTGGGTTTCGGTCAGAACCTCAAAGTAGATAGTCTTGTGTCGGCAGCTGGCCGGCAGGGGGAATAGTCATTCCCCTGCCGGCCACTACCCTGACCGTCAAGATGCCAGCTGGACTAGTGCGCCGACAGCCAGCAAGCTGTCGGCGACCATCCCAGCCGGCGTATGCCCCAGGTGCTAGCCTTGACGGCAACATGCCGGCTAGAACTACAGTATATGACTATACAGTAGCCAGTATATTTGCAGTATAGATCATACTGCAAATAGAAAACTATAGTATAAAGTATACAGTAGTTAAATTTCCAACATACTCTGTGTCCATGCACAGTCTATTATTGAGACTGTAATATATAAGGAAAGGAATTTTTTTTCCATACACTGATAGATGATCAGATACAAATGACCTTTATTATTAAACCTTTTGGAAGTCAATGTTAAGTTACACTTATCTATCCTTACAAGGTAGAACTCTGCCAATGGGCATCCTGAATAGGATAACCCTAGGCTCTAACTTTGAGGGAGGTCACAGCAATTGGCTGGACAGGAAACACATATATGCGTCTTTCCTAATTCATTTATAGCTTCCCTATCCTAAGCTATGTGCAATAAAATGCAAAATATTATTAATAATATTTAAATAGTTTATCAAGTGAGATGAACTACCATATACTCATTTTGTTTTCCTCTCTATACAGGAGGACCACCCTAAGTTCCTGCGAGTCTTCTGCAACGTCAGGAGCAAGGACTTCTGCGGCCACGTGGAGTGCAGGGCGCACTCCCTCTGTTCCATCACCAATGTAACTCTCAAGTATTGGGACCCTCAGGTATGTAATGTATGCAAAGCCTTGGTTACTGAGGCCTTTGATGACACCAAGACAACAGAGTCAAGGGACGCAGCACGGAGTAAGCTGCGTAGATGGGTCCGTGGCTTCCAGTAAAACGCCACGGGGCCTTACCTTCCAAATGAGTGGATGAGGACCTATCTGTTCCCTAAGGCATCTGCGGATGCCGTCGTACCACAGCCTTACCTTGAGATCCCTTGCATCCAGATTTCCATAGATACGGATGTCTCGGGTGCGATGAAGGATATCCATCTACTGTAAACAAGAGGATGTCAGAGGTGTCAGAAGACACCGAGAAGGACCTTCTTGCGGGAGGTCAGGAAGAGGAGTCTCCCTTGGCTCCTGAAACTGAAGACGATGAAGTCGAATTGGTGTCCGTTTTGTCGGTTCCAGCCCCTGAACCAGTGCCCTCTACGTCTTCTGCTCCTCCATTTGATGAAATGGGGAAGACTCTGTCTACCCTCATGTCAATGATGGAGAAATTTTAGAAGCAGAGTGAAGAAAGGGAAGCTGCATTGAGGAAGGAGATACATCATCTCACAGCGTCCTGCGAGTCTCACAAGAGACTCAGCGTGAAGGCTCTTCCTTCATGTTCTGAAATAAACCCTTGGAGGCATTTAGAGTACATGCCGATCACAAACAGGAAGATTTTTATTTCAGAAAAGCTAGGAGCCGTCCTCATTGAAGATGTCGATTTTTAGCCCATCTTTGAGCCTTATCCAGACTGCTTCGTCCGTCTGAAGGCGGAACCTGTGTCTAAGGAGGCGACAGAGCCGAAGGAGGTCATAGTTCTTGACCATGGAAAAGCTCAAGCTTTAATGGCTAGCAGTTTGAAAGACAGGGGCTTCACTAACTCTAAAGTGCCAGCCTTGAGTAAGAAACATCCTTCTTTTCTTTTGCTCCAGCTACACTGGCCTTTCCCTTTGCAGAAAAAGGGTTCAAGGTATTGATGAAGGCGGTGGGTAGAAGCTGGGAAACCTTGTCCTACACTTGAGGAGTGTAGACCCTTATCCATAGCTCTGTCTACAGATCACAAGGACTGGAATTAAATACATCTTGCCTTCTCAATCGGGAAGTTGGAGGCGGATATTGCGGGACGCCAGTTCAGTGAAAACCTTCCTAAGTTGTCTGACTTTCTCTTGTGCAGAGAGCAAGAGACAAAGGAAAGGCTTGCCGCATCTCTGTCCCTCCAGACTACCCTGGAGGCAATGGCAAGTGACCAAAGATCCCCAGATATGTTTATAGTCATAGCCAAGTCACACTTGGCAACTCTGGTCAAGGACCAGAAGGGCATGTAGGGAGTTCGTGTTTTCTTCGGCTGCGGTGAAGCACGAACCCAGGAAGTTATCTTCCAATATCCGGGGAAAGGACTTCTTCCCGAGTGAAGCGGTCAAGGAAATAGTCGACAAGGCTACCACGGAGAACAGGAATCTTCTCCTAAAGTGGGGTATGTCGGCTAAGAGGAAGTCTTCCCCGGATGAGGGTCTCCAACCAAAAAGAAAGACAGAGGCCAAGGCTGTCCTCTCGCCCCGCCAGACAACAACTTCCCATGACCGCAGTGCCCCAGATGGTGGCACAACCCCAACCCACCTACCAGATGGTACCCCAGCAGATGGTGACCCAGTCACCAGCCTTTACTCCTGCCTATGAGAGGCAGACCACTACCTTTTGCCCTAAAGGTGGAGGATCAAATAGAGGTTCCTCTAGACGCCCCTCAAGAGGAAGAGGGGTTAGGGGAGGGCGCGGTCAAGAAGACAAGTCCTCTGGACAACAGAAGCAGTGAGATGCCTCCGGTAGGAGGAAGACTCCAATTATTTCGGGATCGCTGGACCTTCGATCTTTGGGCCCACAGCCTGATCAAGAACGGACTAAGTTGGAGAAGGAAGACAGCTCCACCATCATTTCCTCAATTCTTCCAACACTCCACCCCCGTCCTGGAAGAATATACCCGAGAACTCTTGAGCAAACGGGTGGTAAGGAGGGCAAAGTCCATCAAATTCCAAGGAAGGCTGTTTTGTGTTCCCAAGGAGGACTCAGACGAACTCAGAGTCATTCTGGACTTGTCGTCACTCAACGAGTTCATAGAAAACTACAAGTTCAGAATGCTGACCCTTCAACACATAAGGACCCTGCTGCCAAAACGGGCGTACACGGTCTCCATAGACAGGGCAGATGCCTATTGGCATATTCCAATCAATCGCCAACTCTCCTCCTATCTAGGATTCAGGCTACAAAAGAAGAAATACGTCTTTAGAGCCATGCCCTTCGAACTAAACATAGCCCCAAGGATCTTTACAAAGCTTGCAAATGCAGTCGTTCAACAACTATGCCTAGAAGGTGTCCAGGTGGTAGCTTACCTGGACGATTGGGTGGTGTGGGCAGCATCTGAGATGGAATGCATGCAAGCATCCAAGAAAGTGATCCAGTTCCTGGAATATCTGGGATTCAAGATCAACGTCAAAAAGTCTCGACTATCTCCAGCTCAGGAGTTTCAATGGCTTGGAATACATAGGAACTTACAGTCACACCGCCTCTCCATTCCACCAAAGAAGAAGAGAGAGATAGCAGGATCTGGCAAGAGACTACTGAAATCCAACAGGATATCAAGACGCCAACAGGAGAGAGTGCTGGGCGCCTTTCAGTTTGCATCAGTGACTGATCCGGTGCTAAGAGCACAGTTAAAGGATGCATCAGGAGTCTGGAGAAGATATGCATCAAACGCTCGAAGAGGTCTCAGAAAACCAATACCGACTCGACTACAATCACTTCTCAAGCCATGGTCGAAGGCCAAGAACCTGAAGAGGTCGGTGCCTCTGCAACAACCTCTACCTTCAGTCATCATCCTCCACATGGACGCATCAAAGGAAGGATGGGGAGGTCACTCACAAACGGAAAGTCCAAGGGACTTGGTCCTCTCTATTCAAGACCTTCCACATCAACATTCTGGAGGCCATGGCAGTCTTTCTCACGCTGAAGAAATTGTCCCCTCGCCATTCAGTCCACATAAGACTGATTCTGGACAGCGAGGTGATAATGAGATGTTGTAATCGTCAAGGTTCGAGATCATCCCAAATCAACCAAGTGATGTTGGCCATCTTCCGCTTGGCGGAAAAGAAGAGATGGCACTTATCAGCAGTTCACATTCAAGGGGTTCCGCAATGTGATAGCAGACGCTCTATCCAGGCTCACGCAGATAGAGTCAGAACGGTCCCTAGACGCAGGATCATTCTCCTTCATCTTACGTCAAGTCCCAGAACTGCAGATCGACCTCTTCGCGACGAGCGACAACAAGAAACTAACTACCTCGTTATGTAGCCCCATACGAGGACCCTCTAGCGGAAGCGGTGGACGCTATGTCCCTCGACTGGAACAGATGGACTGGGATTTACCTGTTCCCTCCAACCAACCTTCTGTTGAAAGTCATCAACAAGCTGAGATCCTTTCAGGGAACAGCAGCTCTAGTGGCTCCCAAGTGGCCGACGAGCAACTGGTTCCCTCTAGTATTGGAGTTGTAGCTGAGGCTGGTCCCTCTGCCGAACCCAGTTCTGACTCAACTAGTACAGAAGTCGACTGTCTTTGCTTCATCACAGAAAACCCAAAACCTTCATCTCATGATTTTCTCTCCTTAGCAGTTAAGAAAAGGTTTGGGATCTCAAAAGACAGTATAGACTTCCTTGAAGAATATAAGTAAATCTACCAGAAGGCAATATGAGTCGTCTTGGAAGAAGTGGGTTGCTTTTGTCAAGGCAAGAAGACCAAAAGAGATCGCAACGGATTTCTGTTTATCTTTCTTTATTCACCTTCATGGACAAGGTTTAGCAGCCAACACGATATCAACGTGTTAATCTGCCTTGACTAGACCTTTGCTTTACGCCTTACAAGTAGATTTATCCAATGAGATCTTTAACGAGGCCTCTGCTAGACTTAGGCCTACAGCACCTCCGAAGCCCATCTCATGGTCCTTGGATAAGGTCCTACACTTTGCCTCAACAGTGAACAATGAGGACTACTCTTTGAAAGATCTGACTCAAAAAGTTATATTCTTGTTTGCTTTAGCCTCGGGGGCCAGAGTTAGTGAAATAGTGGCCCTTTCTCGGGATGAAGGCCATATTCATTTCACAGAAGCGGGAGAACTGAATCTTTTTCCTGACCCAACGTTTCTCGCCATGAATGAGCTACCTACCCTGGAGAATCTGCCCTCTGACACTACTCTGTGTCCAGTAGTGTCTAAATGTCTATCTTCGTAGAACTTCAGACTTCAGGGGAGGACAGCTCTTTGAAGGAGAAACATCGGGCTCAAACTTGTCCCTAAAACAACTAAGGGCGAAAATCACCTACTTCATTCGCTGAGCGGTTCCTGACAGTATATCCCGAGGTCACGATCCTATGAAAATTGCTTCGTCATTGAACTTCTTCCAATACAGTACATGGAATTCGAGCGTCTTTGCTCGTATACTGGATGGAAGTCATCCAGAGTGTTTTTTAAACATTACGCGAAGCAGGTGCAAGAGTTGAAAAGGTAAGTGGTGGCGGCAGGTAGTGTGCTAAAACCTGTCGCTTAGCGCTGCGAGGAACAGTGAATTGATTGGGACTGTTATGTATAGGGTGTACGTGTTGACACCTTACAGTGCAACACGTAAAGTGAAGTGTCTCCAGGGTGACATTATGGACTGTTCCAGTTACTACAGGTGAAGAAACATAGAGTTAACACTTGTGCTATGTGTTTTTTACACAGTGTGAAAAGACAATCATTCAAAGAAATGAATATTAGAAAATTTATTAAATTTTCAGTTTGGTGGCATTTATTAGTGTTTCCTTTCAGGTGAAACAAGTATTTCTGGTATTGTCTGCATTTTTATGTTTTTTTGTTTTTCGCTAACATTTTTAGTGTTACTATATAATATATGTTGAATTACTACTTATTGATTACCAATAAATAATTGATTGGTATTTGCGTCTTATTTCGCCCCAAATTTAATTAAATAAAGATATGTTGGAGCATTATTTATTTATTCCTTTATAATCTGCATATTGACATGAGAACAATTGAAATAACTTTGTTCTTACATGAATACAATCTTTTTCTGCCTATGCTTACTTTGTTCCTACACAGATACAAACTTGTCTGTTGTTGCATACAGCTAAGCCTGTATGTCTTGGATGCTATGGTGGCTTATGTAAACCTTTGTTCGTATTGGGAATACAAACTTCGACTGGTTTTGTATGCAGTGAGACCTGTATGCTTTTGTTGCTAGGTTTGTTCATATGGGATATGTAAATCTCGAGACTTTTCCTGAGTCTGGTATGACTCTTCCCTGCAGGGGGCAGGAAGCACTAATATAGTTCATGATTAGATGTACTGTACAGTAATGACGTATAACGGTAACGTCATATGTCTCTAAGGTCTGAGCGACCAAGGAAATATTGTCTTAAGGTTAAGGCACATTTGGAAATTCACAGATACATTAATGCTCTGGTAACCTTCCATCAGGACGACATGGCCTGAGTCCAAAAAACGGATTTTGAGCGAAGCGAAAAATCTATTTTTGGGTGAGATAGCCATGTCATCTTGATGGACCCGCCCTCCTTTCTATGAAAAGTCCTTGGCAGGATCCCTCCCGAAACTACTGTATCTGTAACACCTTGCTCAATGCTACAAGGAATAAACATGGCGGCGACGATGGCACCATCTAGATACTCAAATAGTAACGGAGGAAGGGTACCTTGATAACAGCTCCCCTTCTATTTTTGCCACTTTCCCCCTCAAAGCGAAAACGCTATTCGGGGTGAAGATTGCTATGTGTTGTATCAAGATATACGTCCCGTGATATTATGCGATATCCTTAAAGGAAACTTTAAGGATATTCGCGCCAGGAGTTAGAATTCTGGAGACCTTAAGGTAAATTCTCTGGGAATATCACTGTAGTCAAATATACCCTAGGAAGCTACTTAAAGGAACCTTCCATCAGAACGACATGGCTATCTCACCCAAAAATAGAATTTTCGCTTCGTTAAAAATCTATTTATTTGCCTTACAAGTAGTAAAATAAAACTAGCCATTCTTTTATTTTCGTAAAATTAAAATACTTTAATTTATTCGTATGTGTGGCCTTCGTTGGGTTTCTCTTGTTTTCCTTACAAATAGGTGTTGCTGCAGTTCTTCAGCGGCGTCAGCGTCAGATGTCAATCCCTTGCTGCAGTTCCTCTGCGGCGTCAGCGTCAGATGTCAACCCCTTGTCCTTAGTCAACCTGGTGGTGTCGGATGACCCTTCTGCTGCCCCACCAGCGGTTCCTGTGGCTACGTCTTCTGCATCACCTTCCGTCTCCGCCGAAGTCTGTGCTCCTTCCCTTGATGAACAGCCTTCGGGGAGGACTAAAGTCCGAGGCACGTCTCTCCTGCGAGTGTTCCAGCTCAGAGGCACTCATAGAGACTCCTCTTCGAAGACCCGCTGACGATCAACATGCTGATCTTATGTTCTCATTCAAATTCGTGTTGGTAGCAGAAGACCTTGCCGTGTCTGTCCTCACCTCTGCCTCCAGGGTGCTTCTGCTCCCTCGTTAAAGAGATGCCTCTTCACTTCATCGCCTCCGCAGTCTTCCTCTTTGGAGGAACCTGCCCTGCCTGCCTGTTTTGGTTCCCGACCTTCGCTTCCGTCATCGACCTCTCCTCAACAAACTTCGGTTCGTTCGTCGCCTGCAAGGGTTCGTTCTTGATCTCCTCCTGAGTATCTGTCACCTCACGAGGGTCACAATCCTCCACCGGAGCTTCCAGCAGCAGTTCATTGGCAGCGTTCTCCGTCTCGTTAGGCATCTGTTCAAGGTTCACCTGCTCATCAGGTTCACCATTAACCTAAAATGCGAGAATCGGCCCCCGTCCTGTCAGCTTTTAAATCCCTTAGCTATCGCGTACTGCTGACGACTCGTGAACCACCTGCTTGTTCAACCACTCGTGAATCATCTGCTATGTTGCTATGTGAGAATCGTTTGCAGTTCGACAATCACCTGCTCGTTCAACCTCTCGTAAATTGCCTGCTATACGAGAATAACTTGCAGTTTGAGAACCGCCTGCTCTTCCATCTTCCCCTTGGAAATCGCTTGCAGCTCGACAATCGCCTTCTGTTTCAGCTGTTTAAAATGGGAACATCGATCTCCTACCCGACAGCGTTTACACACGTCATGTAAGTCTTCACCCTTTCGGGAATCGCCCGCTCACCACCCAACAAGCCGGAACGTTTCCAGACCATTCGAACGCGAACGCCCATCTGTGTGTAAATCGCTTTGACGCAAATGTCGACCAACCGTCATCCTTTCCGGCCAGGATTCTGTGTGTCGCCTGCTCGTGAGTCATCAACCCACCGCCCTTCCTTTCGTTCATCGGTACCGATCGATCCCGCCATTTCACGGCATTGTGTGTCCACTTGGACATTCTCCCACTCGACAACCATCGCTTCATTACCAGGCCTCATGTCAGCGATTGGAGATTTACCGGCATTTCCTAACCTGTCAGTGGCCGTCACTTGTTTAACATACGACCGTGAAAGTGAGAGTTCATCATCATCCAAGCGAGGATTGTCAGCTACAGTCACGAAAAGCGTTGTTTGTATCCGCAAAGATTGGTAAGATTGTTACAGACCGTTCACCATTACCCCATTCCCCTCCCCACAAGCACATAACAGCGCGACCGTCAGGGAAGGAGGAATAGGGCAAGTTTTGAGGGTTTAAAATCCCAAAACTTTCAGCACCTAGGAAGGAACCATCATCTTTGATGCCGAAGTCTTCATCATCAGGGATGAAAACTCTTCGTAAGGACCCTTCGACCTCGATCCCTTCAGGGGAACTATCAGATGGTGCTTTCATGAGGTCATGGGTCAGCGCCTTGGTCAGGGCTGTAACCCAGACCTTTGTCTCTCTGCTCCCTGCGCTACCTGCAGAAGCCCACTGGGTTTCTCTGGGGACATCATCGGTTTCAGCTGACCCAGGATAATGAAGAAAAAGAGAGGAGCTCCTGATAAACTTCCATCTTAGAGGGTCAAGCTGACTCTGGTCAGGGCTCCAAGATCAGAGGTTTCCTCAGTAAACCCACTACTGCCTTTACCTACTTGTTCCTCACCCACCTACCCGAGAGGCTCTCATAGGGAAGAGTCAGTTTCGGACTCTCCTCTTCCGTCACCGACAGAAAAACCCAACGAAGGGAATTCTGTTTCAGTTATCTTATGGCTAAGGAGATCATTACATCGAGACCTACAGTACAGTCTTTGAAACCCTAGTTCCCCAAAAAGGTAATCTAAGGATTCCAAGACAGTACTAAAGTCCTCGGCAAGGACTCAGAGACCCACAGAGGGGGTCAGGAGCCTGGCCTTTGGCAGGTTCTGACCACCATGAGGATCCTCAACTGGTTACCAGACCTAGAGTCGGCCCCTCAAGAAGGCAAAAACATAGTCCTGGACTGTGTCTTAAGCACCCAGAAGCCTCTAAAGTCCAGTGCAGCCCTGCCCTGGTCACATGGGCTGAAGGGTGCTCAGCGCAAGATCCCCTCACAGCTTTCTAATTACTCTGCGTCTTACCATTCAAACTCGTCCACCAAATTCCTCCCACCTTTGGGTGTCAACCACAGAAGTTATTATCTCTTCGCAATAGGTCATGTTCTCGGCATCAGAAATCGTGAACCAAGAGAAAGTTGCTAAGTATGACCTCATGGCTGGATCTTTGGTTGGGATCTGTGGGAATCCTAGTACGGACGAAAGATTTTTCTAAGAAAAATACGAGGAAGGTTATGGACGCCTTCCTTCTCTCCGGCACCCGCACCATAGAGTTTCTGGTTCACGAGGTAGTGACCCTGTGGGCCAGTAGCATTTTGAAGCAAAAGGATGCAGTGGCTGAAAGATTCCACCGGCAGGTCACAAATACCGAGATCGCTAGGCTCAGGAACTCCTCCTTTTAGGTTCCTTCCTCTTTGAGCCTAAGAACGTCGAGCAGGCTGCGGAGAAGTGGAGGAAGTCCAACACGGACTCCTGACTTCGTGGCCATACAGACCTCCAGCCCCTCCAAAGACCAGTCAACCAAAACCCTCAATAAAACAGCAGCAAACATAAAAGTGTCTAAAAAGCCCTTTCCTGTCAAGAACCAGAAAGACACCAAGTCCAACCGTGGGGGAAAACACCAGAGAGGTGGCGGAAGAACCTGCGAACGTTAGGATAGGTGATTCCCTTGCTTGTCCTCTTGTGGGGGAATGCTTATAAAGCTGCTGGACCAAGTGGATGCAGCTCGGGGCCGAACCTTGGACGGTCTCTGCAGGGTATCCCATCCCATTCATCTCATCTCTCCCTCCTCTGACCAATAATTCAGTGCTTGTGAGCTCCCTTAAAGGTTTAAAGGCTGCTCATGAATGGCAGAGGCAAGGGACAGTGACATTGCCCTATCAAGCAAGACAATGCCCTAGAGACTGACCATATATACATATGATCAGCACCCAAGCTCCTTCTCCACCCAAGCTAGGAGAGCCAAGTAATGGCTGCTGATGACTCAGCAGATAGACCTATAGGCTCCCCTAAACCCCCCATCCTCAGCTCACAAGGATGGTGAGGTTGCAGCGACCAAAGAAACTTTCAAGTTTGAGCGGGACTCGAACCCCAGTCTGGCGTTCACCAGTCGGAGATGTTACCACATCAGCCACCACAACCTGGGATCAGGAGAGGGGCAGCCCCTTTGGGCTGAAGTCCACACCATGTTGGAGAAGGGCGCTCTCCAGGAGGTCCCTGATTGGTCCCCAGGCCTCTTCAATCGACTCTTTCTTGTGAAAAAGGCGACCTCTTGGCTCTGAGTAAGATTGTCAAACGGACTTCATTCAGCTTGGAGGCGGCAGACATGGTCAGATTAGCGATAAGGCCACAGTACTTCATGTGTACACTGGATCTAAAGGACGCGTACTTCCAGATCTCAGTTCATCCGTCTTCAAGGAAGTATCTAAGATTCAACATCGACAACAAAATATACAAGTTCAAGGTGCGGGGTTTCGGCCTGTCCACAGCACCTCAGGTCTTCAAAAGAGTGTTTGCCTTAGTGTCATCCTGGGCAACACAGATTCAGCATCCTTAAGTCCAATTGGAATCAGGCTTTTGATTCCCCAAAGACACTTTACTTACTTTACTTTGATGGCTGCTTTTCCGGTCCCATACAGCAGGGGAACCCCACTCTCTACAGAACCTCCACTGTCGTTTTACCTTGTTCGTTCAGAGTATTTAACATTTCATATCACATATTGTTCATTTACTGTTAAATCTTCACTGTCAAAAGACTCATGAAATAAGAAAGTCTTCAGTTTCCTCTTGAAAGCCTTAATGTCTTCAATCATTCAAATGTTTCGTGGGAGCTTATTATATAGTCTCGGGGCGGCATATTTAAAGGCTCTGGAGCCTGAAGTAGACATATATCTAGATTCCAACAGTTTGAAGCCATCTGTATCTATTCTCGTGTTCACGCGGTTTGTTGGCTGCGCAACGTGTAGCAATTCTTTTAAGTATTTTGGACGCCCGGTTCTGATAACTTGGTGGGTTATTGTAGATATTTTAAATTCAATTCTCGCTTTAATCGGCAGCCAGTGTAAATCGATTAGTATAGGAGTGATCCTTTCTCTAGGTGGGACACCTTTTATTAGTCTTGCTCCTCTGTTTATTATGTTTTGTAATTTCTTAAGTTGCACTTTTGGTAAATTGTTGTAGATAGAGTTGCAGTAGTCAATCCTGGTAATAACACAGTTTATCACAAGTTTCTTTACAGAATTATCGTCCAGGTACTTTTTTATAAATGCAATATTTCTTAGATGATAACCAGCTGTTTTTGTTACATTATTTATTTGGGCATTTAGAGACAGGTTACAGTCAAGAAATACACCTAGATCTCGAACTTTACTAGATATCGGCACCGAGTCATTATTTATGTTCATTTGAATATCACCTAAGTTTCTCACGCTGTTTCTCCGGCCCACCACCATGAATTCAGTTTTGTTCTTATTTAATTTTAGTTGTTTAAATGTCATCCATTCTCTAACACTATCAAGGATTCGGTTTAGAGTTTCAGTAGTGTCATGCATATCATTTATGGAGAAGTGAAATTGTGTGTCATCTGCAAATAGTTTAAACTTCACGCTATGCCTTTGTAGCATTTTCAGTAGACCAATATTATAGATGCAGAATAAGACTGGGCTAAGTACACTCCCCTAGGGTATCCCTCGGTTTAAGGGTTCATAAGATGAATAAGAGTTTCCAATTTGTACACAGTAATTTCTACCAACTAAGTAGTCTTTTAAGTACAGTGATCCCTCGCTTCTTCGCGGTTCGACCATCGCGGATTCAACACTTCGTGGATTTTTTTCATAACGCATATATATATATATACTGTATATCGCGGATTTTCCGGAATTTTCGAAAATACCGCGATGTGACTGATGGTGCGAGATTGGAGAAAGTAAGGAAAATTGAATCATGATTGATTTTCAATATAAATGAAACTTTGAGGAGCAACAAAGATATCATTTGTTAGAGAGATAGAGAGAGGTAAGGAATGGGAGGTAGTGAAAAGTATCCCACAGAGAGAGAGAGAGAGAGAGAGAGAGAGAGGGAGAGAGAGAGAGAGAGAGAGAGAGAGAGAGAGAGAGTGTGTGTATGTGTTGTTTTAAATGTAATAAACAAAAAAATTTGATAGGTTATAACACATTGGTGCTTATGTAATATCAGCTGTATATTGTAGACGGTTTGAATAAGTTAAGAAATGGTATAAACGATACTTTGTTAGTGTATTCGGACACTCTCAAGAGCGGCAGCTAGACGTCAGCTGATCTAATCACAGCCAAAAGTAAAACAAAAAGGAGTCAACAATACTCGATTTTTAAAACACACCCAAAATTTAAAAACAAAAGTACACGCTTTCTTAATGTGCATTTAACTATTTAAAGAGTATCAATTTTCTAGAATAAAATGATGTTTCCCTAAAAATAGTGGTTTGCTGATGAAATCGGATGCCGTATTTTTAGCAACGATTGAAATGGATGTAAACTCGGCATAATTTTTTGTTTCGTATTTAATTGACATTAAGAAAACTAATTTTAGTTTCTTCATCTATATGTAAGTATTGTATAACACGAAGGAGAGAGAGAGAGAGAGAGAGAGAGAGAGAGAGAGAGAGAGGAGAGAGAGAGAGAGAGAGAGAGAGAATGAATCAGCTGTTGTAATCGGATGCCGTGTTTTTGTTTCGTGAGAATTTCATCGCCCTGACTATAACAACAACATACTGTACTGAACTTTACAGTATTATACAGACTACTGTAATATGATAAAGCAAAATATTTGTAATAACCTATTTTATATGAAATGGGGCTATTTTTTTTGTTTAGAATTTACATTTACGTACGTAAAACAATCTCTCTCTCTCTCTCTCTCTCTCTCTCTCTCTCTCTCTCTCTCTCTCTCTCTCTCTCTCTCTCTCTCTCTCTCTCTCCTCTCTCGTAAATTGTTTTCCTGCTTTACCATGTATGTATGATTTTATATAGATACGGTAAATAATATTTGTAATAACATATTTTCTAAAAGCTTTTACTGTTATATCATTATTTATCACTTTCATCATGCGCGTTAAATGCCTTCGTTTGTTTACTGAGCGTACTTTATGACGGAGCCGTTTCAGGCGGCGTCATAAAGAAAAACATTTCATTTGGAAGTCCTAAGAAAATTTAAGTAAAACATTGGTAATAACAAAATCAACATACTGTACTGAATAATCAATAGAATCGATGCAAAAACTAACCTATACACAGATATGTAAATGCGTTTGTTTCTTCATTATGATCAGAGATAAACGTAAACAAAATATTGGTTGCCATTTTTTATTGTGCTTTTTGGCGTGTTTAGGAAACGCATGATATAAAATCGCCTTTAATATTTGTGCCTGTTTTAGTTTATGGTACTGTAGTACATGCATTAAGTGTTCTGTACATTAAAGGGTAGTTTGTTACAGTACTACATACAAGGGAAGGTTTTAAAAGTCTGAATATACATGTTAAATAAATAGGTAAATATGGTGTCACTACTTCGCGGATTTTCACCTATCGCGGTCGGGTCTGGAACCTATCTACCGCGATAATCGAGGGCTCACTGTATTCAAATGCTTGATCTTCAACGCCGATGGACCGTAGATCATTTAGTCGCAATTCATGCACAACTGTATCAAATGGGACCAGAGGAAAGGATGGACCTCGGGTGGTGACTGGCTGACAGGAATCTGGTGATTGGTGTCGATCTTTTCGTCCGTCCTCACGATTTGATTCTATTTTTGGACGCATCAAAAGAAGGGTGGGTGGCCCACGTGCTACACCACACAGCCTCAGGCCTCTGGTCAGAGTCCGAAAAGTTCAGTACCTTCACATAAATCTCCTAGAGATGAAGGCCTAATATCTGGCACTTCAAGAGTTCCACCAGTTTCCGGCTTGTCACTCGATGGTGGTAATGAGCGAAAACACCACGGTAGTGGCTTACATAAAAAGATAAGAAGGTACTTTTTGCAGCCCCTATCCCATATAGCAGTAGAGAAACTGAGATTGACGGAAGTCCTTTTGGTGTCAATATCAGCTCGCTTCATTCCCGGCAAGAGGAATGTGTTCGCTGACCATCTGAGCAGAGCAGAGCAGATAGTGTGTTTTGAATGATCTTTGGATCATCTAGTAGCCAACAAAGTCCTGACTTTGTGAGGTTCTCCATCTGTGGATCTGTTCGCAATGGCCCGGAACTTCAGGCTCCCGTTTCACTGCTCCCCAGTCCCAGACCCTAAGGCTCTCGGGCATGATGCATTTAAAAAATGGTGGGACAACATCAACGTTTATGCATTCCCACCGTTCCATCTGATGAGAAGAGTACTTGACAAGACCAAAACATTGGGTAATCTTTCGATGACCCTCATAGCTCTGCTATGGCATCACATAGACTGGTTATGGACCTTCTACTTTTCCTGACGGAGTTGCCAAGAGAACTTCCTCCACAACACAATCTACTCACACAACAGCATGTCAATATCTACCACAAGGCAGTAGCTTTGCTGCGTTTTCAAACCTGGAAACTATCCAGCATCTCCTCACTCAGAGAAGATGCTTGGATATCTGCAAAAGTCATCAGCTTCAGTCTACCAGGTAAAGTGGAATGTCTTTTGTGGTTGGTGTTGTGGAAGGGGTCTCTATCAACTGGATGCCATTATTCCATCAATATCGGAGTTCCTCGTGTATTTGCAGGGAGAAATGCGCCTTTCAGTTTCAGCGGTTAAAGGCTATCTCTCAGCCTTGAGTCTCATCTTTAAACTGAAAGGAATGGACATTTCCTCATCACTAGAACTTTCCTTACTCATTCGAATTTATGAAATTACCTGTCCTCAGTCGGAAGTGAGACCTCCCCCATGGAACATGGTTCGACTTTTTCGGTCCGGAAAATGACCCTCGTACGAAACATTACGCCAAGTAACAGATCCACCACCTAACTTTTAAGACAGTGTTCCTACAAGCCTTGGCCTCTGCCAAACAAATTGGTGAACTTCATGATCTCGCGTATGACGTCCCTCATTTAAGGGGATGGGGAGAGGTAAGCTTCAGCTTCATCCCTGTTTTTGTTGCAAAGAGACAGAATCCAGAGGCCGCTCTTTAACCGACAACCCAGATCATCTGTTACTATACCCAGTAAGGTGTTTGTGGCGCTACCTCAAAAGAACAGCAGCAGTTCAGCCAGAGCGCCCTCACTTTTCGTCAGCATGAGCAGAAACAAGAGGAGGATCACAAAAGACAATCTCCGCATCGATTCACAAGGTCATTGACCTTGCTTTGTAATCCCGATCCTCCTCCATCACGTTGTCCCAGAGCCCACGATGGCAGGGGCGTACCTATTTCCCTGGTCTTCAAAAAGAACTGTGTCGCAGGTATTGCAATCAGGCGTTTGGAAACGACAAACTACTTTCACCACCAACCACCTGCAAGATGTGACACAGAAATCTAAATACGTTCTCTCTTGTTCCTAGGGTGGCTGCACAACAGCTGGTTTAGTATCTCAAGACAAGTAGTAGAAGGTTGAGGGCATTGGTTACCCAGGTCTTAGTCTGAATGAATGAAACGGAATGTCTGGCTCTTTTCTTTTCTTCATCTTCTCCTTTGTTGGGAAAATTAGCATCCTGGGTCCTCTGCACAAGCTGACCCCGAGCCTCTGCAGGTAAACCATTGCTCCCGTGTGTAACCTAGTGTTGTGCCAATACTTTTGCATCCCCATACCCTGGCGAGGTGGTATTGGAAATGTCTCGGTCTCCTCAGATATTTCCTACAAGACTCGGAATATGTAATACCTTGACAGTAACATAGCTAGTTTTTCATCATACACAGCTTGCGTAGGCCGCAGACTATACATAGCAGGTCTAGCGAAGTGTTAGGGTCTTATTTGTGTACTAACCTGCACAATAGGGAGTACCCCGTGTAAGGCCATAAAGCCAGATTGGCAGGGACATCCACCCTCCTAATGGGTGAGTCACCCCTATAAATAGTGTTGGTTTGTATTTCAGTTACAGGACAAATGACAAATATGGAAGTATTTTGTATTTGGCTATTTATACATGCTTTGCCCGCCAACCCTGTCCCCTGTAGAAGTCCTACCTCCAAGCAAAGTGAAGCTCAGTCACAGGTGTGTAAGTGAGGGTTACAGCTACTACCCCCTACCCCCCCCCTCCTTACTAGTGGGATTGGTAGTTAACCCTTGCTAAATTCTAATGACTCGTCCTTTCAGCTTCGCCGAAAGTAATGCCCTTATAAATATCTAAGGTTTGTCTAGTTAGAAAAATAAAAACTACTTCCAAATTTGTCATGTTTTTATTAAAAAGAATTGTTTGAAACAGGAAATATAGATGTTTATACAAAAATAGAATAAGTGGGATTAACAATAATCTGGAGGAGTTGCTTCTCTATCCTATGAGGTCACTATATTGCTACCTAAAGCAAACACAGTCAGTCAGACCACAGCTACAAAACTTGTTTTAAATATTAAACTTAGCCGGTGAATATATAAATAGGTGACGTCTCCGACGGCCCGACAGATTAAAAAAAACTCGCGAGCGATCGCCATGAAGGTTGCGGGTGTGCCCACCAGCGCCGACTATCGGCCAGATACCGCATACAGTGAACCCTCGTTTATCGCGGTAGATAGGTTCCAGACCCGGCCGCGATAGGTGAAAATCCACGAAGTAGTGACATCATATTTACCTATTTATTTAACATGTATATTTGGACTTTTAAAACCTTCCCTTGTACGTAGTACTGTTAACAAACTACCCTTTAATGTACAGAACACTTAATGCATGTACTACAGCACCCTAAACTAAAACAGCACGAATATTAAAGGCGATTTTATATCATGCGTTTCCTAAACACCTAAAAAGCACAATAAAAAATGGCAACCAATGTTTTGTTTACGTTCATCTCTGATCATAATGAAGAAACAAACTCATTTAGTGTACACATATACAGTGAACCCTCGCTACTTCGCGGTTCGACCATCGCGGATTCACCACTTCGCGGATTTTTTCCATAACCCATATATATACAGTAATATATATATATATATATATATATATATATATATATATATATATATATATATATATATATATATATATATATATATATATATATATATATATATATATATATATATATTATGCATGTATTTATGTATATATGTAGGTATGTATATGTGTAAACATATAAATATATATATATATATATATATATATATATATATATATATATATATATATATATATATATATATACACACACACACACACATATATATATATATATATATATATATATATATATATATATATATATATATATATATATATATATATATATATATATATATATATATATATATATATATATATATATATATATATATATATATATATATATATATATATATATATATATATATATATATATATATAATATATATATATATATATATATATATCTCTATCTAAAGTAGGAAGATGTGATGTAGTTCTAAGGGAAAAGTATGGGAAATATGTCTGGGTAATAAGCAAAGCTCTACCTCTAGTTTGTTTCTTCATTATGATCAGAGATAAATGTAAACAAAACATTGGTTGCCATTTTTTATCGTGCTTTTTAGCGTGTTTAGGAAATGCATGATATAAAATCACCTTTAATATTTGTGCCTGTTTTAGTTTAGGGTACTGTAGTACATGCATTAAGTGTTCTGTACATTAAAGGGTAGTTTGTTAACAGTACTACGTACAAGGGAAGGTTTTAAAAGTCTGAATATACATGTTGAATAAATAGGTAAGTAGGGTGTCACTACTTCGCGGATTTTCACCTATCGCGGCCGCGTCTGGAACCTATCTACCGCGATAAACGAGGGTTTACTGTATGTATAGGTTAGTTTTTGCATTGATTATATTGATTATACAGTATGTTGATTTTTTTATTACCAATGTTTTACATACTTAATTTTTCTTAGGACTTCCAAATGAAATGTTTTTCTTTATGACGCCGCCTGAAACGACGGCGTCATAAAGTACTGTACGCTCAGTAAACAACCACGCTCAGAACAAAGAAGGCATTTAACGCGCATGATGAAAGTGATAAATAATGATATTTACAGTAAAAGCATTTACAAAATATGTTATTAGTACAAATATAATTTACCGTATCTATATAAAATCATACAGTACATACTGTATGTAGCAAAGCAGGAAAACAATTTATGAGAGAGAGAGAGAGAGAGAGAGAGAGAGGGAGAGAGAGAGAGAGAGAGAGAGAGAGAGAGAGAGAGAGAGAGAGAGAGATTGTTTTACGTACGTACAAATGTAAATTTTAAACAAAAAAAATGATAGGTTACAACATGTAGGCTTTTAAAACCTTCCCTTTAACTTAATGCATACAGTACTAAACTATAAAACAGGCACAAATATTAGAATGTGAGAATATTAAAGTAAAAAATAAAGATTGTTACTGTACTCACCACGAAAGAAGTTCAAGAAAAACTTGAATGATGATGGCGATGAATTTGCTGCACAGTAGAAATGATGATGATGAAGCTGATGATGTGTTCTACTGTGCAGCCAGGTAGTATTTTACGTCTCTTCAGACGGAGGTGTCTTTTCCTGGGACACCTCTTCAACTTCTTCCTGGGAAACTTCTTCAATTTCTTCCGAAGGCGTACTAGCAGGAGGAACTGGCTCTTTTTTGCGAAGCTGGAAGAACATTGTGATCGGAAGTTGTTGCCGCTGCTTCTTTTATCGATCTAAGAGCATCTTGTAGGGAGTCATTATGTCATCAACCTTGTTGCAGAATGGCATCGACCGAACCATATC
This sequence comes from Palaemon carinicauda, assembly GCF_036898095.1. NCBI lineage: Eukaryota > Metazoa > Arthropoda > Malacostraca > Decapoda > Palaemonidae > Palaemon > Palaemon carinicauda. Next base: position 54,143,654 of record NC_090731.1, read on the forward strand.
CTCGTCCCACTCTTGCAACATTTCTTTCAACTCCTTCGCATGGTTGTAGGCCTTGGCAAGCCGTTCTAATGTTAAGCCCGTTTCTTCGACATTTTCTTGGGTCTCTTCCTGGGTTTCACTCTCTTCTTCGCTTGCCGATTTCGTCAGGTCTTCGAGGTCTGCGTCAGTTAGGGACTGGGAATGGCAGTCCAACAACTCGTCGACGTCTTCAGTCGTCACGTTGCCAAACCCGTCACCTCCAATTATGGCAGCCAACTGCACAGATTTGCGTATTGCAGAGTGTTGGATTTCAGCATGTGTAAATCCCTCGTCGTCGTAAACAATCTGGGGCCACAACTTCTTCCAGCTCACATTCACGGTTATTATTATTATTACTATTACTATCCAAGCTACAACCCTAGTTGGAAAAGCTAGATGCTATAAGCCCAGGGGCTCCAACAGGGAAAAATAGCTCAGTGAGGAAAGGAAATAAGGATATAAATAAATGAAGAGAACAAATTAACAATAAATCAATCTAAAATAAGAAACCACATCAAAACAGACATGTCATATAATAAACTATCAACAACATCAAAAACAAATATGTCATAAATAAACTATAAAAAGACTATGTCTGCCTGGTCAACAAAAAAGCATTTGCTCCAACTTTGAACTTTTGAAGTTCTGCTGATTCAACCACCCGATTAGGAAGATCATTCCACAACTTGGTCACAGCTGGAATAAAACTTCTAGAGTACTGCGTAGTATTGAGCCTGGTGATGGAGAAGGTTGCAGGTTTCATCTCTTGCAGTGCCTTCTGAATATTCTGCAGGCACGTGGCTATGGTGTACTGCCGCCAGTACGCCTTCAAGTTAAAATCTTCATCCTCATCATCTTGGGCAGCATCCACACACGCAACGAGGTCCGCCAAGGTATTCTTCGTGTAGAGGGCCTTGAACGCCCTGATAACTCCCTGGTCCATCGGTTGAATTATTGACGTAGTGTTGGGTGGCAGGAACTCAACCTGAATGCCCTCATGCGACAGGTCAGTTGCGTGTCCACCAGCGTTATCCATAAGGAGAAGGATCTTGAATGGCAAGCCCTTCTCTAAGAGATATTTACTGACTTGCGGGATAAAACACTGATGGAACCAGTTGGAGGTCAGCATCTTCGTAATCCATGCTTTATTATTATGCATCCAGTACACGGGAAGGAGATTCTTATTTTTATTTTTCAAAGCGCGAGGATTTTTCAACTTATAAATAAGCCCCGGCTTTAGCAAAAATCCAGCAGCATTGCCACACATCACGAGGGTAACGCGATCCTTGAATGCTTTAAAGACAGAGGCTTTGGCTTCTTCTTTGAACAGGAAAGTTCGCGACGGTATTCTCTTCCAAAAAAAGCCGGTCTCATCCATATTAAACACTTGTTCCGGCTTGTATCCACCTTCGGCGATAATATTCTTGAATGTCTGGTTCGCGTAAGTTTCAGCAGCGGCAGTGTCAGCCGAAGCAGCCTCGCCATGCAGGGAAACGCTTTTCAGGGCAAAGCGTTTCTGAAACTTCGCGAACCATCCTTTGCTGGCGGAAAAACGTTGTTTCTGAGGCTGGGAATCAGTGGATGTCCCTGGTTGAGGATCATCTGCATCATCATCTTCTTCAGCATGGTTTCCGTCGTCGTCTTGAGGTTCCTTTGCCGCAAAATTCTCATACAAGCTCAAAGCCTTTGTTTGGATGGTGTTCGTATCCAAGGCTATGTTCTTCTTCCGGCAGTCGGCAATCCACACAGCTAAAGCACCTTCCATGCGTACGATCGTTTAATTACGCGTTGTAACGACTTGCTTCCCTGATCTGCTAGAGGTGATTGCAGCCGTCTTTCTAATGTTCGCCTCGCCCTTCTTGATATAGCGTACAGTAGATTCATTGATTCCAAAATGGCGCGCTGCGGCCGCGTAACTTCTACCGTCTTTTAACATATCGAGAAGCGTAACCTTCTCAGCAATCGTCATCATCCTTCGGTGGCGTTTAGGCTCACTACCAGCCTTAGTAGAAGCAGAACGCTTGGGAGGCATTGTACAGTAGGATTTAACAAAAAGTTCAACTTAAAAAGGTCGCACACAGCACAGATTAAACTTCACAAACTTAAGAACGTCTACTCAGCGATACGCCGTAAGAGAAAGTGGACGACCCGGGCCCGCGAGAACCTAGATGCTGGAAGCTGGAGATGCGGGCAAAACACCAATCACAGGCTAGATAACAAAACTTGAGTTCTGATTCGTCATCTATCAGCGCTTGAACCAATCACAACCCGTCTTACAGTATATGATGCGTAGGTTACCAACTCAAAGTACAAGATACCCCGCGCATACCGTACGTACAGTATTAATAATAATAATAATAAATAATGATAATAATACAGTAATAATAATAATAATGATAATAATAACAATCATAGTTTTATTAACAACAACAACAATAATAATAATAATAACAATAATAATAATAGCTTTACGTATGCTATTTTATTCTTTTGTAGGATGTGTGTCTCTCTCTCTCTCTTTCTCTCTCTCTCTCTCTCTCTCTCTCTCCTCTCTCTCTCTCTCTCTCTCTCTGTCTCTCTCTGTCTCTCTCTCTCTCTCTCTCTCTCTCTCTCTCTCTCTCTCTCTCTCTCTCTCTCTCTCTCTCTCGTACGCTTATTCGAAATGTGATTTTTGCAACAAAGAATATTATTGGATGCAGTACTACGTACGTATACATACAAAAGATTCATGGAAAAGAAGCACATCCATTACATTTGTAGTACAGTAGTAGCCATCAGCAGCCTTACACCATTCTAATATTGTATGACTGCATCTGATTTGCGTTTCATGTTCGATTTAATTTTACTACGTACTGTATACAGTACTGAATTATTGTGTGATAATAATACAGTAATAATAATAATAATGATATTAGTAATAACAATAATAATTTTATTAATAACAACAACAATAATAATAATAATAACAATAATAATAATAGCTTTACGTATGCTATTTTATTCTTTTGTAGGATCTGTCTCTCTCTCTCTCTCTCTCTCTCTCTCTCTCTCTCTCTCTCTCTCTCTCTCTCTCTCTCTCTCTCTCTGTCGTACGCTTATTCGAAATGTGATTTTTGCAACAAAGAATATTATTGGATGCAGTACTACGTACGTATACATACAAAAGAATCATGGAAAAGATGCACATCCATTACATTTGTAGTACAGTAGTAGCCATCAGCAGCCTTACACCATTCTAATATGGTATGACTGCATCTGATTTGCATTTCATGTTCGATTTAATTTTACTACGTACTGTATACAGTACTGTATTATCGTATGATCACATTCACTTTCGTGTTTTATTTCTTTCTGTGCTGAATTATATATCATATGTAATGCAATGAACTATCAGTAAGAGCAGATATTACTAATTACTGTACAGTATTAATGGAATTACAGGTAACGAAATATCGTATTTGGGTGTCTTCATATTTCGCGTATTTTTTAAATTTCCGGAAAATCCGCGATATGTATATATATATTGGTTATGGAAAAAACCCGCGAAGTGGTGAATCCGCGATGGTCGAACCGCGAAGTAGCGAGGGTTCACTGTATACTTCTCAACCACTCCAGTTCTTCTCTGTCGGTGTCACCGACAACATTGGTTCCGCTCGCTCTAGACCTCGAGTTTTCTACCGAATTGGTGAAGAACTTTGTTTTGGGTTTTATTGGCTTTCGCTGTGTTGGTTTGTTCCTTCAATAAAACTCTTGAAACCTTTTTTGATTTTTGTTGATGAACTTGGCTTTCCTTTGGATTTTCTCTGGTTTTTCATAATGGCTGACCCTTCTCCTGTATATCGCAAATGTGCGAAAGATTGTAACAAACGTCTTCCGAAAGCTTCTATCGACCCTCATACTGTTTGTGCTAATTGCCGGGGTAAATCCTGCCAATTAGGAGATCGGTGTGAGGAGTGTGTGGTTTTTTCGGAATTCGAGTGGTTAGAGTATGAAAAGTATACTCGTAAACTCGAAAGAGATAGGGTGAGGAGAAGCTCATCTAGATCTTTAGAATTTTCCTCCTCCCATGCCCCTGAACCTAATCCTTCCCCTGTAGTGGTAGTTTCTGAACCCCCTATTAGCACTCATGAACCTTCAATGCGCGATATGTTTTTAGCTATTCAAGCATTAGGTGAGAAGGTTGAAACCTTAGCCTCGGCCAGGAACCAGCTTATGTCCGATGTTAATTTGTTAAAGAGTCAAAGTGGTAAAGTGGAAAATCAAAGTGGTAAAGTGGAAAGTGCGCAAAATGTGTTTAGTGTTGCGACCGAGGGTTCGTTTGTTCGTGCTTGTCGCTCCCCTAGTCCGAGACCTCTTTCAGGCTCCCCTGCACCAGGGAGAAGGAATGTTGTAGGACTTAAGGGAGCGAGAGGTGTAAACTGACGTACAGACGTTCCCTCTAAGGTATCAGACGTTTCTCATCAAGGACGTCCTTACCATAAGACGGGGGAGACTAAGTTCTCCTCGTCTTCCGACGATTTGCCGCATAAGAAACCTTGGCGTAAGGTTTCTAGACCCTTAAAGCGCAAGTCAGTCCCTTCAGGACAGGTCCAGCGTCCTGGCGTAGCCATTGGGGCAGCTCTGACCACTTTCAGTCATCGGATGGCTGTTCGCCTGTTAAGCGAAAGCGTGACACGGAGTCCAAGGGTCTCGTTAGGTGCGATGATTTGCATGCACAGACGTTGCCGACGTCACGGCCCGTTCCGACTCCCGTTGACCCGAAGTGGAGTGTCCTGCAGGACATGCAGTCTAAACTTTCATCGTTAATGGAGGTTTATGAGCATGAGCAGGTTCGTAAAGATCCTTTGCTTGCGGTTCGCCAGTCCAACAAGCGGGACTCTGGCCTTCAGCCGCCTAAACGAGTGTTTTCTCGTCCTTATGATGTTAGCGCTAACGTTGTCAGTGCTGTTAAACGCGATTCTGATCGTGTTCCCCGTCATTCACGTCAGTCACGTGACGTGGAACCCCTTTTGCCGCAGACTCAAGGTGATGTTCAGCAACTGTCGCCGCAGTCTCGAAGTGACGTTCGTCGGCCAACTCCGTTGCCCCGACGTGACGTTGGACGTCAGTCACTGCAGTCGGGTTTTGTTTTTCATTCTCAGACCCTGCAGTCAATGCAGTCCCGACGTGATGTCGAACGGCAGTCGACTCAGGCTGTTGTTGTTTGTCAGTCTCAAGACTTTCAGTCTTTGCAGCCTCGGCGTGACGTCGTTACCTCAGCTGTTGCTGCGGCTCCGTCGCATGTTGACATAGCCTGTCAAGCGTTGCCTCCTCGGCATGTCTCTCTGTATCGCGAGACTCAGCCATTGTCGGATGAAGTTCCTTCGGATGAGGAAGTCGTTGATCCCCTTCCAACTGATGTTCCTTTGGGGACTCTTTCGGATGGAGAGGAGCCTAGGGTTGCTCAGCCCTCTCTTGATTTTAAGAAGATCATGCTGATTTTTAAGGACCTGTTTCCTGATCATTTTGTGTCTGCTGCTCCTCGTTCGCCCCCATCTGAGTTCACGCTGGGCCTAGCTTCTTCGACTCCGTCGTTCACGAAGTTAGTGCTCTCTCGTTCTTCTAAGAGAGCTTTGCGTTTTTTGGGCGACTGGTTAATGACCAGGAGGAATTTGGGGAAGTCAGGTTTTGCTTTTCCCCCTTTCAAACTGGCTTCTCGTGCAAGCGTCTGGTATGACACGGGAGAAGTTCTCGGCTTGGGAGTGCCTGCCTCTGCCCAGGGAGACTTCTCAAGCCTCGTAGACTCTCCTCGTCGTCTGGCCATGAAACGCTCGAAAGTTTTGCTGGTCCTCTTCAGACCTAGATCATCTCCTCAAAGGAATTTATCGGGCCTTTGAGGTTTTCAACTTTTTGGATTAGTCTCTGGGAGCCTCGAGTAGGAAGATCTCGTCAGCAGACCGTGATGTCTCTGTTCAAATTATGTCCTGCATGGACAAGGCTATTAGAGATGGCTCTAATGAACTTGCTGCCACTTTCACAGCAGGGGTTCTTAAGAAGAGAGAGACTCTTTGTTCTTTTCTGTCTGCAGGTGTCACTCCTTGTCAAAGGTCAGAACTTCTCTTTGCGCCATTGTCTTCTGCCCTGTTCCCGCAGCAGCTTATTAGAGATATCGCAGCGTCTCTTGTACAGAAGGACACTCATGATTTGATGGCCACATCTGCTCGTAAGGCTCTACCTTCGTCCTCTTATGTCAACAGACCTAAATTTGATACTCCAGCGACAAGGTTTATCCCGCCCTTTCGTGGCAGAGCTCCTAGTAAGGAAAGCTCTCGTGCCGATAGTAAGCGGGGTAAGAAGAGAGGATCTAAATCCTCCCGTGGCAGAGTCTGACTGCCCACATCCTCAGACAGCAGTAGGGGCCAGATTGACCAACTTCTGGCAGGCCTGGGAGAAGAGGGGTGCAGACCGGGAGTCTGTTTTGTTGCTAAAGGAGGGTTACAAAATCCCTTTTGTACGGAGACCTCCTCTAGTAAACGATCCGATAGACCTCTCTCCCAGGTATCAAGAGGAGTCGAAGAGACAGGCATTACATCTGCAGGTGTCGCAGTTGTTAGAGAAGGGGGCGGTGGTGAAAGTCTCGGACCTTCAATCCCCAGGTTTTTACAACCGTCTCTTCCTGGTTCCAAAGAACACAGGAGGTTGGAGGCCAGTGCCGGATGTCAGTGCTCTCAACGTTTTTGTTGTCAAAACAAAGTTTACGATGGAGACCACCAAATCCGTTCTAGCAGCAGTCAGAGAGGGGGACTGGATGGTCTCTCTCGACTTGCAGGATGCGTACTTCCACATTCCGATACATCAAGACTCTCAACCTTATCTGAGGTTTGTATACAGGAATGTGGTGTATCAATTCCGAGCACTGTGCTTCGTCCTCAGTCCTGCTCCTCTTGTTTTTACGAGGCTCATGAGAAATGTAGCAAAGTTCCTACATTTGTCGGGGATCAGAGCCTCCCTGTACCTGGACGACTGGTTACTCAGAGCGTCGTCCCGTCATCGTTGTCTGCAGGACCTACAGTGGACTTTGGATCTTGCGAAGGAGTTGGGCCTCTGGGTGAACATAGAGAAGTCACAGCTGACTCCCTCCCAAACGATTCTCTATTTGGGGATGGAGATACAGAGTCTAGCTTTTCGGGCTTTTCCGTCTGCCAACAGGATTGAGCAGGCTTTGCTCAAAGTCCGTCTCGTGCTAGAGAAAAACCGTTGCTCTGTGAGAAGCTGGATGAGCCTCTTAGGGACGCTTTCATCCCTGGAACAGTTTATCTCTCTAGGGAGACTTCACCTACGCCCTCTCCAGTTCCACCTAGACTCCCATTGGAACAAGGAGAAAACTTTGGAGGCGGTCTCGATTCCGATCTCCGAACCAGTCAAGACTTGCCTGGCCTGGTGGGACAGCAATATAAGACTTCGAGAAGGTCTGTCTCTGGCAGTCAAGAACCCAAACTATGTGTTATTTTCAGACGCGTCGGATTTGGGTTTGGGGGCGACTCTGGACAGTCTGGAATGCTTGGGCCTTTGGGCAGCAGACCAGAGGAGCCTTCACATCAACTGCAAGGAGCTGTTGGCAGTCCATTTAGCACTGAGGAGTTTCGAGAGTCTGCTTCGAAACAAGGTGGTAGAAGTGAATGCAGACAATACCACGGCCTTGGCTTACATCTCCAAGCAAGGAGGCACTCACTCCCACGCTCTTTTCGTCATCACAAGGGACCTCCTCATCTGGTCAAAAGATCGAAACATCTCGCTTTTGACGAGGTTCGTCCAAGGGAAGTTGAACGTCTTGGCGGACTGTCTCAGTCGCAGAGGTCAGGTGATCCCTACAGAGTGGACGCTCCACAAGGATGTGTGCAAGAGTCTTTGGGTGACTTGGGGTCAACCCACCATCGATCTCTTTGCGCCCTCGCTGACCAAAAGGCTCCGACTTATTGCTCTCCAGTCCCAGATCCAGAGGCGGCCCACATAGATGCCTTTCTGTTGGACTGGTCTCACCTGGACACTTACGCCTTTCCACCGTTCAAGATCTTCAACAAGGTGTTGCAGAAGTTCGCCTCTCACGAAGGGACCAGGTTGACGTTGGTTGCCCCCCTCTGGCCCGCGAGAGAGTGGTTCACAGAGGTACTTCTATGGCTGGTAGACGTTCCAAGGAGTCTGCCTTTGCGGATGGATCTCTTACGGCAGCCTCACGTAAAGAGACTTCATCAAAGCCTCCCCGCGCTTCGTCTGACTGCCTTCAGACTATCGAAAGACTCTCAAGAGCTCGAGGATTTACGAAGGAGGCAGCTAGAGCGATCGCGAGGGCTAGAAGATCCTCTACCATCAAGATCTACCAGTCGAAGTGGGAGGTATTTAGAGATTGGTGCAAGTTCTCCTCTATTTCCTCCTCCAGTACCTCTGTAGCGCAGATTGCGGATTTTCTCCTATATCTGAGAAACGGTCGCTCCCTCTCTGCATCCACCATTAAAGGCTACAGAAGCATGTTAGCTTCTGTTTTCAGGCATAGAGGCTTGGATGTTTCGAATAACAAAGATCTCCAAGACCTCCTTAAGTCTTTCGAGACCTCTAAGGAGCGTCGTATTTCAACTCCTGCTTGGAACTTGGACGTGGTCCTACAGTTCCTAATGTCAGACAGGTTTGAGCCTTTAAATTCAGCCTCCCTGAAGGATCTTACCCTCAAGACACTTTTTTTGGTTAGCTTGGCTTCGGCTAAAAGGGTCAGTGAGATCCATGCTTTTAGTAAGAACATCGGCTTCTCGACAAATAAAGCAACATGTTCTCTTCAACTTGGTTTTTTGGCCAAGAATGAACTTCCGTCTCGTCCTTGGCTTAAATCTTTTGAAATACCTAGTCTTTCGGAGATCGTGGGTAATGAAGTTGAAAGAGTGCTGTGCCCCGTTAGAGCTCTTAAGTTTTACTTATCTAGAACTAAACCAATACGAGGTTGTTCTGAGGCTTTATGGTGCTCCGTTAAGAAGCCCTCGTTGCCCATGTCTAAGAATGCGTTATCTTACTTTGTTAGACTTTTAATCCGGGAGGCACATTCTCATTTAAGTGAGAAGGATCGTAGTTTGCTTAAGGTCAAGGCACACGAAGTTAGAGCGATAGCGACTTCGGTGGCATTTAAGCAAAATGGATCCCTTTGTAGTATTATGGACGCGACCTTTTGGAGGAGCAAGTCGGTGTTCGCTTCATTTTACTTGAAAGACGTCCAGACTCTTTATGAGGACTGCTACACACTGGGTCCATTCGTTGCAGCGAGTGCAGTAGTGGGTGAGGGTTCTACCACTACATTCCCTTAATCCCAATATCCTTTTAATCTACTCTTGAAATTTTTTTTAATCTTGTCTTGGGTTGTACGGAAGACTAAGAAGTCTTTCGCAATCTTTTTGATTTGGCAGGTGGTCAAAATGTTGTTTCTTGAGAGTGCCCAGATTAAGGGTATTGATGAGGTCCTGTTATAGGGGTGTTCGCCCTGGATATATCAGCTCCTGGGAGTCTTTCAGCATCCTGAGAGGATGGCTGGGCTTCGTGAGGAAAGCGGACTAATGGGGCAGAGTAATCATCAGAGTCAGCTTCCTTACCAGGTACTTATACTTAAGTTTGTTTTTATGAAATATTTGTCAAAAACTCTTGAGCATATACGCCTTTATTATTATTATTATTATTATTATTATTACTTACTAAGCTACAACCCTAGTTGGAAAAGCAGTATGCTATAAGCCCAGGGGCTCCAACAGGGAAAATAGCTCAGTGCGGAAAGGAAAAAAGGAAAATAAAATATTCTAAGAAGAGTAACAACAATAAATATCTCATATAAACTATAAAAACTTTAACAAAACAAGAGGAAGAGAAATAAGATAGGAGAGTGTGCTCGAGTGTACCCTCAAGCAAGAGAACTCTAACCCAAGACAGTGAAAGGCCATGGTACAGAGGCTATGGCACTACCCAAGACTAGAGAACAGTGGTTTGATTTTGGAGTGTCCTTCTCCTAGAAGAGCTGCTTACCATAGCTAAAGAGTCTCTTCTACCCTTACCAAGAGGAAAGTGGCACTGAACAATTACAGTGCAGTAACCCCTTGGGTGATGAAGAATTGTTTGGTAATCTGTGTTGTCAGGTGTATGAGGATAGAGGAGAATATGTAAAGAATATGCCAGACTATTCAGTGTGTATGTAGGCAAAGGGAAAATGAACCGTAACCAGAGAGGAGGATCCAATGTAGTACTGTCTGGCCAGTCAAAAGACCCCATAACTCTCTAGCGGTAGTATCTCAACGGGTGGCTGGTGCCCTGGCCAACCTACTACCTATAGTTATAATACTGGTCTCTACCCACCACCATGGGTGTGAATCAGCTATTTATATATTCACCGGCTAAGTTTAATATTTAAAAATGATATTTTCATTATAAAATAAATTTTTTAATATACCTACCCGGTGAATATATAATATTAAAGGCCCTCCCTTCCTCCCTGATAGAGACCCTGCGGACTGAGAAAAACTGGAGTGGTTGAGAAGTATATGCGGCATCTGGCCGATAGTCGGCGCTGGTGGGCACACCCGCAACCTTCATGGCGATCGCTCGCGAGTTTTTTGGAATCTGTCGGGCCGTCGGAGATGTTAGCTATTTATATATTCACCGGGTAAGTATATTCAAAAAATTATTTTATAATGAAAATATCATTTTTCACTACTGGTAGATTCAAGATCATCTCTAAGAATACCATTTCCTTTTGGCTTTGGGAAACTATTAGGAGAGTATTTCTCTCTTTGACTGGGGATCCAGAGGAGCCCGCCTGACAATATGCTTACGAAGTCAAAGAAGTTGTTTCTACACAAGCGTTTTAAGAAGAACCTATCAGTGAGTCAGGAGTTGAAGACTGAGTCTGGAACCGTCAGACAATCTTCACCTCCTACTATCTGCAGAAGTATGCCCACAAGTCTTTGGATACGTTTCCACTACGTTCTGTGGTAGCTGCTTAGCAGGTTGTGTTGTGAACCTTCCTCCTTCATAGAATAAGAAGCACCTCCTCTAAAATAGCATTCACGACATAAATCTAGTTAAGTGGTAAGAATGTCTGGCCTCTTTTCCTGTTTTTTTTTCCCTCTTTTGAGGAGCAATGGTCTTACTGTTGTTTACTGGATTGGAGGTTGATGTAGATAAGCTTCCGTAACAAGCAGCTTTTCTGTATTAGTAAATATAGAAATGTAGAAGTACTGTATATCCCTGTGCTCTATGTGTGGGGGGGGAGTTGTAATCAAGGTGGGCAACCCCATTAGTACTTTATATTGATCACACTATTCAGATAGATCCATGTAGGACAGAGGTTTTCCACTGACCATCTGTTGCTACTCATGAACTTAGCACATCACCTGAGTTTCTTTTCCCAGTTACTGTAATGTAGAAAGGAGCTAACACTTTCACACCTCCCTAAATCAAAATTGTTGGATATCTTAGGATTTCATACTATCCAGCTTGATTGTAGGGTAATTCTCCTTTTTCAATATTAAACTTAGCCGGTGATTATATAAGCTGCAGCTCTGCTGCCCGACAGAAAAACTCTACGCTCAAAATCCGCCAGCGATCGCTATGCAGGTAGGGGGTGTACTTCAACAGCGCCATCTGTCGTGCAGGTACTCAGTACTCAATGTAAACACAGAACTCAATTTTCTCTCTGTCGTGCCACCGGCAAGACCTACTAAATTCGCTGTTGCTTACTGGATTGGTTTTCACATATTTTGGTGAAGTACACATTTCTAGTTTTGAGCTTTCGCTTTGCAGACGTTATCTTCAATACATCCTTGCATTCTTTTGTTGATATCGGATTATTTGTTGACGACTTTGGATAGATTTTGAATTCCCCTTTGACTAATTCAAAATGGCTGACCCTTCTCAAGTCCCTAAGTTCAGGAAGTGTAATGCTAGGGACTGTTCAAGGCGTCTTCCGAAGGCCTCTATCGATCCTCACACCGTTTGTTCCAATTGTCGGGATAAGACCTGTCAATTGGAAGATCGATGTGAGGAATGCGTTGGGCTTTCGGAATTCGATTTTATCGAATTCCAGAAATATACACGTAGGCTAGAGAGAGATAGAGTCAGGAGAAGTTCATCTCGCTCCGTTGAATTTTCCTCTCCTCATGCCCCACAACCTATTCCTTCCCCTGTAGTGGTTGCTCCTGATCCCCCTTCTAGCACTCAACAACCTTCGATGGCAGATATGATGCGTGCCATCCAGGCTCTGGGTGAGAGAGTCGAGTCCTTGGCTAGTGACCGTAACCAACTCATGGCAGACGTCAAGGAGTTGAAGTGCAAGAGTGCAGTGGGTAGTGATAAAGTGAGTGGTAGTGTTGTGGAAAGTGTTGTGGATAGTGTTGCGCTTGAGGGTTCGTCTGTTCGTGCCTGTCGTCCTCCCAGTCCGGGACCTCTTGCAAGATCCCAAGCCCAGGGGAGAAGCAATGTCGTACGACCAAAGGGTTCGAGAGGCTTTAATCAGCGAACAGACGTTCCCTCCGTGGTTTCGGGCGTATCTAACCAAGATCGCCCCACCCACACGAAGACGAGAGAGCCCATTTATTCCTCGTCTGCGGAAGAGGTTTCTCGAAAGAAACCATGGACCAAGGTCTCGCGGCCTCTTAAGCGCAAGTCGGTCCCTTCCGCGCAAGTCCAACGGCCCAGTTGTAGCCACTGGGTCAGTTTGGACTCGCTGCAGTCTTCCGACGACTGCTCACCTCCTAAGAGAGGCAAAGCGGTACCGCATCAGGCAGTAACACCGTCTGTTGCCGCACCTGCTCCTGTAGACCCTAAGTGGTCTTTGCTGCAGACCATGCAGTCACAGTTAACGTCATTGATGCAGGACTTTCGTGTGGAGAAGGTTGACGCTGCACCAACCTCTAGCCTACAACCACCCACGGTTGTGCGTCCAGTGGACGCTGAGGCTACCTTCTCCCGCACTCCAGCTGTGAGAGTCCCGCCACCCATGCGTTCCAGTGTACCCTGCCAGCCGCATGTTGACGTTCAGCGACGCACGGAACCTTCCGTTGACGTTCGCGAGTTACAACAACAGCCTAAGTTGTTTTGTTTTGACGCGGTGCGTCAACCTCCGCAACCCAGTGTGGTTACCTCTACTCGCCCACAGCAGACTAGACAGTCTGGAGTAGACGCTTTGCGTCCCTGCGCTGCTATGGTCGTTGCCAGTTCACAGACTGGGCAACAGTTCCATGACGTTGCGTCCGGTTCAGTCACGCGTGCACCTGTGCTGCCGGACTCAGCTGACCAGCCGATTCCTACTCCTTTGCCGCTTCCTCCTCAGTTTTCAGATGATGGACTCTCTGATGATGACGACGCTGCACACATTGACGACCCACATACGGACATCGACGAACCCAAGACCACGCAACCCTCCTTGGACTTTAGGAAAGTTCTTGCACTGTTCAAGGAGATGTATCCTGATCAGTTTGTATCTGCGGCTCCACGCTCTCCTCCGTCAGAGTTTGCTTTAGGCATGCAGTCATCCGCGCCTGCCGTTACGAAACTCGTCCTCGCCCGCTCGTCCAAGAGAGCTTTACGAGTGTTAGGAGATTGGATGCAGTCCAAAAAGAACCTTGGGAAGACAGCATTTACGTTTCCCCCTGCGAGACTCTCTTCCAGATCGAGCGTCTGGTATGCCACGGGAGAAGTTCTCGGCTTGGGAGTTCCTGCCTCTGCCCAGGGCGACTTCTCAAGTCTAGTAGACTCTCCCCGCAGGCTAGCCATGAGACGCTCCAAGATATGTTGGTCTCCTTCAGACTTAGACCATCTGTTGAAAGGAGTGTTTAGAGCCTTCGAGGTTTTTAACTTTTTGGACTTGTGTCTGGGAGCTTTGAGCAGGAAGATCTCCCCTTCTGACAAGGAAGCTTCCTTGCTCATTATGTCCTGCATGGACAAGGCCATACGTGACGGATCCAGTGAGCTTGCGGCTTCGTTCGTATCCGGGGTCCTCAAGAAACGGGAAAACCTTTGCTCTTTCCTGTCAGCTGGAGTAACACCGTGTCAGAGATCGGAACTTCTTTTTGCTCCTCTCTCAAAGTGTCTCTTCCCAGAGGACTTGATAAAGGAGATTGCTGCCTCCTTGATTCAGAAAGACACCCATGACCTGGTTGCGTCCTCTGCCCGCAAAGCCACCCCTTTGCCTACCGTGTCTAGACCCAGGATGGACACTCCAGCGTCCAGATTCATTCCGCCCTTTTGTGGCAGAGCCTCCAGCAGAGGAGGGGCTCGTGCCGAAGGGAGACGTGGGAAGAAGAAAGGTACCAAGTCCTTTAAAGGCAGAGTCTGACTGCCACCTTCTTCAGACAGCAGTGGGAGCCAGACTCAAGAACTTCTGGCAGACCTGGGAGAAAAGGGGCGCAGATGCACAATCTGTGAAGTTGCTCAGAGAAGGGTACAAGATCCCGTTTGTCCGCAAACCCCCTCTAGCAACGTCTCCCATCGATCTCTCTCCCAGGTACAGAGAGGAAGACAAGAGGCTAGCTTTGAAGCAGGAGGTGTCTCTCTTACTAGAAAAGGGAGCGGTAGTCAAAGTCCGGGACCATCAATCCCCGGGCTTCTACAACCGTCTCTTCTTAGTGGTAAAGAAGACAGGAGGGTGGAGGCCGGTACTAGACGTCAGTGTGCTGAATGTCTTTGTCACAAAGCAGACGTTCGCCATGGAGACCACAAAGTCAGTTCTAGCAGCGGTCAGGAAGGAAGACTGGATGGTCTCTTTAGACCTAAGGGACGCATACTTTCACGTCCCCATCCACCCAGAATCCCAACCTTTTCTGAGATTCGTTTACGAAAAGGTTGTCTACCAATTTCAAGCCCTGTGCTTTGGCCTAAGCACGGCTCCTCTTGTGTTTACGAGGCTGATGAGGAATATTGCCAAATTCCTGCATTTAGCGGATATCAGAGCCTCCCTCTATTTGGACGACTGGCTTCTAAGAGCTTCTTCCAGTCGTCGCTGTCTGGAGAATCTAAAGTGGACTCTAGATCTGATCAAGGAATTGGGTCTCCTGGTCAATATGGAAAAGTCCCAACTGGTCCCATCCCAAACTATAGTGTATTTAGGGATGGAGATTCACAGTCAAGCTTTTCGGGCTTTTCCGTCGGCCCCCAGAACAAGTCAAGCCCAGGTATGCATCCAGAACATGCTAAAGAAGAAACGATGTTCAGTCAGACAGTGGATGAGTCTGATAGGGACGCTATCATCCCTGGAACAGTTCGTTTCGTTAGGGAGACTACACCTCCGTCCCCTTCAATTTCACCTAGCTGTTTACTGGAAAAAGGACAAGACGCTAGAAGCGGCCTCGATCCCCATTTCCGAGAAGATGAAGTCATCACTGACTTGGTGGAAGGACTGTATCAACCTCAGAGAGGGTCTGCCCCTGGCTGTTCAGACCCCCAACCACGTTCTCTTCTCGGACACATCGGACACGGGCTGGGGTGCGACATTGGACGGTCGGGAATGCTCGGGAACGTGGAACTCGAATCAAAGAACGTTACATATCAACTGCAAGGAGCTACTGGCAGTTCATCTGGCCTTGAAAAGCTTCAAGTCCCTCCTTCAAGGCAAAGTGGTGGAGGTGAACTCGGACAACACCACGGCCTTGGCGTACATCTCCAAGCAAGGAGGGACCCATTCTATGACGTTGTACGAGATCGCAAGGGACCTCCTCACCTGGTCAAGAGATCTAAACCTTTCTCTAGTAACGAGGTTCATCCAAGGCAATATGAATGTCATGGCGGATTGCCTCAGTCGGAAGGGTCAAATCATCCCAACAGAATGGACCCTACACAAGGATGTGTGCAAGAGACTATGGGCCACATGGGGCCAACCTACCATAGATCTCTTCGCAACCTCGATGACCAAGAGGCTCCCAATATATTGCTCACCAATCCCGGACCCAGCAGCAGTTCATATAGATGCCTTTCTACTGGATTGGTCCCATCTAGACCTTTATGCATTCCCCCCGTTCAAGATTGTCAACAAGGTACTGCAGAAGTTCGCCTCTCACGAAGGGACAAGGTTGACGTTAGTTGCTCCCCTCTGGCCCGCGAGAGAATGGTTCACCGAGGTACTTCAATGGCTGGTGGACGTTCCCAGAACTCTTCCTCTAAGAGTGGACCTTCTACGTCAGCCACACGTAAAGAAGGTACACCCAGACCTCCACGCTCTTCGTCTGACTGCCTTCAGACTATCGAAAGACTCTCTAGAGCTAGAGGCTTTTCGAAGGAGGCAGCCAGGGCGATTGCTAGAGCAAGGAGGACATCCACTCTTAGAGTCTACCAGTCGAAGTGGGAAGTCTTCTGAAACTGGTGCAAGTCGGTATCAGTATCCTCGACCAGTATCTCTGTAACCCAAATAGCTGACTTCCTATTATACCTGAGGAAAGAAAGATCTCTTTCAGCTCCCACTATCAAAGGTTACAGAAGCATGTTGGCAACAGTCTTCCGTCACAGAGGCTTAGATCTTTCCAACAACAAAGATCTACAGGACCTCCTTAAGTCTTTTGAGACCACGAAGGAGCGTCGTTTGGCTACACCTGGATGGAATTTAGACGTGGTACTAAGATTCCTGATGTCAGAAAGGTTCGAGCCACTACAATCAGCCTCCTTTAAAGACTTTTCCTGGTTTGCTTAGCCACAGCTAAAAGAGTCAGTGAGATTCACGCCTTCAGCAGGAACATCGGATTTTCATCTGAAACGGCTACATGTTCTTTACAGCTTGGTTTTCTAGCCAAAAACGAGCTACCTTCTCGCCCTTGGCAGAAATCGTTCGATATTCCAAGCCTTTCAAATATGGTTGGAAATGAACTAGAAAGAGTCTTATGCCCTGTTAGAGCTCTTAAGTTCTATTTAAGACGAACTAAACCTTTACGAGGACAGTCAGAAGCTTTATGGTGTTCTATTAAGAAACCTTCTTTGCCTATGTCAAAGAATGCAGTTTCCTATTATATCAGACTGTTGATACGAGAAGCTCATTCCCATCTGAATGAAGAAGACCATGCTTTGCTGAAGGTAAAGACACATGAAGTTAGAGCTGTCGCTACTTCAGTGGCTTTTAAACAAAATAGATCTCTGCAGAGTATAATGGACGCAACCTATTGGAGAAGCAAGTCAGTGTTCGCGTCTTTTTATCTTAAAGATGTCCAGTCTCTTTACGAGAACTGCTACACCCTGGGACCATTCGTAGCAGCGAGTGCAGTAGTGGGTGAGGGCTCAACCACTACATTCCCCTAATTCCATAACCTTTTTTAATCTTTCTCTTGAAATGTTTTTTATTGTTGTTTTTGGGTTGTCCGGAAGGCTAAGAAGCCTTTCGCATCCTGGTTGATTTGGCGGGTGGTCAAATTCTTTTCTTGAGAAGCGCCTAGATTAGAGGTTTTGATGAGGTCCTGTAGTATGGGTTGCAACCCTTGATACTTCAGCTCCTAGGAGTCGCTCAGCATCCTAAGAGGATCGCGAGGCTCAGTAAGGAAGACGTACTTAAAAAAGGCAGAGTAATTGTTCAAGTCGACTTCCTTACCAGGTACTTATTTATTTTATGTTTGTTATTTTGAATAACTGCTAAAATGAAGTACAAAATCCTTAGCTCATAATAATGTAAACAATTAATGCTGGTCTCTACCCACCCCCCTGGGTGTGAATCAGCTTATATAATCACCGGCTAAGTTTAATATTGAAAAATGTTATTTTTATAATAAAATAAATTTTTGAATATACTTACCCGGTGATTATATATTAAAGGACCCTCCCTTCCTCCCCAATAGAGACCCAGTGGACCGAGGAGAAAATTGAGTTCTGTGTTTACATTGAGTACTGAGTACCTGCACGACAGATGGCGCTGTTGAAGTACACCCCCTACCTGCATAGCGATCGCTGGCGGATTTTGAGCGTAGAGTTTTTCTGTCGGGCAGCAGAGCTGCAGCTTATATAATCACCGGGTAAGTATATTCAAAAATTTATTTTATTATAAAAATAACATATTAAAGGATAAGTGTCTGTATACTGTATGTTTAGGAACAAATATCAAATTTTTAAAGTGATATGTATTTTTTCTAACTAAGCAAACCTAAGTCCTTTGAGTTTTAATTCTTGCCTCATTAACCCCCAAGTCTTAGGTGAAGGTCAAGGGGCTACTTAATTTGTTGGTAATCGGACATCACTTACCTTCCACCTTCACCATATTATAAAATTTTAACAGCTGTTTTCCAGCTAGGTTTAATTGATACTTTTATTAAAGAATGCAGGTTTGTATAGTTGGGAAAATACAAATTACTTAAAACATTTGGTTTATTTCAAAAGTAATTTGTATTTTTCCTAGTTATTGAAACCTGAGTTCTTTAAAGTCAAGTTTCCCTTCTCAACAACCACACCTACTCTGCCACTTACACGTCCACCACAGGCCATTTCCTCGTTAAGAATTCCCTGTCTTAAATGACTCGGGTTTTAATAGATTAGGAAAAATACCAATTAAATTTACTTTTAATTTTTTTCAGATTTTAGTGGTTGGCTATTCTCAATCAATATCATTTGGTGTATTTTAGTAGTGTACAGTTTTGCCATATTTTAATGTTGCAGTATTAGTCATCTTAAATTTGTTATACAGTATTTAGTTTGGTGTTGTTAAGGATATAAGTATTTATGCTTATATATTATGCATTCAATGTACAGTATGAAGCAAAAGGGAAGAAGGGGAAGTTGAGAACAGTTTCGATAAATGGGAAGGTTTTCAAAAACAAATATTTTCTGTTTCATTGGAAGGATGCTGGATTGTGAACCTAGAGTTGGAACAGTAGTAATGGAGTTAGTACCTGTAACTAACTGGAAATTAAGATAGATAGCTAGTCTAATAGAAGATATAGATGTCTTATTTGTTAATAGAGCAAAAATTTAAGTTGGGTATGTAAGTCATAAAGTATTATTGTATAGTAGATACATGGCCACTGAAATTTGAAAAGCTGTGACCTTTGATTGTTAAGATTCATGGATTGAGTAAAAAGGAAAGGTCATATAGATTGGGTATTGTAGTAGGGACATGGCAATCAGTCGCAGGAAGAATGCTGAGAGCTCAAAGAATGTCATTATTTGAAAACATGATAAGGCAGGATGCTGATAAGTTGGTTAGAAAAGCAGTAGATTTGGAAGTGACATGATAAAAACCCTGTGGAAGGCTCGGGAAATTCTTGGAAAAAGGAATTTATGAAAACCTAGACTTCATATGAGTTTGGGACAGAAGAAGTAGAGGAGAACTCTTCATGCCCAACACCGTAAGGGAAAAACTGATGTAAAATGTAAGGTATTATTGAACTAACACTCATTGTAGAAGTAAAGTTTGCATGTAGAGTGCAAGTAAGATGAAATGGTTGATTTTGTTGGGTAAGCTGTTCTTTGAATCTTTGTGTGTGGTACAAAGGGTTGAAATATTAAGGAAAGTGATAAAATAGGTAGTTAATAGGTTATCA
Source organism: Palaemon carinicauda (assembly GCF_036898095.1). NCBI lineage: Eukaryota > Metazoa > Arthropoda > Malacostraca > Decapoda > Palaemonidae > Palaemon > Palaemon carinicauda. Next base: position 54,163,177 of record NC_090731.1, read on the forward strand.
GTGGTAAAATGGCTGATAAAATACTTTTCATGTAATTATGTGATAATAATCCTTTATGTAGGCTTATAGAACAAGTAAAGTTGTTGAAGTTTATTCTTAATTCATTAGTTAAACAGTTAATGTGGCAGAAAGTGCTTATAGCTGTATTTTTTCTTCCACAGGCAAAGGTCAGGAAATTTGAATTTGATTTTTCCTCATGGCCCACAAACTTTGAGTGGTTAGATATTGATGCGTAAGTATAACTTATCTCTCTACAATGAATGAGGTTTTTACTTTATTAATGCATAATGCCTGTTGAGGACAAAATGAGCTAACTTATACTGATTTTAGATGATCAAATATCAAAATTGCTCTCAGGTAATTCCTCCCACACCCAGTTAATCCCTCTTCCTGTCTAAATTTTTTAATTTTTATTTTTTTGGTGTTTTCTATGAACCAGTCATTTCATCCAATATGAATCAAATAGTATTGTACATTCATTGGTATACAGTAATGCTTTAAGATACAAAATTGGTTCGTTCTGGAGTGTCTTTCTTTTCGTGAAAATTTTCTATTATGAGTCACGTTTTACTTGTAAATCACCTAATTCGTTCCAAACCCTACAACAACACCACATTAAATTTTATAATAAAGCTACAGTATAATCACAATGAAATACTGTACAGCTAAATACACTTGAATCATTCAGTATACCTAACCTAACTGTTAATACCTGTAAATTAGGTTTTTCAATATTAATCTTACCCGATGATCATGTAGCTGTCAACTCTGTTGCCTGACAGAAAAATCTAAGGTCGGGATACGCCAGCGATCGCTATACAGGTGGGGGTGTACACAACAGCGCCATCTGTCGAGTAGGTACTCAGGTACTTCTTGTCAACAAGAACTCAATTTTTCCTCTGTTGTGCCACCGGCAAGACCTACTTGGATACGCTGTTGTTTCTGGAGTTGTTTTTCACGATTTTGGTGATGTATTCGCTCTAGATTTTAGCCTTCGCTATTCAGGAACCTTTATCATTAGCTTATCAAGCTTTTTGATTAGATTTGGATTAATTGTTAATGAACTTTGCTAGATTTTGGAATTCCCCCTTGACTATTTCTACAATTCAAGATGTCTGACCATTCTCAAGTCCCTAAGTACAGGCAGTGTAGCGTTAGGGCTTGTTCTAGGCGTCTTCCGAAGGTCTCCATAGATCCTCACACCGTTCGTTCCAATTGTAGGGGTAAATCCTGTCAATTGGAAGATCGATGTGAGGAATGCGCTGGGCTTTCGGAATTCGATTTTAACGAATTCCTAAAGAATGCACGTAGGCTAGAGAAGGTTAGGATCAGGAGGAGTTCTTCTCGCTCTTTTGATTTTTCCTCTCCCCATGCCCCTCAACCTACTCCTTCCCCTGTAGTGGTGACTCCCGACCCTTCTACTAGTGCTCAACCCTCCATGGCGGACATGATGCGTGCCATTCAGGCTCTTGGTGACAGAGTGGAGTCATTAGCTAATGACCGGAATCAACTTTTGGCAGATGTCAAAGAGTTGAAAGCGCAAAGTGCAGTGGGAAGTGTAGTGAGTGCAAGTGAAGTGAAAAGTGTCAGTGTCAGTGTTGCGCATGAGGGTACATCTGTTCGTGCCAGTCGTCCTCCCAGTCCGGGACCTCTTGCAAGCTCCCAAGCCCAGGGGAGAAGCAATGTCGAAGGACCAAAGGGTTCGACAGGCCTTGATCAGCGTACGGATGTACCCTCAGTGGTTGCGGACGTATCTGTCAGAGATCGTCCCATCCACAAACAGACGAATGAGCCCTATCATTCCTCGTCTGTGGAAGAAGTTTCGAGGAAGAAACGTTGGACCAAGGTCTCACGACCTCTCAAGCGTAAGGTCCCTTCCGAGCGAGTCCAATGGTCCAGGTGTAGCCACTGGGTCAGTTCGGACTCGCCGCAGTCTTCCGAAGACTGCACACCTCCCAAGAGAGGTAGAGTGGTTCCGCAGCAGGCAACTACTCCGTCTGTTGCCGCACCAACCACGGTAGATCCTAAGTGGTCCATGCTGCAGACTATGCAGTCTCAGCTTGCTTCCTTTATGCAGGAGTATCGTGCTGAGAAGGTTGACACTGCACCAGTTAACCTACAACCTGCCATGGTTGTGCGCTCAGCAGATACTGCGGCTTCCTGCTCCCACACTCCACCTGTGAGAGCTCCACCACCGATGCGCAGTCGACCCTGCCAGACGCATGTTCATGCTGCACCCTCCGTTGACATGCGTGAGCTACCGCATCAGCAGTGGGAAGGTGCTGTCGAGCTGCCGTGTTTTGACGCAATGCGGCATGCTCCGCAACCCACGGCAGTCCCTCCCACGCACCAGCACTCCGCTTTTGTGGTTGCCAGCTCGCAGACTGACCAGCAGCGGCATGATGTTGGACCCGCAGCAGCTACGCATGCACCCGTGCTGCCGGATTCAGCCGTTCAGCTTTCTGCTCCACCTTTGCCACTTCCTCCTCAGCTTTCGGATGATGGAGTATCTGATGACGACAAAGCTGCGCATTTGGACGATCCGCACTCCGACTTAGAAGAACCCAAGTCTACGCCTCCCTCCTTAGACTTTAGGAAAGTCCTTGCCCTGTTCAGGGACTTGTATCCGGAACAGTTTGTGTCTGCAACCCCTCGCTCTCCTCCCTCCGAGTTTGCTTTAGGCATGCAGTCAGCAGCTCCTGCCTTCACCAAACTTGTACTCGCACGCTCATCCAAGAGAGCTTTGAGGGTTATGGGAGAGTGGTTGCAGTCCAAGAAGCAGCTGGGAAAGACTGTTTTCATCTTTCCGCCTACCAAGCTTGCTTCCAAATCTAGCGTCTGGTATGCCACGGGAGAGGAACCCGGCTTGGGAGTTCCTGCCTCCGCCCAGGGCGACTTCTCAAGTCTGGTTGACTCTCCCCGCAGGCTGGCTATGAGACGATCTAAGATTTGCTGGTCCTTTTCTGACATGGATCATCTGTTGAAGGGAGTCTTTCGTGCTTTTGAGATCTTCAACTTCCTCGATTGGTGTTTGGGAGCGTTAAGCAGAAAGACTTCCCCTTCTGATAAGGACTCTGCCATGCTTATCATGTCTAGCATGGACAAAGCCATTCGGGATGGGTCTGGTGAGCTTGCGGCTTCGTACGTGTCGGGAGTGCTTAAGAAGAGAGAACATCTTTGCTCCTTCTTGTCGGCTGGGATCACTCCTTGCCAGAAGTCGGAGTTGTTGTTTGCTCCGCTTTCCAAGTATCTCTTTCCGGAAGAGCTGATCAAGGGGATGGCTGCCTCGTTGATCCAGAAGGATACCCATGACCTGGTGGCGTCCTCCGCACGTAAGGCCAAAGCTTTACCTTCCGTGCCTAGACCTAGGATGGACACACCAGCTTCTAGGTTCATCCCGCCCTTTCGTGGCAGAACCTCCAGCAGAGGAGGTACCCGTGCCGACAGTCATCGTGGCAAATCGAAGAAGGGTTCCAAGTCCTCAAAAGGCAGAATCTGACTGCCTACCTCTCCAGACAGCAGTGGGAGCCAGGCTCAAGAACTTCTGGCAAGCTTGGGAGAACAGAGGTGCAGACGCTCAGTCTGTGAAGTTGCTAAGAGAGGGGTACAGGATTCCGTTCTGCCGCAGTCCCCCTCTAGCAACTTCTCCCATCAACCTCTCTCCCAACTACAAGGAGAAGGACAAGAGGCTAGCGTTGCAACAAGAGGTGTCGCTCTTGCTACAAAAGGGAGCGGTAGTCATAGTCCGGGACCATCAATCCCCGGGCTTCTACAACCGTCTCTTCCTGGTAGCGAAGAAGACAGGAGGTTGGAGACTGGTGCTGGACGTCAGTGCTCTCAATGCTTTTGTCACCAAGCAGACGTTCACAATGGAGACGACGAAGTCGGTCCTAGCAGCGGTCAGGAAGGAAGACTAGATGGTCTCGTTAGACCTGAATAACGCATACTTTCATGTCCCCGTCCATCCAGACTCCCAACCTTTCCTAAGGTTCGTCTTTGGAAAGGTCGTGTACCAGTTCCAAGCCCTGTGCTTTGGCCTAAGCACGGCACCTCTTGTGTTTACCAAACTGATGAGGAATGTTGCCAAATTCCTTCACTTGGCAGACATCAGAGCCTCCCTCTATTTGGACGACTGGCTTTTAAGAGCTTCGTCAAGTCGTCGCTGTCTGGAGAATCTCAGATGGATTATGGATATGACCAAGGAATTGGGTCTCCTGGTCAATAGAGAAGTCCCAACTCGTCCCATCCCAAACCATTGTCTATCTAGGTATGGAGATTCAGAGTCGAGCTTTTCGGGCTTTTCCGTCGGCACCCAGGATCAGTCAAGCCCTAGAATGCATCCAGAGCATGCTGAGAAGGAACCGATGTTCAGTCAGGCAGTGGATGAGTCTAACAGGGACACTTTCATCGCTGGCCCAGTTCATCGAGTTAGGGAGACTCCACCTCCGCCCCCTTCAGTATCATCTAGCTGCTCACTGGAGAAAGGACATGACGCTAGAGGCGGTCTCTGTGCCTATTTCCGAAGAGATGAGGTCTACACTGACGTGGTGGAAGAACAGCATTCTTCTCAAGGAAGGTCTACCATTGGCTGTTCAGACCCCCGACCACCGTCTCTTCTCGGACGCATCGGACACGGGCTGGGGTGCGACACTGGACGGACAGGAATGCTCGGGCACGTGGAATCAGGAGCAAAGAACACTTCACATCAACTGCAAGGAGCTATTGGCAGTTCATCTGGCCTTGATAAACTTCAAGTCCCTCCATCTAAGCAAGGTGGTGGAGGTGAACTCCGACAACACCACAGCCTTGGCGTACATCTCCAAGCAAGGAGGGACTCATTCGAGGAAGTTGTTCGAGATAGCAAGGGACCTCCTCACTTGGTCAAAAGATCGAAAGATTTCGCTGGTAACGAGGTTCATTCAGGGCGACATGAATGTCATGGCAGATCGCCTCAGCCGGAAGGGTCAGGTCATCCCCACAGAGTGGACCCTTCACAAGAATGTTTGCAGCAGACTATGGGCCCTGTGGGGTCAGCCCACCATAGATCTATTCGCTACCTCGATGACCAAGAGGCTCCCGATGTATTGTTCTCCGATTCCAGACCCAGCAGCAGTTCACGTGGATGCCTTTCTTCTGGATTGGTCCCATCTAGACCTGTATGCGTTCCCTCCGTTCAAGATTGTCAACAGGGTACTACAGAAGTTCGCCTCTCACGAAGGGACACGGTTGACGTTGGTTGCTCCCCTCTGGCCCGCGAGAGAATGGTTCACCGAGGTACTGCAATGGCTAGTGGACGTTCCCAGGACTCTTCCTCTAAGAGTGGACCTTCTGCGTCAGCCGCACGTAAAGAAGGTACACCCAAGCCTCCACGCTCTTCGTCTGACTGCCTTCAGACTATCGAAAGACTCTCAAGAGCTAGAGGCTTTTCGAAGGAGGCAGCCAGAGCGATTGCCAGAGCAAGGAGGACATCCACTCTCAGAGTCTATCAGTCAAAATGGGAAGTCTTCCGAAGCTGGTGCAAGGCGAATGCAGTTTCCTCAACCAGTACCTCTGTAACGCAGATAGCTGACTTCCTTTTACATCTAAGGAATGTAAGATCCCTATCAGCTCCTACGATCAAAGGTTACAGAAGCATGTTGGCAGCGGTCTTCCGCCACAGAGGCTTAGATCTTTCCACCAACAAAGATCTACAGGACCTCCTTAAGTCTTTTGAGACCTCAAAGGAGCGTCGGTTGACCACACCAGGCTGGAACCTAGACGTGGTTTTAAGGTTCCTGATGTCAGCAAGGTTCGAACCGCTTCAATCAGCCTCTTTTAAGGATCTCACATTAAAGACTCTTTTCCTCGTTTGCTTAGCAACAGCTAAAAGAGTCAGTGAGATTCACGCCTTCAGCAGGAACATAGGTTTTACATCTGAAACGGCTACATGTTCCTTGCAGCTTGGTTTTTTAGCTAAAAACGAGCTTCCTTCTCGTCCTTGGCCCAAGTCGTTCGAGATCCCAAGCCTGTCCAACTTGGTGGGGAACGAACTAGAGAGAGTACTTTGCCCAGTAAGAGCTCTTAAGTACTATTTAAGACGTACAAAGCCATTACGAGGACAATCAGAAGCTTTATGGTGTTCTATCAAGAAACCTGCTTTACCAATGTCTAAGAACGCAGTTTCTTATTACATCAGGCTTTTGATTAGAGAGGCCCATTCTCATCTGAAGGAAGAAGACCTTGCTTTGCTGAAGGTAAGGACACATGAAGTTAGGGCTGTCGCTACTTCAGTGGCCTTCAAACAGAACCGTTCTCTGCAGAGTGTTATGGATGCAACCTATTGGAGAAGCAAGTCAGTGTTCGCATCATTTTACCTCAAAGATGTCCAGTCTCTTTACGAGAACTGCTACACCCTGGGACCATTCGTAGCAGCGAGTGCAGTAGTAGGTGAGGGCTCAACCACTACATTCCCATAATCCCATAACCTTTTTTAATCTTTCTCTTGAAATGCTTTTATTGTTGTTTTTTGGGTTGTACGGAAGGCTAAGAAGCCTTCCGCATCCTGGTTGATTTGGCGGGTGGTCAAATTCTTTCTTGAGAAGCGCCTAGATTAGAGGTTGTGATGAGGTCCTTTAGTATGGGTTGCAGCCCTTCATACTTCAGCACCTAGGAGTCGCTCAGCATCCTAAGAGGATCGCTAGGCTCAGTAAGGAAGACGTACTTAAAAAGGCAGAGTAATGGTTCAAGTCGACTTCCTTACCAGGTACTTATTTATTTTATGTTTGTTATTTTGAATAACTGCTAAAATGAAATACGGAATACTTAGCTTTTAATGTTAACATGTATGCTGGTCTCCACCCACCCCCCTGGGTGTGAATCAGCTACATGATCATCGGGTAAGATTAATATTGAAAAATGTTATTTTCCTTAGTAAAATAAATTTTTGAATATACTTACCCGATGATCATGAATTTAAGGACCCCCCCTTCCTCCCCATAGAGAACCAGTGGACCGAGGAGAAAATTGAGTTCTTGTTGACAAGAAGTACCTGAGTACCTACTCGACAGATGGCGCTGTTGTGTACACCCCCACCTGTATAGCGATCGCTGGCGTATCCCGACCTTAGATTTTTCTGTCGGGCAACAGAGTTCACAGCTACATGATCATCGGGTAAGTATATTCAAAAATTTATTTTACTAAGGAAAATAACATATTTATTTGAACATAATGCAATAACAAATGGAAAATAATATACAATAATACATACAGTACAATACTGTACATAAACAAAATGTACATCACCATATGTACTGTACTATTATTATAGTTACCCTTACTATAGAGAGATACGTTTACTATTATGGATAAACAACCTGTTTTCTTCATCTAAGCTTATGTTTTTAATGGGTGACTATTTTGTTCTTGGCCTGGCTGGCAAATCTTTTCTTATTATGAAACATTTTTTGCAATGTGAGTCGGGAAAAATCTTCGTATCTCATTTCGTAAGCAGAAGCTTTCATATCGAGAGGTATCACTGTATACTATTTCTTTGGTATATTAACTCCCAAGAGGTCAATACTACTTCTGGAAAATTCAGTTTGCATTTCTTTTCTTTACTTTTTGAGATGCGTAACTGACAAAGTTAGCAACATTTCTTCCTACATGGCATACAAACCTAAATCCTTTGCATAGGGAGATTACATCAGCGCGACCTGGAATTGGTCATTGAATGTAGATAATGAGGAATTACCTGACAGCGAAGTTGGTTATGGATCCGCATTCCCTATTTGCTTCGTGTATGGGGCATGTCTGTTTGCAGGCATCCCTATGCTTCGAGTGTTGGTTGTGGCCTCCGTTGCAATGACAGGCGTATGTCTTAGGTCTTTCAGGTAGGCCTTCCGTAACTTTTTTGAGGGAGTTGGTAGCAAAGGCTACCACTTCCCCTGCGCATCTATCTGTGACCCGAGAGTCCCTTGTGATGCCAGTAATGAAGGACATGGCGTGATGGTTCCCCCTGTGCAAGGGAGTATGGCGGCTTCCCTCCTAAAACTATTATGAAAGATAAATCTGGTTTGGTTACCCTCGGCCCGAATTGCAATAAAGTTAAAGGGAAGGGGAAGAAGAGCATGCCCCTTTTCCCCGGTGTGACTCCGTTCCATGACCCAGTGCCAGTGTTCCCCACCTCTTCCCTGTCACCCTGACCCTTGTGCCAGGAGGTACAGTGCCCGTTTCTCCTCCATCATTGTTAGTGGTTGTGCCTTCAGCCCCGCTAGTTGCGAGGTTGTGGAGCCTTTTGAGCATGCTTTCCCATTCCCTATTGACGGTGTATCCCAGTGTTGTGGCATCTGTTGGAGCAACCTGTGTGGTTTATTTTCTCAGGGAGCGTTGTCGTCAACGGTTGCTAAGACCTCGAACACTCTACTTGCAGAGCTAGGAAGAGGAAGAACCTTGTGGATTTTTCTTCCTCCTCCTCCTCCTCTTCCTTGCCATTGCCCTCTTCATTCTCCAACTCTATTTTTTTTTCAGATGATGAAAGGAGGAAGACGAGGAAGAGGTTGAAGAAGTCTAGGAAGGCCAGCCGTAGTCAGGATGATAGGGCTCCACAAGACACCACCTTCCTTTTAAGACGGGTGTACGTTATCTATGTGGTTCCTGGCCGGTTCATGTGGCTTGGTTGAGATCTTGTATCACGGCCATGGCCTACCCCCCTGTGCCTGTTGGCGGCAGGGTGGTCTGGTCTCGGCTACTCCGGTAGTCTGCTGGGACAGAGGTGTACTGCCCTGTACGCAGTCTTCCAAGGTTGATGGAGGAGCTATAGTCTTAATTTTAAGTCGGATGTCCTGTCTTCTCTCTATCAACGAGTGGTTACTCAGTTTGGAAGAGAAGGTGGTACAGTGCCATTCAAGACTGTACATAAGTGTATACTGTACATGTTTTAATAAATCAAGAATGTTTGGGGGAGGACCTTGTTCCCTGTGCCTTTGAGCACAGGGCAGTAGTCGTCCCTCTACCCCGACTTACAGTGCAAGAGACACATCTGAGTGTTGAGTCATAGGCTAGGATGTCTTCTCTTATTGCCGTCTCCCTTCCCAGACCTTCATCAGCCCCCAATTATGTGCCTGGTTTTTTCCTTGGGTTGTACTTAGGGTAGGAGAAGTTTCTCCAGAGCAAGCGGCCTTAGTAACCCTCACCCATGGTGGCAGACGAGGGTTCTCAGCGGCAGGAGGTCTCAGGAATTTTGGATCTTGATTCAGAGCTTAGTGAGCAAAATGGCCTGGGGTAGATGACTGTAGCTTCACCCTCGGGAAGGACTTCGGTGCTTCACAATAACCGAAACCCTCATTAGAGTTGTCCTGGTCAGATCTTTTGGACTTGGCAGTGAGCCAGGTGAACTATCAGATATGGAAGTCTGAGAATTCTCTCCGTACTAGTAAGTCAAACAAGATCTTGTCGCCTTCATTCTCTAGGCAACGGTGATTCTACGCGCCAGAGAGACACGTCTGCACCTTTGCAGGTAGACCTGTCAGTTTGAGCTCTGATGGAGCCTCTCGGAGAGACTCAAGGCGAAAGGCACGTTATTTTTGGCCTTGGAGTGTATGGTCACGTAGTTTTTGTCCTTGGCCTCTCTCTACGCTTTTTTCTGGCTCAACCAGTGGTCAGGAGCAGTGATGTTTTCACAAAGTCAACAAGCTTGACCCCAAGGGCTTTGGAGAAATACAAGAGCATTGTGATCTCTGGGGGCAAGAGGGTCACCTTCTCAGCCCACCAAACAGTGAACCTGTGGGCTAACTGGGTTTTGATGAGGTGAGATGCAGCTCCCCTTCCAGGACCATTGGCTTCCCCCCCCCCATCTCTTGTTACGATCTAGTTCCCAATGGAGCACTCAACATCTATGAAAGCCCTGGCCTTGTGGATGGAAGTTTCAGGGATGTTGGAGAAGAATGTGCTTGAATTTGTGTAAGACTAATCTCCAGCCTTCTACAGTCAACTTTACCTGGGGGAGAAGGTGGTGGGTGGCTGGAGACCGATAATCGACCTCTCTCCTCTGAACAGGTTTATGTGCCAAACATAGTTCATGATGGAAACAGTGTGGTCTGTGCTTTCTTCCTTCAGAAAGGAGACTTCATGCTTATGGTAGATCTGAAGGACTCGTACTTTCAGGTGCCTGTTCATAAGATCTCTTGAAAGCACCTCTACTTTTCCCTCTACTGTACAGTATTCCAGTTCAAGACTCTGTGCTTTGGACTTTGTACGGCTCCTCAGGTGTTCACGCTGGTATTCACCTTGATAGCTGCTTAGGCCCACTTGAGGGATCCGTAAACTGATGTATCTTGATGATTTGTTGATTCTGGCCTTCTCGGAGAGGTAGTTGCTCCAGAATTAAGATTGCATTCTCTCCTTTTACCACAATCTGTGCTTCAGGATCGAGATTGAATTATAATCTGTGGACTGTGGTAATCAGTGAGGAGCTGAATCTCATAACCAAAAAGAGGTTGAAGTACCTAGGCATACTGATAGACTCAGCAGCAATGAAAATCTTTCCCAAAGACAATCACATCAGCAGGCTCAGGGAGGTTGTGTGAACATTTCTGTCCAAAACAGTAATTGCAGCTTAGCACTGACAATGTCTTGTCGGTCATTTGTGCTCGTTGGAGAAGCTTGTGCCTCATGGGCAGTTTCACCAGAGATCTCTTCAATGGTGTCTGAAGGATCCCCCATTCCATCCTGTTCCAGTGGGGTAGTAGGTGCAGGATGATCTGACCTGGTGGCTCAACTAGAACAACCTCACCAGAGGAATCCCACTTGACTTCTCACCTCCGGGAAAATATGCTTTTAGAAATTGTATGTTTCTGTCATAAAAAGTTAAAAAATTTCTCTTGGTAAGTTAGTATTTTCATTTATTGATAATATAAAGTATCCATTTTTTAATAGAAAATACATTAGGAAAAGTTTTAATGTGTGTTGAATTCACATCATATGTCTGGAGACATATTTCTGCCAGAAAGCGAGTGGCAAATCGAATGATTTCTTTTCAATAGGTTATCAAAATAGTGAGTAAGTATATCTAGTATTTCAGGGGTCTGTATCAATTTCTATGAGTACTACTTAGTTTAAATATGACTCTACACCTAGGGAAGAATTTCTTATTTTACATTACAGTAGTTTTATTTCATTTGTTTCATCTCATATAGTATATCAATATTTATCTAATGAAAGTACATTGTGAGACAAATATTTTCTTGAATATATTTTCTTTTACATCATAAAATACAATACTTTTGCTAGATAATTTAGTATTTTCTTTTATTCCTTGCAAAGAAAAATGGAGGCTTCACGTGTTTCACAAGTCATTCTTTGTCGATTTCACATCACAGGTCTGGTGACGTAATGAGTCTGATGGAAGGCAAGCTGGCAAATCGAGTGATTTCCTTTTGATGCGTTACCCAGTATTAAAAGTATTCCCATTGTCGAAACTTTGAATAAAGATACCAAGTATTTCTATTAATGACTAAAGAAATATGAAGATTTTATAACGAACTACCCGTACATAGAGAGAGAGAGCGAATTCATAGGATAACTAATAATAATGGCTATAATGAACTGAATGAAAAACTATGAGATTCTTTATTGGTGTTGTTATAATAGTCATAAAGAACATATTTTAAATAAGTTACAAAATTATATAAACGATACTCCTTGTCATTCATATGTGCTCATATTCTTGATACAGTAGCGGGAACTTGAGATCAGCTGATCACAATCAAAAGTAAACAAAAAAGTTGGTAACTGTTGATTGTTAAAACGCTGCCACAATTAAGAAATAGAATACAAAAATGCTTTAATAATGCGCAATTAAATGCAATAATCTGTAAAGGAATACGAAGATATAGTAATGAACTAAAAATTTAAATACAGAATGAACCTTGAAAAATTTACCCATACAGAGAGAGAATGTATTCATATGATAACTAATAATAATGGCTCAATGAACTGTATGAAAACCAACAATATTCTATAATACATTGGTGCTGATGTAATATTCATTATCAATTTATGTTTAATAAGTTAAGAAATTATATAAATTATACTCCTTGTTTTTTTTCATATACACATTCTCGATACAGTTGCATGACTTTGAGATCAGCTGATCACAACCAGAGAGAGAAACACAAACAGACAGAGAGAGAGAGAGAGAGAGAATGTATTCTTATGATAGCTGATATTAATAGCTGTAAACAAACTGTATGAAAACTATGCTATGTTATGAACCAATAGAATGAAATATTGAAATTCAGTAGGAAAATATAAAGTATGACTCTAAGATGGTTACAGTATCATGACACATAATAAACCTACAGAAATTTAACAGATCAAGGTTGACTTACCTCCAGACTATTTTACTTGGAACCTAACCTGGTTGTAAGTTGACGAATACCTGCAGATCTCTCTGCTTCTCTCATGTGGAGCTTTGAGCATTCTTGCCCACACAAGGATCTCAGGCCCTGGAGCAAGATGTGACTCAAGTCCTCAAGGCTTTTACTTGTACCCTGTTTGAACCTTTGAGAAGGATGTCAGATAGGGATCTGATTCTCAAGACTATCTTTCTGCTAGCTTTAGCATTAGCAAAAAGAGTGAGTGAGTTGCAGTCTCTCTCATATGTAGTCGCCCACATTTGTGGATGGAAGGCGGTCTCCTACAATTTTGTGCCAGACTTCGTGCCCAAAACTCATGATGATCAAGAGGAGGTGCTATTGTGTCCCATGAGGGCTCTTCGGTGCTACCTAAAGAGGACCTGACACCTCAGGCCTGAGAGTCAGACTTTTCATAAACACTGGGAGATCCAAGAAAGAGGTGTTAAGGAACACAGTCTCTTTCTGGCTTTGTGAGGTGATCCATAAAGCTTACAAGAGAGTCGAGGTGCCAGCCAGGACCAAAAATCACAAGGTCAGTGGTATTGGTCCTACAGTTGCTTTTAAGAGTAATTTGTCAGTAGGCCAGGTGTCTGGGAAAGACAGACAACCTTCACAGTCTTTTCCTTAAGAGAGTATATCTCAAAGTCCTTTGACGCCTTTACGTTTGGACCTGTAGTGGCTACTCAAGCTGTTCTGTAACCAACCCCACTCTCACATGTGACAAAGATCCATCTCCCATTAGGGGAATGGTTCCTTTTGACTTCTACAGTACAATTTCTTCTCTACAACCCAGGTCCTATCAGTTTTTCATCTCTATGGAAAACAGGTAGGGGTGTTAGTGGTCCCAGCTTTGCTTCTCCACAGATCGTGTTGAATACTTTCAGGCAAGAATTAGAACCTTTCAGTTTTGGTTACTTGGGATTTCCAACCCTTCAAGTAGTTAAGTCTCCCTCATTAAAGGAGAAGGGTCTGTATACTGCGCAGGAACAAATAACCAGTTTTTCATAGTAACTAAATTTTTCCTAGCTATGCAAACCTGAGTCCTTTAATCTAACTTCCCTCGGCAACCATCCCTTTATGTCCTGGACTGAAGGATCAAAATTGAGTCTTTGCCAGAAAAAATTAATTTCGTGTTTTGAGGCATTACTGTATTGGTTGGCATTTTATTTATAATAAGGCCTCGCAATTTAGATCTTGGCTTTATTTGCACAATCTCTCCCAAAAATCACATATAACCATATATAAACATATATTCTATTTTACAGGTAAACTTATTACTTAGTCTGTTACATAAGACCTCCATATTCCAATTCAGTAATGTTCCTTTAACCCTGTGAGGATCCGATGACTAAGTACTTTATGGAAAATGAATTCAGCTTTGTAATGCAATTTCTAGTTGCTTTCATTCTTTATTTTAATGTTACGAAATGTCAACATATGTTGGTTGAAGCATGACATCATTGCTGCATGGCTGAAAGTTATGAGCCTGACAACGATTGTTTTGATTCTACTGTTTTTAAATATTTAACTTAGCCGGTGAATATATAGCTGCAACTCTGTTGCTCGACAGACAAACTCTACGGAAAAAACTCGCCAGCGATCGCTACACAGGTTGCGGGTGTGCCCAACAGCGCCATCTGTCGACCAGATACCCAGCTCTTATGTAAACAAAGACTCAATTTTCTCTCTGTCGACGTGTCGACAAGACGTACTTTACTCGCTGTTGCTAAACTGGAGTTTTTCACATCATATTGGTGAAGTACTATATTCTGGTTTTGAGCTTTCGCAATGCAGGTGTTTTATCTTCATCTTAAATCTTGAACTCGTTTTGGATAGATTTAATTATGGTGACAAAGAGAGTATGGACTTTCTTTGACTTTTAAATGGCCGACCCTTCCCTTGGACGGAAGTGTGTTTAGGCTTTTAGTAATTATCTTATCACGTTATAAATTATTTATAGATTTTCCTCTATATATTTTATATCTCTCCGCCTTTATTAGGCCTCTTCGATTAACTTTCCTTTTATTATAAACATATAAAAATAAATTTTAATGTTTTGTTTATATGCGACCTTTCCTGAGAGTAGGCGGTCCTAACTTGGAAACCGAAGTTAATCAACGTTGAGCCCTTTATATCGTAATTAGCTTTTAAAGAGCTAAGGATTTAAAACTTTTTAATTGTAATATTTTATGAAAGAATTTCTTTGATAGTCTTCGTACTGTTTTCAAAGATGAACTAACGTTTAGTTTATTTATGCTACGCAGTTGTTGACGTTCAGGACGTTCAACATGCGCTCTATCGTTACGATTGAGAGAGAGTATCACGGTTTCACTTTGCAGTAAGAGTAAATCGATTCTGACGTTTTGTTCATTCTTTCTAAGCTTAAATGTTTTAAATTCTATTTTAAAGGAACTTTTTATTTGAAAAACCTTTCAGTTTTTTCCTTTGGTCAAATAACATGTTTTTTTGACGAAATGTAATTGGGCTCTTCTCTTAGGTGCGAAATCAAGAGAGAAAGAGAGAGAGAGAGATAGAGACGGAGGGAGAGAGAGGAGAGAAAACGTTCCGTTCAAGCGGGTAACGTTGTTCTCGAGTTACTCTCGTCCCTAGTCTCTGTACGGGGAGAAAGGATAAAACGTTTTTAGTTTTTTATTCTCGTCCCCAGGCTATGTGCGGTGAGAGATTGAAAACGTAGTTTATATGAACTAGTGTTTAGTCTCTTCCCCAGCCACTGAATTTTTTTTATCTTAAAATATGTTTTCTGGTTTTTGCTGGTATTAATGAGCTTGCATTATACGACTGATTTCGCAATTACTACCTTTTAATGAAGGGTAGAATTGCGTGTTTCAGGTAGAAATCAGTAAAAGTTTCGATTTCAGTGGAATAAGTGTAAAACAGAAAATCGAAGTGATAAAGTGATATTGCGCAAAGTGTTACAGTGTTGCGTCCGAGGGTTCGTCTGTTCGTGCCTGTCGTTCACCTAGTCCGGGACCTCTTGCAAGCTCCCAAGCCCAGGGGAGAAGTAATGTCGAACGACTTATGGGTTCGAGAGGCCTTGATCAACGAACAGACGTTTCCCTCTATGGTATCGGGTGTATCTTACCAAGATCTCCCCTACCATAAGACGAGAGAGACGTTTTTTCTCCTCGTCATCCGAAGGCTTTTCGCATAAGAAACCTGTCACAAGGTTTCGAAGCCCTTAAGCGAAAGTCAGTCCTTTCAGGACAGGTCCAGCGTCCTGGTTACAGCCATTAGGACAGCTCTGACCCTATGCAGTCATCGGATAACTGTTCGCCGCCTAACAAAAGCGTAACACAGACTCCGAGAGTCTTTTTTGTTGGCAAAGTGTTGCGGTCACAGACGTTACCCTCGTCTCTTACCACAACCATTTCCGTTGATCCTTAATGGGTTGTATGGCAAGACATGCAGAATATGCTTGCCTCCCTTATGGAAGACTATTCTGCCGATTAGTCCATTGAGTCTAGCCGTTTATCTCATCGATATCCTGGCTTTCAGCCAACCTAACGTTCCTTTGTGCTTCCTGTTGACGTTGGCGTAGCTAAGTCACGTCAGTCAGGTTGTTTAGAACCACACTCGATGCGGTCTCGTGTGGATTTTCAGCCGCATTTGGACGTTAGGCCACTTGCTGATGCTCCTGTTGACGTTCAAGACGTTCGCTAACAATCGGAGTTGACTTGTTTTGACGCTGTGCGTCAACCTCCGCATTCTAGAGTTGTTTTGACTGCTCAGTCTAGGCAGTCAAAGCATTCTCGAGTGGACGCTGTGCGTCCTCACGCACCTGTTGTGGTTGACAGTTCAGTTGTTGACAGTTCACAGACTGTCAAGCAGTTACATGACGTTGCGTCCTAGTCCGCTACTAATGCACCAGTGAGTGTGGACTCTGCTTGTAAAGCATTGCCACCACGGTAGGTCTCTCCCTTGCTTGAGACTCAGCTTTTATCGGACAAGGTTCCTGTAGATGAAGTTGCTGTTCCCCCTCCTACTGATATTCCCTTGAGGACTCTGTCAGATGGAGAGGAGCCTAAAGCTGCTTAGCCCTCTTTGGACTTTAATTAAATCATGATGATTTTTTTTAAGGATTTTTGTCCGGATCTTTTTGTAACTGCTGCTCCTCGTTCGCCTAAACGTCAGAGCTTACACTAGGCCTAGCTACTTCGAAGCCGTTGTTTTTAAGCTAGTGCTCTCTCGCTCTCCTAGAGAGCTTTACGTTGGCTAGGCGACTGGTTTATCACCAGGAGGAGTTTGGGGGATACAGCCTTTGCTTTCCCTTATTTTAAACTGGCTTATAGAGCGAGAGTCTGATATGACACGAGAGAAGTTCTCGGCTTGGGAGTTCATGCCTCTGCCCAGATAGACTTCTCAAATCTCATAGACTCTCCCTGGCGCCTGGCCAGGAGACGCTCCAAGTTTTTTACAGGTCAACTTCACAGCTGTTTTCGAGCCTTTGAAGTTTTGCTGTACAATTATGTCATGCATAAACAAGGCTTTCAGGGATGGAAAGCGGTACCGCCTCAGTCGCTAACCCCGTCTGTTGCCGCACTTGCTCCCGTAGACCATAAATGGGCTTTGCTGCAAGACATGCAGTCCAAGCTTGCGTCCTTGATAGAGGACTTTAATGCGGAGAAGGTTGCTGCCGAACCTTCTGACCAACAACCTTCCAACCGGTCGGTTGTGCGTCCTGTTGACGCTGAGGTAACCTTCTCGCGTCTGCCAGTTGAGGTGGTTCCTCCACCGATGCGACCCAGTGTGGGTTGCCAGCCGCACGTTGACGTTAAGCGACGCTCGGAGGTGGTTGTTGACGTTCAGGACGTTCAACAACCAGCAGAGGTGACTTGTTTTGACGCAGTGCGTCAACCTCAGCAACCCGGTATGGTGTTGACTGCACAACCCAGACGGTCTAGACAGTCTCGGGTGGACGCTGTGCTTCCTCGCGCACCCATGGTTGTTGACAGTTCACAGACTGTGCAGCAATTCCATGATGTTGCGTCCGGCTCCGTCACGCATGCACCAGTGCGACCGGACTCAGCGACCCAGACGTTGCCCACTCCGTTGCCGTTTCCTCATCAGTTTTCGGATGAGGAACCCTCTGATGAGGACGCTGCTGAACAACAAGACGATCAGCCCCCAGAATAGATCAAGCCCTGCTATCCATCCAGAAGATGCTGAAGAAGGAACGCTGCTCAGTCAGGCTGTGGATGAGTCTGGTAGGGACGCTGTCATCCGTGGAACAATTTGTGTCACTAGGAAGACTACACCTCCGTCCTCTTCAATACCATCTAGCTTTTCACTGGAAAAAGGACAAGACGCTAGAAGCGGTCTCGATCCCGATTTCCGAAAAGATAAAGTCTTTTCTGATTTGGTGGAAGGACAATATCAACCTAAGAGATGGTCTTCCCCTGGCTGTTCAGACTCCCAACCACGTTCTCTTCTCGGACACATCGGACGTGGGCTGGGGCGCGACACTAGACGGTCGGGAATGCTCAGGACTGTGGAACTCGAGTCAGAGGAGCATGCATATCAACTGCAAGGAGCTGTTGGCAGTACATCTGGCCTTGAAAAGCTTCAAGTCTCTCCTTCGAGGCAAAGTGGTGGAAGTAAACTCGGACAACACCACGGCCTTGGCGTACATCTCCAAACAAGGAGGTACCCACTCACTGACGTTGTACGAGATCGCAAGGGACCTGCTCATCTGGTCAAAAGGTCAAGACATCTCCCTAGTAACGAGGTTCATCCAAGGCGACTTGAACGTCATAGCAGATTGTATCAGTCGGAAAGGGCAAGTAATTCCAACCGAATGGACCCTCCACAAGGATGTGTGCAAGAGACTTTGGGCCACTTGGGGTAAACCATCCATAGATCTCTTTGCAGCCTCGCTGACCAAGAGGCTTCCAATCTATTGCTCTCCAGTCCCGGACCCAGCAGCAATACATATAGATGCTTTCCTCCTAGATTGGTCACATCTGGATCTCTACGCATTCCCACCGTTCAAGATTGTCAACAAGGTACTGCAGAAGTTCGCCTCTCACGAAGGGACAAGGTTGACGTTAGTTGCTTCCCTCTGGCCCGCGAGAGAATGGTTCACCGAGATGCTTCGATGGTTAGTAGACGTTCCCAGAAGTCTTCCTCTAAGGGTAGACCTTCTACGTCAGCCACACGTAAAGAAGGTACTCCAAAGCCTCCACGCTCTTCGTCTGACTGCCTTCAGACTATCGAAAGACTCTCGAGAGCTAGAGGCTTTTCGAAGGAGGCAGCCAGTGCGATTGCTAGAGCAAGGAGAGCGTCTTCCATTAGAGTCTACCAATCGAAGTGGGAAGTCTTCCGAGACTGGTGCAAGTCAGTTTCTGTATCCTCGACCAGTACCTCTGTAGCTCAAATAGCTGATTTTCTCTTATACCTGAGAAAAGGACGATCCCTTTCAGCTCCCACTATCAAGGGCTACAGAAGCATGTTGGCATCGGTCTTCCGGCATAGAGGCTTAGATCTTTCCAAACATAAAGATCTGCAAGACCTCCTTAAGTCTTTTGAGACCACAAAGGAGCGTCGTTTGGCTACCCCTGGATGGAATTTAGACGTGGTACTAAGATTCCTCATGTCAGACAGGTTGGAGCCGTTACAATCAGCCTCCCTGAAAGATCTCACTCTTAAGACTCTTTTCCTGGTATGCTTAGCCTCGGCTAAAAGATTCAGTGAGATTCATGCCTTCAGCAAGAACATCGGATTTTCGTCGGAAAAAGCCACTTGTTCGCTGCAACTTGGTTTTCTAGCCAAAAATGAGCTGCCTTCTCGGCCTTGGCCTAAATCTTTCGATATTCCCAGCTTATCGGAGATCGTAGGCAATGAACTACAAAGAGTCTTATGCCCTGTTAGAGCTCTTAAGTTCTATTTAAAGCATACTAAACCTTTACGAGGCCAATCTGAAGCTTTATGGTGTTCAGTTAAGAAACCATCCTTGCCTATGTCAAAGAATGCTTGGTCAGACTTTATCAGATTGTTAATACGAGAAGCTCATTTACATCTGAGTGAGGAAGACCGAACTTTGCTTAAGGTGAAGACGCACGAAGTTAGAGCTGTAACAACTTCCGTGGCCTTTAAGCAAAGTATAATGGACGCAACCTATTGGAGAAGCAAGTCAGTGTTCGCGTCATTTTACTTGAAAGATGTCCAGTCTCTTTACGAGAACTGCTACACACTGGGACCATTCGTAGCAGCGAGTGCAGTAGTGGGTGAGGGCTCAACCACTACAATTCCCTAATTCCATATCCTTTTAATCTGTCTCTTGAAATGTTGTTTTTTATGGGTTGTCCGGAAGGCTAAGAAGCCTTTCGCATCCTGGTTGATTTGGCGGGTGGTCAAAGTCATTTCTTGAGAGCGCCTAGATTAGGGGTTTGATGAGGTCCTGTTGTATGGGTTGCAACCCTTGATACTTCAGATCCTAGGGGTCGATCAGCATCCTAAGAGGATCGCGATGCTCCGTAAGAAAGACATTCTTAAAAGGCAGAGTAATTGTTCAAGTCGACTTCCTTACCAGGTACCTATTTATTTTGTTTTTGTTATTTTGATAACTTCTAAAATGAAATAAAAAACTCTTAGCTCATAAAATGTAAACATATATTACTGGTCTCTACCCACCATCCTGGGTGTGAATCAGCTATATATTCACCGGCTAAGTTAAATATTTAAAAATGATATTTTAATTATAGAATAAATTTTTGAATATACTTACCCGGTGAATATATAAATTAAATGACCCTCCCTTCCTCCCCAATAGAGACGCAGTGGGACGAGGAGAAAATTGAGTCTTTGTTTACATAAGAGCTGGGTATCTGGTCGACAGATGGCGCTGTTGGGCACACCCGCAACCTGTGTAGCGATCGCTGGCGAGTTTTTTCCGTAGAGTTTGTCTGTCGAGCAACAGAGTTGCAGCTATATATTCACCGGGTAAGTATATTCAAAAATTTATTTTATACAGTAATTAAAATATCATATTTAGAAAAAAGAGTAGGCCTTGGTGGGATAAGGAGTTACCTGAGAGTCCTCTTTTCCATGTTTTCTTGGCTATAAGTAGTAAATTCCTTCCAGGCATTTAGCAGAAGTTGATAAAGTATATGTATTTGGAAAACAAATTTCACCCTCAATTAAGGTGTTTTAATAAGTAAAATTTATCTTTCACAATTTACTATTGTTATTTTTAATTTTTTCTCTGCATATAATGATATATTTCTCTTTTAACCTGGTAATTTAATACTTTTAAGCTTTTATTACAATTTTTTCTTTGTATTAAAGTAAAGGGAGTTGTGTCTTATTCCATGAACCTGCCCTGATGTGCATATTGCCTCTATCCAAAAGCTTGGCTCATAATGATGTTTACCCCAAAACTAAAAATTTCCCCTTTTTACCATTCAAAACGCTTTAGGCCTTTAGTACAGTGTTGAGAATATAACGGCTAATACCAATAACTACTTTTGTTTTTCTGTCTTTTTGATGACTTGTGCTTGATGAATTAAGACATTACCTCCATACTAATTGTGAAGCATTTATAAGTGTTATATAAGTTGTTGTTAATAATAAGGAATATCTACTCTTGGATTTGTTGGTAATTACTGTTTTGTAGGTTTAAGAGAGTTATTTCTGGGTGACCATTATCCTCATTCTTTTTGTGTGCTGTGGCTGGGGAGATATTGGGATTTATATAGTTGTTGGGAATAATGCAAAGACCTAAGTGGACCTTTATGGAATGTATGTATGTTCAAATGGTTGCTAATCAAGTTGAAATTTTCAAAAAGAAAACACTTTTAGTTCATGGGAAAACCTAGAGAAGATAGGGCTAGTTGATTACAATGATAAAAATTATGCCAATCCAGCCTTTAATGCGCTTGTTATTATTGGCTTCTATTGTTCTGTACCAACCGTATGTCACCAATGTGACGAGCCAAGAGTAGGTTGTGACTCAAAAGCGGGATGAAAGCAACTGAGTCATAACCTACTCTTGGCTCCTGTAAGTCTTTGTGTAAAGGCAAGGATTCTTGCCTAACTGGCCCAGCTTTTAATCGCAGCCTAATACCTCAAGTTTTGCCTAGTTCATCAACCAGTAAGGTTTTGCACAGCCTCTCTTAGAGCAGTGCACTCTAACATTACTTCAGAACCTTCTACTGGAAAACCCTTGGTTTTTGCAATCCCTTCAACTCTTTTTAAAATACTGGAATTTGAGGTAGAAGACTGAGCCAGTATCCTGGATGGTAATATCCTCCTGCTAGCTGAAGTAGGCTATCATAAGCAGCCATTTGCTTCATATACTGTACTGTATTAATGGCGTTGTTTATCATATGGTTCCTAAGGAGCATCGTGTACCTACATTAGATAAGTCTTAAGTTTCTGTACATGCTGATCTGTTGGATTGTATTAAAGTAACCAATTTCATATAAATCTTAAAGTTTTGGCTGTTAAATAAATGATTGCATAAAGTTTAGGATGACGACAACTATCAAGTTGATAGACAGGATTGTGATATGTCTCTACTTGTTGCAGTTGGCACTCATGACCCACCACTATATAGCTATATTATTGGCTCAAAATATCTTATGTGTCCTGTAGAACAGGACACATAATTTTGAATAATTCTTTAAAAGCTTCAAAAAGAAATGAAGAATTGCTTGATGTTTCAAATGTTAATGAACCAGTCTTATGTATGCTAGGCTTAGGCCACTAGCACATCTTCAGTGTTTCATAGTGACATTGATGTAGGTGCCAAAATAAGTTCAATGCCTAGCGCAGTTGCAAAGGTTGCCATTTGAAGTAAACTAAAGAGAAAGGCGGTCGTTACATTTTTAAAGGTTTTATCCCAGCTGTGGAAACGAAATTAGGATAATATTGACAAAAACATTGACTCTTGTGAGGTATATAATCATTAAGGAAACTTATTTCGAGAGGTTACCCAAATAAATTACTTGGGAAGTTCTAGTACTACTTACCTTCTCTGTCATCTCTCGATGGTCCATTAAAATAGCTTTTTCTCCACAGTTTTCCTCAATTTTGGAAACCATCAATTAATTATTAACTCAGGTACAAAAGAAAATGGAACATTAATCCCAAATAATGCCTTTGATGTAGATTATTAGTAGATTTTCTTCTGAACCTAAGATAGAAAATCTGGAGAACCTTGGAAACCAAACCCTTTGTATCTGAGTCTAGGGTATTAAATGTTTATTATTTTAGGACCAGATTTTTATATCTTACATTCACTGGCCCACCTCCATCAACTAGGCTATGTTATTAGAAGAGCAGTTACTTCTCTTAATTATATTTCTTTGGAAAAAGTCTTGGCAGCAGCTCAGTGGCATACCAAATCGCTATTTGCCAAGCATTATCTTAAGGAATCCTGATTTCCTATCAAGATTACTTGGCTTTAAATGCTGTAGGTAGCTGCTGGGGATGAGATCTGATGAAAGTTGTTTTGTTTTACTGTATTTACTATGTAAAGTCTTCTTTCAAAACAATGTTCTATAAATCAATCAAGTACTTTACCTGCTTTGGCAGTACTTAACTAAAGTTTGAAAGATACAGAGAGGATTACTTTGGTCTAACCTTGTTAGGGAATAGTTAATTCTCCTGTTCCCGTAGTTGGTGTAAACTAAAGAAAATCTTTCATTTCAGTTTTATTGAGGTGATTGACTAACATATGACTTTCTTGATAAGGAAGTACGGAATATACTTGAAGTTCTCTCCTGTTTAGTGGCTGTTTGAGATGAGAAGTTCACAAGTCCTCAGGATCTTCATCTTATTTTGGACTGCCTAACTTGTTTATATATGAATGAATAATCAAGAAGGCAATCTCAAATTATTCTGTGAAATTGATAAAATTTGCATCTCTAGCTTACCACAATGAATTCTGGAGATGTAATCAAACAACACGACAGAAATAGCTTTAATCGGTTGTGAGGGGACCAAATTGAAATCCTTATACAGTACCGGATAATAGAAGGGTATTAAATTGAACGAATTTGAGGTGAATAGTGCTTCTTCCTTAGTTTATATTGGATAATCAAATATCTTGAGAGATCAATTAAGCAGGGAAAACCAGATTCTTCTAAACAAATGGTCTTTGCATATGTCAGTGTGATTAGAGATTTAGAATTGAAGGGGACAACCAAACATGTCCCTCTAAACAAAGAGAGAGCAGTGTTTTTTCGCCAGCATGGAATTTGGATACCCTGTAACAGGACTGGTCGAATCTGGATCTGTATGCCTTTCCACTGTTTTCCATGATTCAACTGGTGATAAACAAGTACAGTATAGGTTACTTATGAGCAGTGGCATGACTGGTGGCACTGTTCTGTCCTCAAAGAGTGGTTTAATGATATGTTGCCTTTTTTATCTGAGTGTCCCAGGGGGTTGCTGTACAAAACCATTCTGCTTAGATGTTATCAGTTGTGGGCAGTGCAACCTAACCCATATATGCTTCATCTAATCGCATGAAGACAATCCACCGTAGTCTCAGAGACAAAGGGTGTCCGAGGTCCTCCAGATTGTCTATCTTAGGATCAGAAGAGTCTACTAATAATCTATATGAAAGGCAATAGAATGTATCACTCACACACCTGTGACTGTACTTCACTTTGCTTTTGACACGGATGGAGAACGGTTGTTACCGTTCTTCCTCCTCTCCTTTTGGATTGCCATTGTTAATCTTTTTGTGCTTTTTCTTTCAGTTTGTGTGTGCGCCCTTGCTTGCCAGTCCTGCGTATCTGCCCTGGATCCAAGGGCTGCTTCGGCGGTAGTTTTATGTCTTCCGAGGATACCGATCCTCACTGTTTGTGTCTGGCTTGTAGGGGGCAATGGTGTGACGTGAATTGTAAGTGTGTTGAGTGTCGGGAGTGGTCTGCCTCCCAATGGGAAAAGTTTGTGCGACGGCGAAAGAAGAAGTCTAAAAGGGATTATTCTCCTTTGAAGATTTCTTTGAAGCAGAAGAAACCCAAAGCTGCTTGTTTTGCCCTGTGACTTTCCTCTGAAGCTTCTTCTCTAGCGGTTCCTCCCTGGGTTCTGTCGAGTAGTAACGCAGGCCCTTTAACTCCTGGTCAACCTTGGTCCTCGAGAGACGGTATTGCTTCCCCTAGCGAGGCAGCCCCACCTCTCCCCTCGAGGGAGACCTTGTGTCATTCTCCTCTTTCACAGGTGTGGCCGTCCCTGGGATTGCCTGGTCCGCCTTCGAAGGAAGTGTTGTTGGAGTTGCTTCAGCGAGGTGCGGAGCTGTAGCATTTGACTGAGTCAGAGGTGGAATCTTTGGCGCTGGTCAAAATGGTCGTCTCCAAGGCTTCGTCTGCTGCCCTGCCAACTGACTCCGTTCTTGCCTCTTCCTCTGCTCCTTCTGTCGCAGCCAAGGACTTTGCTCTCCCCCTCAAACAAACATCCTTGGGGGAGGAGCAAAGTCCAAGGCATCTCTCTCCTGCGAGTGACCAACTCTCATTCGCAAGAGACCACTCATAGAAATTCTTCTATGGAGGCTTGTGGCTGATCTGCCTACTGCTCTTCCTGCCCCTGCAGAGGCTCGTGGTTGTGGTCGCTGCCCTCGCTGAACTCGCCTTCCTCTTTGCCTCAGTCGTGCTCCTTCTCCCTCGGCAAAGCGAATACTGTTTGGCTCATCTGCTTCATCTTTGCAGGGTTCCTCTTCAGAGGATCTTCATGGTTCGTCTGGTTCTCGACCCTCTCCCGTATCTTTGGACTCCCCTGCTCGTCAACTAACCCCGGTTTGTGACTCGCCGTCGAGAATCCGTTTGCGATCCCCTCCTACTGGTGATTGTCCATTTAAGGGTCTTCAATCAGGTGCTCACCGATCTCTGGCATGGTGTTCTCCAGCTCCCCAATTGCCAATACGCCGTTCACCAACGAGTCATTCACCAACTCACCGTTCACCAATGCGCCATTCAGCAACTCGTTGCTCAAGAAGTCATCCTTGCTTCCCTCTCAATGACTAGTATATCTATGAATGGTTGTAGACACCAACCTTCACAAAGCCTTTCCATCAGGCGACAGGGTAGTGAGGCTGAGGAAGGTTGCAAGACCTCTTCTTAGACGAGAAGAACTCCTAGCCCAGAGGTTGCTATGTCTCCTCAGGCACCTATCCTCTCTGGCCCATCTAGTTCCCAATGGCTGCCTCAGGATTCGATCTCTCCAGTGGCAGCTAAATTCCAACTGGAATCAGGCCTTCGATTCCCCGGACATTCTGATCCCCATGGGACCAGAGAAACGGACGGACCTCGAGTGGTGGATGGCAGAGGAGAATTTGCTAAAGGGCGTTGATCTTCTCATCCTTTCCCCCGGACTTGTTGCTCATCACAAATACATCAAAAGAACGAGGGGGGTACCTGTCATGCTGCACCACACAACCTCAGGCCTTTGGTCAGAGCTCGAAAAACACCAGCACATCAAGCTCCTGGAGGTGAGAGCCGCCTTCCTGGCCCTTCAACAGTTCCATCACTTCCTGGCAGGCCACTCAATGGTGGTGATAAGAAACAACACCACAGTTGGGGCTTACATCAACAAGCAAGACAGTACTTTTTTGTAGCCCCTATCCCATTTTGCAGTATAAATACTGAAATGGCTGGAAGTCCATTCTGTAACACTATCAGCTCTCTTCATTCCGGGCAAAAGGAATGTGCTTGCGGACAACCTGAGAAGTTACTCAGATTGTGGGTTCCGAATGGTATTTGGCTCATCTAATTGCCAACAAAGTCCTGACTTTGTGGAGTTCTCTGACAGTGTATCTGTTTGCAATAGCCCCAAACTTCAGGCTCCTATTGAACTGCTCCCCAGTTCCAGACCCCGAGGCTCTCTGGCAAGATGCATTCCAACAATGGTGGGACATCGACGTTTATGCCTTTCCTTCATTAAGTCTGATGAGAAGAGTAATCAACTTGACCAGAACATCAGTCAATCTCTCAATAAACCTCATAGCTCTGCTATAGCATCACGTAGAATGGTTCTTAGACCTTCTGCAACTCCTGACGGAGTATCCAAGAAAACTACCTCCACAACACGATCTACTCAGACAACCACACCTCAACATCTTCCACAAAGCCGTAGCTTAGCTTTGACTTTAGGAAGAGGATGTCTGGACATCTGTGAAAATCGTCACCCTCAGTCTACCAGGCTAAGTGGAATGTCTTCTGTGGTTGGTGTCGTGGAAGAGGTATCTCTCCACTTGATGCCACTATTCCATCAATAGCGGAGTTCTTCATGTATCTGCAAGATGAAATGCTCCTCTCAGTCTCGGCAGTAAAAGGCTATCGCTCAGCCTTGAGTCTTGCCTTTAGACTGAAAGGAATAGACATTTCCTCTTTACAGGAACTTTCACTCCTAATAGGGAGGTATAAATTTGTCTGTCCTCAGTCAGAAGTGAGACTTCCTCCTTTGAACGTGGTTCGGGTTCTTCGGTCCCTGAAAGGACCTCCTCATGAACCATTATGACAGGCAACAGATCGTCCCCTCACATGGAAGACGGCGTTCCTACTCGCTTTGGTCATGGCCAAATGAGTCGGCAAACTTCATGGTCTCTCGTATGACACCACCCATTTAAGGGGATGGGGAGATAAGCTTCAGCTTCGTTCCAGAGTTCTTGGCTAGGACTCAAAATCTGCAGGTGGTTTCGGGTCCTAGATTCAACTTCTTCCGGATAACAAGTCTTTGTTCTATAACCGACGACCCAGACCATCTGTTACTATGCCCAGTAAAAAGTTTACGGCTCTACATCAAAAAACAGTAGCAGCTTGTCCTTGGTGGGTGACTTCGCTTTTCCTCAGCACACTAAGAGGAGGATCACTATCTAACACATCGACCCAGAGCTCATGACGTCAGGGTCATCGCTATGTCTCTGGCCCTCAAGCTGGACTACTGTGTGGCACAGGTTTTACAAGCGGGCGTGTGGAAACATCAGACAACGTTCACCGCCCACTACCTGCAAGACGTGACCCCCACGAGTCTTAATGCTTTCTTTATCGATCCTGTGGTGGCTGCACAGCAGCTGGTTTAATGCCTCAAGCTCCTTAATGGACAAGTAGCAGAAGGTGGAAGGGTTACCTGCTTTTTGTCTAGGTAAAGGGAAAGGAATAACTGGCTCTTTTCTTTTCTACAACCTCCCCTCTTTTGGGGAAATCAGCATCCAGGGTCCTCTGCATAGCAGATCTCAAACCACTAAATTTGATATGTTAATGATCTCATGGCTAAGACTTTTCCTGCTGGTATTAGTGTCAGCTAAACGCATTAGTAAACTTGCAAGCTCTTTGTTATAATGAATGTAGACTTTGGAAAAAATAGGTTAACCTTATCTCTTTTTTCCTGCATTCAAAGGTAAGAATGATTTTGAGGCAAAAGTTTCCCCACAGTTCTTTCAAATTCTTGCTTTAGAAAAGGAATTAGGGTTATGTCAGAGAATAGGTGTCTTTGTCTGGTGAGACCTGGTAAGTATTATTTGGTCAAGGCTGTGGACGTTGAGGGTAATGTTCCTAATTTGTTTAACAGGGTTAGGATTTCAAATGGTCTTTTGTCCAAAATGCAATGCACTCTCTCGATAGATCTTTGGTCAAAGGGGCCTCTTGAATTTAATGCAATTCAAATAAAATACTTGAAGGTTGGGGTTTACGATATTAAAAGACCAGTTACATCTATTAATTATTATAGGAAACTTTATTTGGAGAAATTCATAGCTGTAGCTATGTATGTACATACATACATATACTAAGGCACTTCCCCCAATTTTGGGGGGTAGCCGACATCAAACAAATGAAACAAAAAAGAGGACGTCTCCTCTCTATGTTCCTCCCAGTCTGACAAGGGACTCAACCGAGTTTGGCTGATACTGCTAGGGTGGCACAGCCCACCCTTCCACATTATCCACCACAGATGAAGCTTTAAATGCTGAATCCTCTACTGCTGCTACCTCCGCTGTCATCCAAGGCACCGGAGGAAGAAGCAGGGCCTACCGGAACTGCGTCACAATCGCTCGCCATTCATTCCTATTTCTAGCACGCTCTCTTGCCTCTCTCACATCTATCCACCTATCACCAAGAGCTTCCTTCACTCCATTCATCTACCCAAACCTTGGCCTTCCTCTTGTACTTCTCCCATCAACTCTTCCATTCATCACCTTCTTCAGCAGACAGCCATTTTCCTTTCTCTCAACATGGCCAAACCACCTCAACAAATTCATATCTGCTCTAGCTGCTAACTCATTTCTTACACCTGTTCTCACCCTCACTACTTCGTTCCTAACCCTATCTGCTCAAGATACACAAGCTATACTCCTTAGACACTTCATCTCAAACACATTCAATTTCTGTCTCTCCGTCACTTTCAATCCCCCTAACTCCGATCCATACATTACAGTTAGTACAATCACTTTCTCATACAGAACTCTCTTTACATTCATGCCCAACCCTCTATTTTTTACTACTCCCTTAACTTCTCCCAACACTTTGCATCCTTCATTCACTCTCTGATGTCCATCTGCTTCCACTCCACCATTTGCTGCAACAACAGACCCCAAGTACTTAAACTGATCCACCTCCTCAAGTTACTCTCCATTCAACATGACATTCAACCTCGCACCAGCTTCCCTTCTCGTACATCTCATAACCTCACTCTTACCCACATTAACTCTCAACTTCCTTCTCTCACACCCTTCCAAATTCTGTCACTAATCGACCAAGCTTCTCTTCCACGTCTGCAACCAGTACAGTATCATCTGCAAACAACAACTGATTTACCTCTCATTTATGGTCATTCTCGTCTACCAGTTTCAATCCTCATCCAAGCACTCGAGCATTCACCTCTCTCACCACTCCATCAACATATAAGTTAAACAACCACGGTGACATCACACATCTCTGTCTCAGTCCCACTCTCACCGGAAACCAATCGCTCACTTCATTTCCTATCCTAACACATGCTTTACTACCTTTGTAGAAACTTTTCACTGCTTGCAACAACCTTCCACCAACTCCATATAATCGCATCACATTCCACATTCCTTCCCTATCAACTCTATCATACGCTTCCTCCAGATCCATAAACTCAACATACACATCCTTACCTTTTTCTAAATATTTCTTGCATATCTGCCTAACTGTAAAAATCTGATTCATACAACCCCTACCTTCATACAACCCCTACCTCTTCTAAAACCACCCTGTACTTCCAAGATTGCATTCTCTGTTTTATCCTTAATCCTATTAATTAATACTCTACCATACACTTTTCCAACTACACTCAACAAACTAATACCCCTTGAATTACAACACTCATGCACATCTCCCTTACTCTTATATAGTGGTACAATACACGCACAACCCCAATCTACTGGTACCATTGACAACACAAAACACATATTATACAATTTCACCAACCATTCAAGTACAGTCACACCCCGGGGGCTTCCTTTAACATCTCAGCTCTCACACCATCCATACCAGATGCTTTTCCTACTCTCGTTTCATCTAGTGCTCTCCTCACTTCCTCTATTGTAATCTCTCTCTCATTCTCATCTCCCATCACTGGCACCTCAGCACCTGGAACAGCAATTACATCTGCCTCCCTATTATCCTCAACATTCATTAAACTTTCAAAATCTTCCGCCCACCTTTTCCTTGCCTCCTCTCCTTTTAACAACCTTCCATTTCCATCTTTCACTGTCTCTTCAATTTGTGAACCAGTCTTCCTTACTCTCTTCACTTCTTTCCAAAACTTATTCTCTTGATATGAATGACCCAATCCCTGACCCCATCTAAGGTCAGCTGCCCTCTTTGCTTCACCTACATTGCACTTTACTTCCACATTTTTCTCTCAGTATCTTTCATACTTCTCTACACTATTACTCTGCAGCCATTCTTCAAAAGCCCTCTTTTTCTCTTCCACTTTAACCTTCACTCCTTCATTCCACCATTCACTACCCTTCCTCATGCTGCCTCCAACAAACTTCTTGCCACACACATCAGTTGAAATCCCAACAAAATTTTCTTTTACTAACTTCCACTCCTCCTCTAAATTACTGTACCAGTTTCTCTTACTTTCACTGTGTCATATGTCATTTCCAATCTTTCTTGATAAATACTATTTACCCCCGGTTATATTAGCTCTTCAACCTTTACTACCTCCATTTTACATCCACCTACTCTATTTCTGCACTCTTTTGCTACAACTGATTTGCTTTCCACCAAAAAATGATCAGACATACCGTTAGCCATACCCCTAAACACATGCACGTCTTTCAATCTTCCAAACATTCTTTTAGTTATCAACACATAATCCATTAATACACTTTCTACCACCCTTCCATTTGCCACTCTTACCCATATATACCATACTTGTTTTTATCTTTCTTTTTGAAAAAATTAGAACTTATCACCATCTCTTGCTCAACAGACATATCTACCAGTCTCTCACCACTCTCATTTTCACCGGGTACGCCATACTTCTCAATGACACCTTCTACCTCTCCAGCGCCCACTGTAGCATTTAAGTCATCCATGACAACCACATAATTCCTTCTACCCAGTCCTTCTACACACTTAGTTAATTCATTCTAGAACTCATTCCGCTCTTCTTCACTTTTCTCACAACCTGGCCCATTATTATTATTATTATTAATATTATTATTATTATTAGTAGCCAAGCTACAACCCTACTTGGAAAAGCAAGATGCTATAAGCCTAAGGGCTCCAATAGGGAAAAATAGCCCAGTGAGGAAAGGAAATAAGGAAATAAATAAATGATGAGAATAAATTAACAATAAATCATTCTAAAAACAGTGACAACATTAAAACAGATATGTCCTATATAAACTATTAACAACGTCAAAAACAGAAATGTCATATATAAACTATGAAAAGACTCCTGTCAGCCTGGTCAACATAAAAAAATTTGCTCCAACTTTGAACGTTTGAAGTTCTGATTCAATTACCCGATTAGGAAGATCATTCCACAACTTGGTAACAGCTGGAATAAAACTTCTAGAATACTGTGTAGTATTGAGCCTCATGATGGAGAAGGCCTGGGTATTAGAATTAACTGCCTGCCTCGTATTACGAACAGGATAGAATTGCCCAGGGAGATCTGAATGTAAAGGATGGTCAGAGTTATGAAAAATCTTATGCAACATGCATAATGAACTAATTGAACGACGGTGCCAAAGATAAATATCTAATATCTTAATAAACTGTAAGTTTCTGTCCAACAAATTAAGATGAGAATCAACAGCTGAAGACCAGACAGGAGAACAATACTGTACTCAAAACAAGGTAGATTGAAAGAATTAAAACAATTCTTCAGAATAGATTGATCACCAAAAATCTTGTAAGACTTTCTCAATAAGCCAATTTTTTGTGCAATTGAAGAAGACACAGACCTAACAAAAGCTCAACATTCCCTACCCAACCTAACCCTTACCCACATTAACCTAGATGATATCTCCTTTCATTCCACTACTTTACCTGTCATCCATTCACTCAGCAATAAAGCCACACCTTCTCTTGCTCTTCCCCTTTCAATCCCAGACACTCTACCAGACATTTCATCAAACATCACCTCACCTTTCCCTTTTATCTTTGGCTCCCACAAACCCAAGATATCCATCTTTCTAGTCCTAAACATACTTCCAATCACATCTTTTACTCTCTATCGTACTACATCCACGCACATTCAAACACCCCAAAACTAGAGTGCGGGGAGCAGTCACTCTCCCCCCCAGCTCCACCTCTTTGATGTCTCACAGGATTATAATACAGGAGAGGTGGTTCCCAGCCCCCTCGTCCCGTCCCTTTTAGTCGCCTCTTACGACACGCAGGGATAGGTTGTTGCTATTCTAATTGTTTTTATGCCCCCGCGGCCACTCAGTGGCATACCAAATACTGCTTTGCTTATCAAGATTATTGGGCTTTAAATACTGTAGGTAGCTGCTGGTGATGTGATCTGATAATAGTTGTTTTGTTTACTATATAAATTTTATTAATTTTCCATTTGAAACACATGGTGTTGTGTAAAGTATATAGAGGATTGATAAGGTAATAATATAGTACAGTATTTAGGAACAAAATCTTGGGAATAAAATTTGACAAAATCTATTTTGAGAATGGCATTTGACCAAGGTAAGAAACTGAGATCTAAGTCTATGGTATTAAATAAGTTTATTATTATAGGACTTTAAGCTTTCTATTTCTTTCATTCACCAACCCACCTGCATCAGTTTTTGGGAATTAGCCTTATGAACATCAGTAGGGGTTCATAGAAATAAATGTTTTTTTAATAATTAAACATTATTTCATTACTCACTTGATGTTCATATGATGTACATGTCCACCCTTCTCCCCACTGATAGAAGATTAGTTTCAACTTCAAGACACAAAGACAAAAGCAAGAACAGTGCACCAACATAGTGGTTATTGCCATTGGCTGCTATATTATCTTAACACTGTATTAGAGGCCTAAACCTATTGAAAAGAAACAAAAATGGAAAATTTTAATTTTTGTGGTAAATGTCTATATAAGTTAAACTTCAAGAGAGAAACACTGTGAACATCATGTGAGTATAGAAATAACAAATTCTCTAATAAAATTGTCTTTACTTTCTCAAGAGATGCAAGGAAACCAAGGGTATTTGTAGATTGCGGAGCCAGACAGAAACAGGGCATGTTTAGCAAGATACTTATGGTACCTTGTCAAATAGTAGCATGGGTCCTCACCTTTCTTATTGGAAAACAACTTGTGTACCCTGGATGTATACAACTCTTACAGTTGGCACTTGGTAAGGATTAAAGTGTTTGTAATATTTTCAAGTATATGGCCTTTATAAAAACCATTTGATTAAATTCTTTTATGTCAGTATATGTTTCTTTCTTTGTTCCTACAGAAATACAAACCATCGTCGTTTACCTAGGAGAATAATAACAGCGAAGCTGGGAATACGGCATTTAAAAACTTATAACAAGGTTATAATTTTCTCCTCCTTCATAGCTCTCTGAGCCCTTATGCAAGGCTGTGCCTCAACCTTTCTGAGATCCTTCTTCTCTGCTGGGGGATTGTAGGTTAGCCTTGGGCAGACAATTATACTCCACCTCTTCTTTTGCAGCTTCCCCAAGAGATGGCTTGCATTAAGAACACAGTGCGCATCTGAAAAACTCCAATGGAAGAAGCGCTTCTCAAAGCTTGTCCTGAGGTTTAGGTGCGTCCTGGAGAAGCATTTGCTGGTGAAGATGCGTGCACGGATGAAGAGATGCTGGTGTCGCGCCTGAAACCTGTAAATGGCCTGTTGATGCCCATCTCTTCCAGGTGATCCAATTCAGAGAGTGTTTCTCCTAAGGGCATCTCACCCCTATGTGCTTCACCTCAACGTGCCTCTCATTTTAGTCAATCCTCTTCCAGACGCTCCTCAAATTCTAGCTCTTATCCTGATTGTGCTCAGTGTGCTTTACATTCCAGATTTTCAGGTTTGAAGCGAGACTATAGCATCTTTTCACCCCTGTACACGTCTTCACCACCAAATGCTTCTCTAGGACATGCGTCAACCTCTGGACAGGCTTCTTCAAGACGCCCTTCTTCCGTAGGAGTTTTTCTTATGCACGCTGTTTCTCTATGCATTCCAACTACTGGACACATTGCTGGTGGACAAGCCTCACCTACTAGTTCAGCTTCTGGGTGCACCTCACCCCAAGCAGCTTCAACACAGTGCTCTCCATCCAACCACTCCTTGTCCAGAAGGCGGCTTTCCCAGTGGGATTTGTCAGTTTCCAGAAACATTTCTGAACCCACTTCCCCAGAGCACACCACATGCTCTACCAGAGGAATCTCACCGGACATCTAACGCACTAGGTGTATCAGCCCAGAGCATGCTAGATGCATCACCCCAGACCTTGTCAGACTCGTCACTCTCGAACATTCTAGACATGTTTCAACTGAGCTTGCAAAACACGTCATCCCAGAACATTCTAAGAAACCTTTTCCCGAAAGGTTGTCTAGGCAGTCGTCCTCTGGACTTATAAGGCACATCGCCCCAGAACAACTTGACGCGTCATGCCCAGATCATCCTAAATGGACTGTTCCTGAACACTAAATGTTTTTCACCAGAACCTTCTAGGCTCCCTACGATTGGTAGATCATGTCAACTTGATCTTGAACTTTATTCTCTTCCAGATGCAGATAGACAACCCAGGTCCCATTCTGAACGCACTGGATTGGAAGACAGTCGGTAGAGCACTCCTCTTCTGAGCTATGATGGGTCTAGGCAAGTGGACTATCTGATAAGGCGCGAGTCTTCATGGCTAGCGAAATATCCTTCGCTTATTGCTTCTCCAACATCAGAAGGCAGACCATTCAGGCAAGATCCATAATTCGATCCGTGTGATATTGACAGACTAGTGCTGGTCAACATGCATTCCAGATAGGCTACATTGCCCAGAAGGGACACTAGCATAAGATCGCACAGAAGGTCCATCTCTCCCAGGAAGTTTACCTTGATACACTATTATAGGCTATTGCCTATAGAATTTAATTTGGACCACTCTATACCATTCAAGAGGGCCAGAAGGGCATTGAAATGCAATGCCCAGAATGGATCAAGGACCTCCCTAACGACCATAAGGGCCCCACGAGCCATCTCTCCTATGGCAGCTGCTTCCAAGTAAAATGAGAGTAAGGACTGGAAAACAGTTCCTAGATTCTCGTCCCCCACGGATCTGAGGATGCCCAAGCGCATCTCTGTGCCTCAGTCTAGAGATTCCTCTAGGGACACTCCACTCCTTCAGTTCCCTCGACCTCTCTTTCTTCCATCAAGAGTGGTGGGAAGGGATATCACCATAGACAACAACCCCTCTCAGGATCAATCAGGGATGATTGCTGAGTTGGAAAACCCTGATTGTAACTCGAAAGAATCCCAACTGGCTGGTCTGAAGCCTCTGGACACTGAGGAAGGCGAATCAGATTTGTCTTTCCTCCCAGTCCCTCAGTGCATCGAGAGAGTTAACGGTTTGTGAGAAGGCCTCTAATCTCCTCCCAAGGCCAGGAAAGCAGCCACTGACTGTCCCTGCCATGCCCATGGCAGCTCTAAGCCTTTGTCTGGAGCTCCCTTGGTCAGTTCTGGGCAGGAAATTGTTAGACAAGGTTAACGCACAGGTTTCCGATTAGAGGGATTTGTTGAGAGTAGGAAAGTCTTCACAACTGATTCCTGCAGATTTTTCTAAGCAAGGGAAGTACTACAAGACTCAGGAGGCCCAACCTTCTTTTTGAATCCGCCAGTGTTGACTCTTGACACTTAGGGTCTCAGCTGAGCAGTTAATAGCAGCAATAATATCCTTCTTGGCGGCAGAGGCTACAGGGATGGAAGCCACTGCCATGGCCATGATGCAGACGGTCTCTTAGATTGAGCACTGGATAGGGACTGTCTGCTTCCTAGCCAACACAGAAGACTTGTCCAATCCTGACAAGAAGGAAGCCCATAAGGATATCCTCCTTACAAAAGCCCGGACAGTCGTGTTCCTGATACTCCAGTTGGCCAACCAATGGCCCAACTGGGTGCAAAAGAGGTGAAATGCAGTGACATCTAGGTTCCACAAGCACATTGGCCGCTGAGGAGGTCTTAATTTACAGCTTTCATCCATTGAGGGTTTTTCATTCTTCCCTGCGGAACAGGTGGTAGCAGCTACAGAGAAATGTAGGATGGAAGCACAGGACTCTACTCCGTCAAGTACATGGTAATTAAACTTTTATAACGAGGTGTAAACAGAACATGTGACTGGGTCTTACCAGCCTGGAGCAAGGAAACCCCCCCTCCCTGCTTACTCACTTTGAATTCAACCATCAGTGTGGAAGTCCTGTCCCCTGCTTGCTCAGTGAGCACTCACTTTGAATTCAGCCGTCAGTTGGGAAGCCCCTACCCTTGCTTGGTCACAGAGCACTCATTCTGAATTTATCTTTCAGAGTGAAAAAATGTTCTTCCCCTGGCTGGAGTTTTGGCTTAATTTCTTATTTCTTTTCTTTCCAGTGTGTTAACGGGTGTTTGCAGGGTATACCTGCAGACATGCCCGAGGGGTGTTTGTACAACGTTGTTGCACTTTTATGAGTTTGGAGACGAATTCCACATTTTATGCCATGCCTGCAAAGTACACTCCTGCAGGCAGGAATCTTCTTGTGATGTGTGTTCCATGGCTGGCATATGGCAAGAGAAGAAAGAAGAGGTCAAGAAGAGATTCTTCCCATTTGGCGTAGAGATTCTTCCCTTTTGGTGTCGTCCTTAGAATCAAAGAAATCCTGAGCTCCTCCTCTGACTCCAGGTATGCTTCCCTCCAACTCTTCCCCATATGTTTCCTCCGGAAGCCAAACGGAGAAGAGTGGTGGCCCCTTAACTTTAGGCCAAGGCTCGAGGCCGGAAGATTTTCCGTTTCCTGCTGAGAAATGGGAGGGCTTCCCCCTCAGGAGAAGGCCTCATCTAGTTTCCAGGTTAATGATGCCCTGCGAGTTTTATGGAGTTGTTAGTGATGGCAATGTCTTTGAAGGAAGCACAGGAGTGTTTCTGCTTCTCTACCAGACACTTTTGTATTGTCCCCTTTGAGGGCAGAGAAGAGAGTCTCTCTCTTCTCGGGTATCTCCCTTCGAAGTCACTTGCCATCATACCATCTACCATCACACCAATTGCTATATCACCTCATGAGACTAGCTGCAGAGACATGCTTAGTATTAGCATATCTCCCATGCACCGTCCCTCTGGGATGCGCGCGCTGCTGTATATGAGAAGCCGGTATCTCATATAGATTCTTATGTTGGCGAACAAGTCTCTCAACACGCTCACACATGCCAGAGCGCACTGCGTGGTCTAACTCGCCTGACCCACTGGACAACCCCTCCTCTCCTGATCCACTACCGAAGATGATGTGTGTAACAAAGGTCTGATATCTGGGAATGACTTTAAGGACACCCTGTACAGTATATGCCTTATTGTTACTTCACATAAATGTGTTGTAACCAGGCAAAGTCATTGATATATATATATATATGCCTCTGTTACTACACAGATGTATTGTAACCAGGCAAACCCATTGATATATGTTGTACAGTTTATGCCTCTTTGTTACTACACAGAGACTTTTCTGCTCCGCATTCTTTATTTCTCTGGCCGTGGACCGGATGGTATTATCATTCCACTGGTGCACGAGGTGTAAAGAACCTTAATTCTGCACTACTTACAATTGTCCGAGTTTTGGTACCCCAGTATAAGTACCCATCTAGTTGGAAGAAACTTCCTCCCTCCCAAAAGTGAGTCTCCTATGTATAGGACGAAGATATGCGTTTGTGTTGGAGCAAATAGAAAATTTGGAGGTACTGTAATTTGTATTTTCGTAACTATGCAAACCTGACCGAGTCCTTTACTCACTATTCTCCCGCCATCACCTACCCTTTAGACAGTCCCGGCTACAGTCAAAGTGAAGCCTCCATGAGCAAGCAGGGCCAGCTATACTGTATATGTTTAATTGCTATATAATCCAGCTTTGTTGATATTCTATTCTAAGTAAAGGACTGGTTTGTATAGTTAGGAGAAATACAAATTATCTCTAAATTTCTCATAATCAAGGTTAAAGTTAACCGTATCTCTTTTGGAGCTTTGCGTTCTTTACTCGCTTCTTTCACAGACACTTTCTTGGCCTCTTCTGGGCCATATCACCTTGACAGCTTGTTAGCATTTATTTCCGTCCTACATACCAGTACAAGGAGGATTTGCCTATGGACATTATGCCTACAGACAGTTTCCTTACCAGACATTATGCCTCTTGACACTATACTTAATGGACATGATGCTGAAAGTACTGTACCTTTTTTATGTAATAACGAACAACTGTTTCACAAACTAGTGAGGTTTTCTTGAATAATCATTATTAACTCAAACAATTTGCCTATATGAATAGAAGAAAAATGGTTGTTT
This sequence comes from Palaemon carinicauda, assembly GCF_036898095.1. NCBI lineage: Eukaryota > Metazoa > Arthropoda > Malacostraca > Decapoda > Palaemonidae > Palaemon > Palaemon carinicauda. The sequence continues at coordinate 54,201,538 of NC_090731.1, forward strand.
CAAAAATGCACTTCTGATTAAAGCTCTTGCTTTTGATCCTCTTTAAGGTGTTAGCAACACATTTGAACAATTTACGGTTGTGTTGGACGAGAAATGGATGAGATCTTGGAAGATTTTTTAACTTATTTCAAAGCTATTTGGATTGAAATGTGCAGCAAGGTTGAAGAATACACTCTGGCTTTCTGCAAGAACTTTGGAATGTCAATGAAATAATTGTACTAGCCTTGTTTTGCACCAACCATTTGATAGAGGGTTGGCATATGTCCTTCGACCTGTTGCCATCACATGCCCAACTTTGTCTGGACTTGTAGACCAATTCCATAGAGAGCAAGTCGACAAGAACTCATTAAAAAAGCCAACTCTGGAGGTGCTTTTACCACCAAATAAGAAAAAATGCTATTATGTCTATCAACGTCTGAAGAACCACTTGGAGAAGTATGGCACCACCCCAGTTCATGAATATCTTCTAAATTGTTTGTTCCATTTATGTTTGTTTCGGTGAATTGCATTCAAATTTTTTCTTGTCTGACTATGTCTTTTCAAATTGCACTGATTTCTTTGACTATATATTACTTTTTAATAATGTCCATTTTATTATATTTCATCTGGGATGTATTTATATTTATGACTGTCATATTTGTTTTATTAAAATAAAAAAACATATCCCACTGACCTCAGTTTGTTAGTTATAATATATACATATTAAGCATAATGTTACATTAGTCACAAAGTCCATTAAGCATAATGTCCGTTACGTTACTGTCTAGTAGGCATAATGTCCGTAGCCAAACTTTCCGTAGGCAAACAGTTCGGCCACCTACTTTTTAGTCTTCCAATATACCACCATTCTCTGCCATTTTTCTATCTTGTTGTCCAGTAACACTTTCTTCATATTGCACCTTTCTGGGTGTTCCCTCAGTTGCCTATGTGTACTGAAGAACCTCTTAGGCCCCTTACCCCCTTGTCCAGAACTTTGTGGCCCAAATATAATGAATCCAGAGACAAGCCTTGTTCAGCTGATTTTTATTTTTAAGAAAATACGTCTCAACAGTACGAAACAGATTGAGGAAATTTTTTGACATATTGAAACTTTATAATATACAATTAATGATGTATCTTAACAATATGTTTCAGATCAGTATCTTGTTAATGGAAGGGAGAAGCTGATACATGATCATAAAGGATTACGCAACAAAATTATTTCACGTGATGGAAATACCATAGACACCATGTTTGTCGACAGGCGCAAAGGGTAGGTTACTTTTTTAATCTCTTTATTTGTAGATATTCCTTCATCCTATGCTACACTGGCTGTGATAGCATTTTTTTAATTATTATTTATTTATATACTAAGTTAAACATTTGAAAGATACTAATCATAATAGAATTTCCAGTTACCATACATGAAAATGTTGAATGAAACATCGTTTTTGTTCACTTATACATTACTTGAATTGAGATCTCTTAAATACAGTATTTCAAAATTACTGCTGTATTTGACTATTCCTTTACTGTTTACTTGTATTGTTCAGAGGACTCGTATGTAAATTATTGAAATTTTCCTTATGGGAAGACTGGGATTATGGTCATGATAAGATAGATGAAGTTATGAAGAACCAATCATAGTTTAATTATTTCAATAAAAAGACACTTTTATATGATGGAGTGTATTGGTACCAACAACTGCAGTGACTGTTAAATAAAGTGTCTTTAATATCCAACAGGTCTATGTTTCCAAATGGTAAAACACTGGTTATATGCTGCGAGGGCAATGCAGGTTTCTATGAAGTTGGTATCATGGCTACTCCATTACAGCTTGGATACTCAGTTTTAGGTTGGAATCATCCAGGATTTGCTTCTAGTACAGTAAGTTTGTGTTGGTATTTTTCAAGTTGAATTTAAGTGAATAGTATTTCTCTTATATATATATATATATATATATATATATATATATATATATATATATATATATATATATATATACATATATATATACATATATATATATATATATATATATATATATATATATATATATATATATATATATATATATATATATATATATATATATATATATATATATATATATATATATATATACATATATATATATACATATATATATACATATATATATATATACATATATATATATATACATATATATATATACATATATATATATACATATATATATATATATATATATATATATATATATATATATATATATATATATATATATATATATATATATATACATATATATATACATATATATATACATATATATATATATATATATATATATATATATATATATATATATATATATATATATATATATATATATATATATATATATATATATATATATATATATATATATATATATATATATATATATATATATATATATATATATATATATATATATATATATATATATATATATATATATATATATATATATATATATATATATACATATATATATATACATATATATATATATATATATATATATATATATATATATATATATATATATATATATATATATATATATATATATATATATATATATATATATATATATATATATATATATATATATATATATATATATATATATATATACATATATATGCATATATATATACATATATATATATATATATATATATATATATATATATATATATATATATATATATATATATATATATATACATATATATATATACATATATATATGCACATATATATATGCATATATATATATATATATATATATATATATATATATATATATATATATATATATATATATACATATATATACATATATATATATACATATATATATACATATATATACATATACATATATATACATATATATATATATACATATATATATATATATATATATATATATATATATATATATATATATATATACATATATATATATATATATATATATATATATATATATATATATATATATATATATATATATATATATATATATATATATACATATATATATATATATATATATATATATATATATATATATATATATATATATATATATATATATATATATATATATATACATATATATATATATATATATATATATATATATATATATATATATATATATATATATATATATATATATATATATACGTATATATACATATATATATATATATATATATATATATATATATATATATATATATATATATATATATATATATATATATATATTACATCAAGACCGCTTAACTCCTAGGTTTCCTTACTTTACTTGAAATCACTTTTTTGTCGATCCAGATATTGAAATGTTATTAGTATGGAAGGATAGGCATCCTTGATGTGTTTATTGTGTGTTGACTAATTCCACGCAGTTAGTGCTTGTGCAAAAGTAATTTCAACGATGTTGTCTCCTAGTGGTATAAAGAGATTGCTATAACAAATTATAATCGTTTATAATTTATTATACAGATAGGTTATCACTAATCCGGCAACTTTGGGACTGGGAGGGTGCAGGATTATGCATTTTTCCAGATTATCCATATATTATAGATCGTTGTCGACTTACGACCGATAGAGGTACCAAGGCATATTGTAAGTCGAGAAAGTGAAGTTTCCATAGAATTATTATATTGTGTCATGATTCAGCAATCATCTAAGTCATATTTTATCTATATTTTCTTACTGTGAATCATTATTCAATTTTCTTATTTAATAGGATATCATATCCTCTATTAAAGCATTTGTATTTATTTTTCAGTTTTGAAATATTGTTAAACAAGAATTATTTAATATTTTACTTACCTTTAGTTATAATCAGCTGATCGGAAGGTCTCACTACTGTATTGTAAGATTACGCACATACGAGTGGCATATTTGATATATAATTTCTTAATGTATTCGAAATATCTTCATGATGAATATTACATCAGCAGCAATTAGTTATAGAATATTACAGTTTTCATACGATTCATTTGTAGCCATTATTAGTTTCATCCGAATACCTTCTCACTCTTTCTCTTTGCGAGTGAGTGTGACTATGTGTGCGCGAGTGCGTACTGGTACAGAAGTTAATTTTTAAAGCTTCATATAGTATTTAATTTTCTATTCATCATTAAGCCTTCGTATATCATTAGGCATTATTGTGATTTATTAAAGCTTGCGTTCGCCGCCTCGGACTCGCGCTCATTCACCTGCCCACCCTCGCGACTGCTCACCTGCGCGACCGTTCGCCCGCGCGACCGCTTGCCTGCGCGCGCGCTATCATTCGCCTGCACGCCCACACGCCCACGTGCCTGCACGTCTACGCTCATGCGCGTCCGCGTACATGCTCTTCAATGTTCGCCCGCGCGCGAACCGACGGTGTTTCTTCGCACAAACGTCGGCTTAATTCTTGCAGTATCCATTGCTCGTCTATGGGTTATCGCTCGCCGACCACCAGCTCTCGCCCTTCCTACCACGCTCGCCCTCCTTCTGCGCTCCTTCGCTCACCTTCGTTTGCGGCCCTGCGTGACCGCGGATGGGCGCTTCCACATTCGCCCATCCGCAAATCTTTGAATTACCATCGCGCGAGCTCCAGGGCGATTGCGACCACGATTCCCATTGGGGTGTTCGCAGCATGGCCAGCCTGGCGAGTTCTTCTGGAGCGTATTTCCAGAACACGGCCTCACCCCGTAAACGCAGAGCATGGCACTTGCAAGAATAGGAAGAAACTTCAGGGAGGTCTGAGCAACACTCCTCTTTCCAGAACCTGGGTTAGCCCTTCCCCGTCATTCCCTGGAAGGATTTTTGGCGGGGGGGCTTTCCGTTCGAGATTTCTCCATCGGCCAAGGGGTGACTGCTTAACCCTTCCTCTCGGGGCTTACCAGGTCCTTTCCCTCCTCGGTTACGGCCCGAGGTTTGGTTCAAGGAAGCTACAGGAAGATCATGGGTACTTTCCTCCTCTCGAGCTCAGGCACCTTGGCCTTTCGTCGTTAAGTATCTAACTTGCGGACAAGCTCGATGTTGTACCATCTGGACGCGCTGACTGAGGGCTTCCTTCGGGTGTCTCATCTGTGGAGGTCAACGACCTCAGACACCCTTCCGTCCTTGAGAAGAGTTTGTTTGTGCCCAAGGACAGAGACTTAGACAGCGGCTGTGCGGAGGAAATCGACTTCCGTTTTCACTCCTCCAAGGCGCTTTCTTCCAGACTCTGCTGGGCTCCAGCGCCCTTTTCTTTCAACCACGTCCGCCTAAGTTATCGGCTACGACAACTGGGACAAGGTGTCCAATTGCAGTTTCCTCATGTCAGGAACAGATGGCACGGGAGGCTCCCCCAGGGGGGCATAGTCCTAAAAGGAGCGGCAGAGTTCACGAACTCTAGGATTGCAGGTTTCTCGCTGAAAGGATGCTTAAGGTTACTCATCCGGATGACAGCTTCCCGATGCCCATTCCCGCACAATCTCTGTGATCGGCCAAGGATATCGCGCCTGCCGTCTCTGTCAGCGAATTCAATGTCTCTGAACCTCTATGCCATACCGTTGGCAATATTTGCCCGGTTGGGCAGAATGATCCATACCTTAGGCGAAGGTCCTCCATTTGGATCATCGACGGCTTCACCCCCCGGCCTCTTCAGTCGATCCTTTCTTGTAAGGAAGGATCTGAGAGGGGAGTTCCGTAGTCGACCTCTCAGCCCTGATCAAGTTGTTCGAATAAACTTCGGCCAGCGTAGAACAGCAGAATCGATCAGACTGGTAACGAGGCGACAGGACTCCTTAAACCCTGGATCGGAAGGACGGGTACTTTCAGTTTCCATTCCATCCATCTTCGAGGGAGCTCGTCGAATTCAGCCTAGACTGCAAGTATTCCTGCTTATGATGCAGTGTGGCTATCCCGCCGTGGCATAGAAGGTTTTTTTCCCCAGAGAACTCTCCCTGCTTTCCTCATGGCCGCTCAGGTGCAGGCTTCCGCCTCCTCTGCTGTTTGGAGGGCTGGTCAACTCCGGTAGGCTCGGGTTCGACCTTCTTCAGCGCCGGGACAAGCTTCCGGATTCTTACCATGAGTGTGGGTTCATGGTATTTTGCTTGGAGCCTTCTCTTCTTCTGCCTCAACATCTGGAGTATCTGGCCATGATATTGAGTCAACGGCCTTACCACGTTGGAAACCCCGCTTCTCGTCCGTCCAGCGAGGTTAAGCAACGTCGGTTCTGGTCGGTACTTGGATGGGTGACCACCTGGGGACGCCAGATTCTGTTGCCACATCCTCCGAGACTTCCTTTCAGTTGACTGTGGCAAGACTGAGGATCCTGAGTCACAGTACCTGTTCTCAGTCAAGCAGAGTTTTAAATATTAAACTTAGCCGGTGAATATATAATAGCTGACGTCTCCGACGGCTCGACAGAATTCAAAAACTCGCGAGCGATCGCCATGAAGGTAGCGGGTGTGCCCACCAGCGCCGACTATCGGCCAGATACCGCATATACATGTAAACAGCTCCAGTTCTTCTCTGTCGGTTTCATCGACAAGTCGATTCCACTCGCTATTATGACCTCGAGTTTTCTACCGAATTGGTGAAGTACTTGGTTTTGGTTTTATTGCTTTCGCCGTGTTGGATTATTCAATACTGTCCTCAAAAGAGATGCTTTTGAAAGGAGAGTAAAAGTGTTTTGCCCTTGCTCTTTTATCTCTGGTTTTTTCCATAGAGTAAAAATGGCCGACCCTTCCCTTAGTGTACGGAAGTGTGTTTTAGGCTTTTAGCAATTATCTTATCACGTTATAAATTGTTGTTGTTAATTATAGATTTTCCTCTATATATTTTATATCTCACCCGCCTTTATTAGGCCTCTTCGATTAGCTTTCCATTTATACTAAACATCAAGATAAATTTTATGTTTTGTTTATATGCGGCCTTACCTATTCCTCCCCTAGTCCGAGAGTAGGCGGTCCTAACTTGGAAACCGAAGTTAAACAACGTTGAGCCCATTCAACTTTTATTTTCGTTAAGTTTAAATCATTTGCTCTGTAAGAGTTATGAAATGAATATTTTTAGTAGATATTTTATGAAAGATTTTCTTTGAATAGTCTTCGTGCTGTTTCAAAGATGAACTAATGTTTGGTTTATTTATGCTACGCAGTTTGCGCTCTATCGTTACGATAGAGAAAGAGAGAATCACGGTTTCACTTTGCAGAAAGAGTAAATCGATTTTGACGTTTTGTTCATTCTTCTTTCAAACTGAAGTGTTTTAAATACTAATTTAAAGGATCTTGTTAATTTTCAATTTCTTAGTCCTTTCAGTTTTTTCCTTTGGTCAAATAACCTGTTTATTGACGAAGGGTGAGTGGGTTTTTTTCTCTTCTGTGTGAAATCAAGAGAGAGAGAGAGAGAGAGAGGAAGAGAGAACGTTCCGATCTTTATTCTCGTCCCAAGCGAGTAACGTTGTTCTCGATTCAGTTTTTTACTCCCGTCCCAAGTCTCTGTACGGGGAGAAAGAATAAAACGTTTTTAGTTTTTATTCTCTTCCCAAGGCACTGTACGGTGAGAGATTGAAAACATAGTTTTTAATGAACTAGTGTTTAGTCTCCTCCCCAGTCACTGATCCTTTTAACTTTATATATTTCCGTTTTATTCGATATATATGTTTACTGATTTTTGCTTGTATTAATGTGCTTACATTATACGACTCATTTCGCAATTATAACCTTTTGATGTAGGGGAGAATTGCGTGCTTCAGGTAGAAATCAGTTTTATTCATGCCTAATGTAAAATTATTGAAAAATACGATTTCAGTGAAGTAGGTGCAGAAACAGAAAATCGTAGTGATAAAGTGATAATTGCGCCAAGTGTTTTTTTTTTTTTAGTGTTGAGACCGAGGGTTCGTCTGTTCGTGCTTGTCGTTCACCTAGTCCGAGACCTCTTTCAGGCTCCCATGCTACCAGGGAGAAGTAATGTCGTAGGACTTATGGGGACGAGAGGCTTTAACCAACGAACAAACGTTCCCTCTATGGTATCGGGCGTGTCTAGCAAGATCGCCCCTACCATAAGACGAGCGAGGCTGTTTTTCTCCTCGTCATCCGAAGGCTTCTCGCAAAAGAAACCTTGGAGCAAAGTTTCTAGACCCTTAAAGCGGAAGTCAGTCCCTTCAGGACAGGTCCAGCGTCCTGGCTGTAGCCATGGGGACAGCTCTGACCCTTTGCAGTCGTCGGAAGATGGTTCGCCTATTAAACGCAAGCGTAACACGGGGTCCGAGGGTCGCGGTAAAGGCAATGTTTTGCCAACACAGACGTTACCGTCGTCTCGGCCCGTTCCGACTCTTGTTGATCCTAAATGGGTTGTCCTGCAGGACATGCAGACTAAGCTTGCCTCCCTTATGGAGAAGTATGATGTTGAGCAGGTTCACGATGATCCTTCGCTTTCGAGTCGCCGTTACACTAAACGAGACTCTGGCCGTCAGCCGCCCTAATGAGCATTTACTCGTCCTTTTGACGTTATGAAACGTGATGTCGGTAGTTTGTCACGTCAGTCACGTGACTTGGATCCTCACTCGCTGCAGTCCCGTGTTGACTTTCAGCCGCTGCCGCAGCCTCGTGTTGACGTTCAGCCGCTGCCGCAGTCTCGTGTTGACGTTCAGGACGTTCGCCAACCAGCTCAGTTGCCTTGTTTTGACGTTGAACGTCAAGCACCGCAGTCAAGAGTTGTTTTAACTGCTCTATCTAGGCAGTCAAGGCAGTCTCGACTTGACGTCGAGCGTCCTCCCGCACCTGTTGTTGTTGCTGGTCAGTCCTTTCAGCAGTTACATGACGTAGCGTCCTTGACTGCTTGTGATGCTCCTTTGCGTGTGGACTCTGCTTGTCAAGCATTGCCACCACGGCAGGTCTCTCCCTTGCTTGAGACTCGGCAATTGTCGGACGAGGTTCCTTCAGATGAGGAAGTTGCTGATCCCCCTCCTACTGATATTCCCTTGGGGACTCTGTCAGACGGAGAGGAGCCTAAAGCTGCTCAGCCCTCTATGGACTTTAAATAAATCATGCTGATTTTTAAGGATCTTTGTCCGGACCATTTTGTAACTGCTGCTCCTCATTCGCCTAAACGTCAGAGTTTACACTAGGCCTAGCTACTTCGAAGCCGTTGTTTTCTAAGCTAGTGCTCTCTCGCTCTTCTAAGAGAGCTTTACGTTTGCTAGGCGACTGGTTGATCACCAGGAGGAGTTTGGGGGAGACAGCCTTTGCTTTCCCTCCTTTTAAACTGGCTTATAGAGCGAGCGTCTGGTATGACACGGGAAAAGTTCTCGGCTTGGGAGTTCCTGCCTCTGCCCAGAGAGACTTCTCAAGCCTCATAGACTCTCCCTGGCGCCTGGCCATGAGACGCTCCAAGATTTTATGGTCGGCTTCAGAGCTAGACCATCTCCTGTTAGGAGTTTTTCGAGCGTTGGAAGTTTTGCTGTACAATTATGTCATGCATAAACAAGGCTATCAGGGATGGCTCCAATGATCTGACAGCCACGTTCTCTGAAGGAACAAGACTATCAGGGATGGCTCCAATGATCTGGCAGCCACGTTCACTGCAGGAGTACGTAAGATGTAAGTGCGCTCAATGTGTTCATTGTCAAGACAAACTTCACGATGAAGACTACCAAGCTGTCTTGACAGCATTAAGGGAAGGCGACTGGATGGTCTCTCTCGACCTTCAGGATGCATACTTCCACATCCCGATTCATCCAAACTTTCAACTACATCTGAGGTTTGTGGACGGGAAAGTAATGTACCACTGTCGAGCACTGTACTCCGACCTCATTCCTGCTCCTCTTGTTTTTACAAGGCCCTTGCAAAATGTAGCAAGCTTTCTACATTTTTTGAGGATTCAGAGCCTCCCTTTATTTTGACGACTGGCTAATCAGGGCGTTCGTCATTATATCGCTGTCTGGAGAGCCTCTAATGGACATTAGACCTAACCAAGGAGCTAGGTCTCATAGTGAACGTAGAGAAGTCATAACTTACAGTATCCCATCCCAGACTATTCTTTTTTTGGGAATGGAGATACAGTGTCTGATTTTTCGGCCCTTTTCGTCTCCCGCAAGAATGGAACAAGCTCTGTTAAAAGTTCTTCACTTGCAAGAGAAAAACAGTTGCTCTGTAAGAGTTTGAACTAGCCTCGTGGGAACTCTTTCATCGCTGGAGTAGTTTCTCTCTCTAGGGAGACTCAACCTATGCCCTTTCCTATTTCACCTAAAACATTGGAACAAGGAGAAGGGCTTAGTGAGTATCTCTTTCCCAATCTCCAACTCAGTCTAGACATGTCTGACTTGGTGGGACAGCAACATCAGACTTCGAGAAGGTCTTTCTCTTGCGATCAAGAACCCAAACCATGTGTTGTTTTCAGATGCAGCAGATTTGGGTTAGGGAGCTCCACTGGACAGTCTGGAAGGCTCGGTTCTTTGATCCACGGATCAGAAGGAACTCCTTTTAAGGCAGTAACATCTCTCCTTTGGCGAAATTTGTGCAGAAATGAATGTCTTGGCGGACGGCCTCAGCAGAAGAGGACAAGTCTTCTCCATGGAGTGGACGTTGCATAAGACTGTGTGCGAGAAGCTATGGATGACATGGGGCCTACCCACCATAGATCTTTTTGCTACTCTCTCTGACAAAGAGGCTCTCGACTTACTGCTTTCCAGTTCCAGATCCAGAGGCAGCTCACATAGACGCTTTCCTGCTGGACTGGTCTCACCTGGACGTTTATGCCTTTCCACCTTTCAAGATCCTAGACAAGGTGCTGCAGAAGTTCACCTCTCACGAAGGGACCAGGTTGACATTGGTTGCTCCACTCTGGCCCGCGAGAGAGTGAGTAACAGAGGTACTTCAATGGCTGGTAGACGTTCCAAGGAGTTTACCTTTAAGGATGGATCTTTTACGGCAGCCACGTAAGGAGTCTTCATCAAAGCCTCCCCGCGCTTCGTCTGACTGCCTTCAGACTATCGAAAGACTCTCAAGAGCTCGAGGATTTTCGAAGGGGGCAGCCAGAACGATTGCGAGAGCTAGGAGAGCATCTACCATCAAGGTCTATCAGTCGAAGTGGGAAGTCTTTAGAGACTGGTGCAAGTCATCATCCATTTCCTCTTCCAGTACCTCTGTAGCCCAAATTGCAGACTTTCTCCTACATCTGAGAAATGTTTGCTCCCTCTCAGCGCCCACTATTAAGGGCTACAGGAGCATGTTGGCGTCTGTGTTCAGACATAGAGGCTTAGATCTGTCCAATAATCAAGATCTCCAAGATCTCCTTAAGTCCTTCGAGACCTCTAAGGAGCGTCGTATGGCAACTCCTGGATGGAACTTAGACGTGGTCCTAAGGTTCCTAATGTCCGACAGGTTTGAGCCATTACATTCAGCCTCCCTGAAGGATCTCACCCTCAAGACGCTTTTCTTAGTGTGCTTGGCTTCGGCTAAAAGGGTCAGTGAGATCCATGCCTTCAGTAGGAACATCGGCTTTTCTACAGATAAAGCCACATGTTCACTTCAGCTTGGTTTTCTTGGCCAAAAATGAACTGCCTTCTCGTCCTTGGCCTATGTCATTTGATATACCTTGCCTGTCAGAGATCGTAGGCAACGAGCTTGAAAGAGTGCTGTGTCCAGTTAGAGCTCTGAAGTTTTATTTAGCTCGGACTAAATCCTTACGAGGTGGATCTGAGGCTTTGTGGTGCTCAGTTAAGAAGCCTTCATTGCCTATGTCAAAGAATGCTTTGTCATATTTTATTAGATTTTTAATCCGAGAGGCTCATTCTCACTTGAGTGAAAAAGATCGTTGCTTGCTTAAGGTTAAGACGCACGAAGTAAGAGCTATAGCAACTTCTGTGGCCTTTAAGCAAAACAGATCTCTGCGAAGTATTATGGACGCGACCGTTTGGAGAAGCAAGTCGGTATTCGCGTCATTTTACTTAAAAGATGTCCAGACTCTTTATGAGGACTGCTACACACTGGGTCCATTCGTTGCAGCGAGTGCAGTAGTGGGTAAGGGCTCTACCACTACATTCCCTTAATTCCAATATCCTTTTAATCTTCTCTTGAAATGTTTTTAATTGGGTTGTACGGAAGGCTAAGAAGCCTTTCGCATCCCTTTTGATTTGGCAGGTTGTCAAATGTCATTTCTTGAGAGCGCCCAGATTAAGGGTTTTGATGAGGTCCTGTTGTATGGGTTGTCGCCCTAGATACTTCAGCTCCTGGGAGTCTTTCAGCATCCTAAGAGGATGGCTGGGCTTCGTGAGGAAAGCGGACTAACAAGGCAGAGTAATCGTTAGAGTCAGCTTCCTTACCAGGTACCTATATTTATTTGGGTTTTGTTATGATATAACTGTCAAAAACTCTAAGCATATACGCCGTAAACTGTATTAATACTGGTCTCTACCCACCACCATGGGTGTGAATCAGCTATTATATATTCACCGGCTAAGTTTAATATTTAAAAATGATATTTTGATTATAAAATAAATTTTTGAATATATTTACCTGGTGAATATATAAATTATAGGCCCTCCCTTCCTCCCCGATAGAGACCCAGCGGGATGAGAAGAACTGGAGCTGTTTACATGTATATGCGGTATCTGGCCGATAGTCGGCGCTGGTGGGCAAACCCGCTACCTTCATGGCGATCGCTCGCGAGTTTTTGAATTCTGTCGAGCCGTCGGAGACGTCAGCTATTATATATTCACCGGGTAAGTATATTCAAAAATTTATTTTATAATCAAAATATCATATTTCAGCCCTACCTTGGAACGTTTCCTAGTTCTCCTTTCCTCATTGACCCGTCTATAGTTCCGAACGGTTGCCTCAGGATAAGTTCCATGTGAGGCGGTCCAAGTTCCGGTGGTTTCAGGCAACGTTTAACCAGACTTCCTGGCCCCTATGGGACCAGCGGAACTATTAGACCTGCAATGGGTGTTGACCTATGGAACCTCTTGATGGTAGTGGATATTCTCGTCCTTTCCCCACATTCTTGATGCTGTTCTTGGACTCGTCAAAGGAAAGGGGGGGGGGCATGTTTTGGTCCAGGCCTATGGTCAAGACTTGAAGGATACCTCTCCATCATTCAGGCAGGCTTAGGGGCCATAGTCTGGCCCCTCTACAGATCCTACAGCTCCTGCTGAGTCGCCCCGTGCGCGTCGACTTCATGATTCTGGCGTGTTCTAACCAGCAGGGGACGCATTTTCACACCTTCACATCTTGCAGTAGAGATAACGGGATGATTGAGATTATCTCAATACCACCATCGGCTCTCTCATTCCAGGCAGAGGAATCTTCTCTCCGACTATCCGAGCAGAGCCTCGTAGAGAGAGTGTACCTGGGAGTCTTTGACCTTGAGTAACCAGCAAGTCCGGGTCTGGGGGACCTGATCACGACAGCTTGGAACCTCAAGCTTCCGCTGTTCTTCCCCCCAGTCTCAGACCCCGAGACTCTGGCAAGATGCATTCCGGTGATTGTGGGACAACTTCGATGCCTGCGTCTTCCCTCCTTTTTGTCTGTGGTCAATGGGTCTCAACAAGACCAGGTTGTCTGTCAACCTTTCAATGGGAGAGCTCCACTGAGACTATGCCCAGAAGGGTTTCTGGACCCTCTGCTTCCCCTGACGGAACTCCCAGGAGAGCTTCTCCCACGGCGCAGACTACTCAAACAACCACACTGCGACATCTCTCCCGAACCGGGGCGTCGCTTCGGCTTCATGCCTGGAGACACTACGCCTCCTCCTCAAGAAGAGACAACCCGCTACAGTCGCGTTACGGAGGTCGCGTCATCTGCGATAGTCATCCGCAGGGGTCTTCCAGGCAAATTGAAGAGTCTTCAGTGGTTGTTGCCGTGGGAGATATACCTCTTCCCTTGAGGCCTCTTCTCCAGCAAAAACGGTCTTATTGCCTTTCGGCGGGAGGAAACTCCTTTCCGCTTTCGGCAATGAAGCCTGTCGCTCACCCTTTCCCTGACCTTCAGGCTTAAAGGAATAACTTTTTCCTGCCCGCTGGATCTTTCCTCGCTCATGCGAAGCTACGATCGTCCCTGCCCTAGTCGGAGGAAGACCTCCAACTTGGAGCATGGCTTGGACTTTTAGTCCTTTAAGAGATCTTCTCAAGACCCTTACGACTGGCCTCGGATTGTATTCCGCCTTGGGTCTCCTGCTCACTCTGGCCACGGCCAGTGTGTAAGCAATCTTCTTGGTCTCGTGCGACTCCGCCCTTTCTAAGGAAGAGGGGAAGGCAACATTCAGGTTCGCTCCTGAGTTGTTGGCTAGACTCAGAATCTGGGGGTCCCGGCCCTTCGGTCCAATTCCTTCAAGATTTCGAGTCTCCATTCTGTATCTGATGTCCCAAGACCTTCTCTTTCTTGCCAGTAAAGGAATCAAGAGGTTAGCTTTGGGAACAGCTGCAGTTTGTCCTCAGTTGCAGCCGATTTGGGAGCACAAGGAGGACACGGGGGAGAGTCACCAGTATACCTCTTCAGCCCGGACTCAAGGACATTCATCTCGACCTGTCTTCAGACCCTCCCCCATCACGTCGCCCTACAGCACGATGTTGGATACATCGCAACGTCCCTCGCCTTCGAGTAATACTACTCTGTGACGCAGGTGCTACAAGCTGGAGTCTGGAAGCGTCTAATGACCTTCGCAGCCCGCTTCCTGCAGGGCGTGACCCACAGGAGTCTCGATACGTTTTCTATCGCTCTGTGGTGGCTACACAACAGCTGGTCTAACCTCAGGCTCCTTTTTGGACAGGTAGCAGAAGGTTGAGGGCATTGTTATCAGGTTTTAGCCTGCATGAACGAAAGAAGTATGTCTGGCCCTTATTTCTTTCTTTATCATCCCCTCAACGGGGAAGCAGCATCCTGGTGTCTGCATAGCTGACCTCGAACCTCTGCAGGTAAACCATGCTTCCTTGTGTTCCGAGTATTGAGTCAATACTGTCTGGAACTCCAGGTCAACTGCCTAGGACGGGTCACACTTCTTCCTTCACACACAAGCTTATGTAGGCCACACGGTTCCTTGCGGAGCAAGGAACTTGTGAGGTGCAAGGACTCCTTTTCTCGAGTGCGACTCACTCGGATTCTGAGTCCCCGGGTAAAGCCAACGCCAGTATGGCTGGGAACTTTCCACCCTACCTAATGGGTAAGTCACCCAATGTAAATAGCATGGTTTGTATTTCGGTTACAGAACAAATGACAAATTCGAAGATAATTTGTATTTTTCCTAACCATACAAACCTTAGCTATTTACACATATTTGCCCGCCAGCCCTGTCCCCCAAGACAAGTCCTACCTCTAAGTGAAAGTGAGCATTCATCTGTGTGTGAGGGGGTGGGGAGGGGTAGTTAGCTACCACTCCCCTACCCCCCTGCTAACTAGCACGGGGGTAATACACCCTCGTTAAATTCTAATGGCTCGCCATTTCAGCTGCGCTAAAAGGTAAACCCAATGTAAATAGCTAAGGTTTGTATGTTTAGGAAAAATACAAATTATCTTCGAATTGGTCATATTTCTTTAGACATTATTAGAAAGGATAAAATTGAT